>NC_092166.1:22469330-22815830 GCF_045791955.1 Oncorhynchus clarkii lewisi | reverse complement strand
TGTGAGGAGTCTTCATTTGCAATCTCCCTTCACATTTGTAAAGGTTAATTGAATGCTGCCGTCTTAGTATTTGCCTGAGGCATTCCTCTACTCTTGGCAGATCTAGAATGCCATTTGATTGAACAGAACCCGAATAGTGCGAGAACCTCTTGGCTTCACCATTCAATTCTGTGAGATTGTGGTGAAAGAGATTGGGGCTTGTGGTTCAATGCCAGCAGACTGCTAATATAAACACTTCGAAGGCTAACCTTGGGCCCTCACGCCGATGTGATCAGAGACCTCCCTCAAAAGGCAACTTCTCACAGCCACATTTAACACAAAAGATAGCTAGATAAGGTGGAGGTAGATGTACACAGCTCTGATAACAGTGGACAGATGGAGATGGTCTGACCGCAATAAGTTGCAGAGGCCTGCTGTGATGGAACTGTCCACCAATTGGACATAAGGCGAAGTATCGAGAAACGAGAGAATTAAGAGAGATACTGAAACAAACAGGCCTCCTTTTCTATAGGTCTATACTATAACTACATAATGATAATTTGTCCGAAAAAAATACCCTTTATCAGTGGCATAACTGCCCTCAAATTATTACTTTTTATTACTCTGATTTCATCCTGATGCCAAGTTAAATAAAGGTTTAAAAAAAATGGCATGACTTCATATACTTAAACCCCAGCATTGAGCATCCTATGTGAACCAAGTGTATCATGTGACACAGGCACCATATGTTGAGGGAGGGATGGACTACTGCTATTGATTTATTCATTAGTAGAAATGCCAAACGGTGTGGTTTTCAAAAAGGATAATAAATCTGTCTCTCTCTCGAGACACATGCTTGGCACTGATTGGTCTGCTGAGGAGCTGATAATTACATTGAGAGATATGGAGCTTGCAGTTATTCTACTGCATACTCAAATGTATTACGTGTTAGGTTTCAGATATACTTTCCTTTTTATAAAAACTGTGCATTTTTTCCATTGTGCTGATGGAAGAATGAATCTGTCATATTTGTTGTCCCTTTCTGAGCTCTAATGAATGTAATCTCAGTGTCAGCATATACACAATCTGACCCTTTTCACCATGTGAAGTGACAACTTTCCAATATCATATCAACCAGAGAAGAAGGGGAGCAACAGCTAGCCACGAGGAAATCTAGCGTGACCATGGTTATTTTCCAGTATATTATTCAGTTGAGCCAGGAACAACAAAAAAGAAACCAACCGCATTCTGTTTCCTCACTCATGCTTGCAGCTCTCTCTCTCTCAATTGTCACTGTGTTAATGCATTGGGAGGAATTCTGCTAAAGCAAGGCCCTGTGAGGTTTGGTGGACTGTAAATAGAATGGTTGCCAAATCAAATTCACCCAGGGCCCTCTAATGTTATATGGATCCCATTGTGCCTGGTGTGTTTTGATCTGAGCTTTTCTGGGAAAATGGTGCAACAAACGCAAAGAGAAATCAAAAGATGGAGATAGTTGTCCTGTACTTAATCGTGGTGTTCTGTGCATTTCATTATGTTTTGTTCAAGAGGGGATCTGGTTTATTGTTTTGATCTGGTATATTGTACAATGTTTTTTCTTCAGTTTTCTAAATATGTAGTGTAGCAATGTGTCCCTTTGTATCTGTTTGTTTCTCTGTTATTGTCACACCCTGATCTGTTTCACCTGTCTTTGTGATTGTCTCCAACCCCTCCAGGTGTCCCCCATCTTCCCAATTATCCCCTGTGTATTTATACCTGTTTTCTCAGTTTGTCCGTTGCCAGTTCGTCTTGTTTGTCAAGTAAACCAGCGTTTTTGTTCCCCTGTGTATTTATACCTGTTTTCTCTGTTTGTCCGTTGCCAGTTCGTCTAGTTTGTCAAGTAAACCAGCGTTTTTGTTCTCAGCTCCTGCTTTTCCCAGTCTCTCCTTTTTCTCACCCTTCTGGTTTTGACCCTTGCCTGCATTTCCTAGTCTCTCCTTTTTCTCACCCTCCAGGTTTTGATCCTTGCCTGTCCTGACTCTGAGCCCGCCTGCCTGACCACTCTGCCTGAACCTGAGCCTGCCTGCCGACCTGTACCTTTGCCCCACCTCTGGTTTACTGACCCCTGCCTGCCTTGACCTATCTATTGCCTGCCCCTGTCTGAATATTAAACCATTGTCAATTTAACGTGTCTGCATCTGGGTTTTACCTTGATTCCTGACATTTCCCTGTCTCTCAAGCAACTGCACAAAACCAAATGAAACGGCATGTTCTACTCTGTCCTTCCAAGAATAACACCTTGAAAGAAATTAGAAAAGCATGAGCCTTCGAGCTGAGCTGCTGAAATGACCTAAGATTGTACATCCCTTAATAATAAAAATGTTAGACTAAACTTTTCATTTCAAATCATTTCCGAAAGTAAAAGGCTTTGAATGATTTCCTACTGTCAGACAACTCCTACCATACCATATTGTTTTCCATAGTCGTACAGATGCTTTTAGGCATTTATGCTAGCCGATGCTGCTTGACCTTTTGTCGTGTCAAAAAATGAGACAACAGATTTCCACATTTTTCTGTCTACAAAACAGACATTTAGCTGCACATGGCATTTAGCTGACAGGGCATTCTTCATGTGTGTTATAACATTAACATTGTCCTCATCCAAACATTGCATTAATGATGACCTTATTTATTCTGAAAACATTTGGACGGTCTTGTACACTGAGAATATAAGCCTACTGTATATAGTTGGGGAGTAAAAGAGGTCAACTGCCATAGTTTACAGAACCCTACACTCCCAATCTCTCCAAACCAGAAAAAACAGCTCCTACTTTCATATCAGTGGGGATTAAGAATGATTTACCAGAGAAAGAATAGTAAATCCTCTGGAACTCTGTACAGGGTAGTGTGGGGGTGTAGAGAGGGGAGTTGGAGCTTTTCTTCCGGTCATAAAGCATTTGGAGATGTCAAACGGTCAAAGACCTCCTTAAACAGTCATTGCTTCCTGTATATCACCTGGCCATGCCTCACATAATGATTCACTCTTACACATTCAACTGAATTAAACTTCTGGTAACTGGGAGTGATGTCTCTCCACAGAGGATGATGTGTAAGCAATGCAATGCACTCCTCCAGCCTGACCTTTTTTCTCTCCCTCTCTCCTTATCCCTCCCTCTCTTTCTCTTTCTCTTTCTCTGCGACTATAAAACACTTGTGGACAATGTGGTTGCCTCTCGTGATTTTTTTTTTTTTACAGGATATAAAACCTTTTTCAACCTTGAATAAAGCCCCTCGAGAAGCTGTAGGAACAATACTTACACTTATTACACTTAGTTTGTTGATCGTGACACATTCTTTCTAATTTACGCCAGCTATCCGCAATGTTCGAATTCCTTAGTAATAACAGATTTATACAGGATTGTTCTTGATGTAGCACAATACAGTAGCTTGAAATAACATTTGATTTCATTGTAAGTGTGGCAAGGAAAATTCATGAAAAGAATAAGGCTAACTCATGCAGGTGTTGTCTTATATAAACTGAAGTTGGAAGTAACAGACTATGATTAGCTCTATTGTCAGTCTCAAAGTCTCATCGGAACATTAGTTCTCACAACAAGGGTACATTAAGGAGTGGCATTCTACTGGTTCACTATTTCCATGCTGTTCTTCCTCTTCTGAATTTGCATGTCTATATGTCCTGTATATAGTCAATTATGGCATAATCAAATATGAAAATATACACTTTTGTAATTCTACATGTGATATTCAGTTGCTCTTTTATCATATTTTCAAAGGATTGCGTGTCCATTCATGCCAGTGTTTGTTGCTTGTTTGATTTTGTTGTACTTTCCCATTCTAATCCGAAAGCTGCAACATTGACCTTTTTGAATAATCATGAAACATATTCTTATATGGATTATTTCACTCAATTCTCTTCAAATCCAGCGTTTTAGGCAATGAGGGAAGCCATGGAACCAACTGTATGGTCTAGGCAGGCTCAGTGAAAATGCTGAGCTAGAAATAGCCACCAGATGGACGAACCCATCAAAAGCCTTAGTGTGCTGTAGGGGAAGGGATTAAGGTCAGAGTATATTTTAATAAGATATGACAATATCAATTAGAATGGACAATTCCACTCAAAATGCACACATTTTATGTATATTCACAATCTGTTTTAGACCACCCAGATCCTTGCATGGACCAGACCTCCACCCACAGAATTCTTTGAGTTGCCAAACCAATTCCCCCAATGAATGAATAATACCCTTTAATCCTTGAATTGGGACAGGTTTCTTGTGAATGATTCAATTTCCTTCTCAATGTGTCAAACAATGACATGACAGAGTCGGGCACTGTTTCCTTTTTCTGTTTCAGGTCAACAGGACCAGTGTGGGACAATGGAGGGATCACCCACGGGTGTTGACCAGGGACAAAGACTTAACATGGCCCTTTGCAGCTTGACGGGCATGTTGGGGGAAACATTCATTCCACCACAGGACAAAGGTTAACCCCATAATAAGGATAGATAACTTGTTGGCCCAAATAATGACAAGAACTGTGCATGTGAGTTAATATTTTCTGGGACAGGATTCATGAGTGTGTAGTGTTGTAGGATTCCAATTCTAAAGATTCAGTTATTGGCCCAATGTTTCCAGAGCAGTATGTTATCCTGTATAAGGGTTGCCAGATCAGTATGGTTCTCTGTAGGATGGTCTGTGTTGAAGTAAATTCAACATGTATCCTTCAAGTGATGATGGCTCATTTCCCAAGTTAACATGCCATAGTATTCAATGCAGAATAATCTATTTGTGAGGGCCAAACAATTAAGATTAATTGGGTCAACTTTAAATTCAATCTTTGTAATGTTAGACTAATTTGTGGTTGACACCTAAATAACCTTATGACCTCTAAAAAATCCCGAAATTGAGCAATTGACTAAAATAATCAATGACAGACATATGCTACCACTCAAGAGTAATAGTGATATGAGGTTTAGAAGGGTATAGGACCATCTGGGTACATGGTAACTTTGACCACTGGCCTCTTTCAGATATATTATGTATCACTCTAAAACAGGTGTACAACAAAAAACGTAAGTGCTTCTTATTGGACAAGTCCATATAGTACCTCACCATTCAGGACCGTTTGTGTCCACTTCGTGCCTGATGAAAAAGTGTTCTATTGAAAAAGCTTGGTTACTAGGTAGCTACATTTTGAATTTGGATCCCGCAATGGGGTTAGCATCAGCTGCTGGGACCGCTACTATTTGTCCAGGCATCCTGCCAACAAAAATTCGGAAGAAATGCTTGGTGTCGCATCTAGCCTAGCTGCTAACTAGCTATCAAGCTAGCAAGTTTTCCTTAACAGCTTCTACACAGACCATGACGCGGTAGCCCTTGTGGCTGGGACTGAGGCTTGTGGCTGTCTAAATCCTTGTTGTTTGCTGCTGTCTCCATCTGCCCTGCAACCTGCCCAGTCTGGAACTGCGTGGAATACCAGTGTTCGTCTACGTTGCTTGTCACGCCCTGACCTTAGAGAGCCTTTTTTATGTCTCTTTTTGGTTTGGTCAGGGTTTGATTTGGGTGGGCATTCTATGTCCTTTATTTCTATGATTTGTGTTTCTATGTGTTGGCCGGGTATGGTTCTCAATCAAGAACTCAATCATTTTTGACATGCGTTTTTCTGGATTTTTTGTTGTTATTCTGTCTCTCACTGTTCAAATAAACCTACCATTAAAGTTATAGACTGATCATTTATTTGTCAGTGGGCAAATGTACAAAATCAGCAGGGGATCAAATACTTTTTCCCTCACTGTATATTTTTATTTGTTCACACTTTTTTGTTTACTACATGATTCCATGTGTGTTATTTGATAGTTTTTATGTCTTCACTATCATTGTACAATGTAGAAAATAGTAAAACATAAAGAAAAACTTAGGCATTCTAAAACTTTTGACCAGTTGTGTAAATATATTTGCTATAACATATATGGGGGATTGGAAGTGATGCAGACCATTACATTGATGAAAGCTACAATCTATGTGTAATATTAAAGCTGATCTACCCCCTAAAATAAAAAAATAAAAACATTTTGTACTGATTCCTATGCTGAAGTTACAACAAATATTTATTGATTTGATGTGTGTCATGTGGAGCATCTAGACGCTGCACTTGGATGCATTTATGACATTTTTTCTTTCAGTTATTGATAAGCATGCACCTATTAAGAAACTGACTGTTAGAACTGTTAAGGCCCTGTGGATTGATGAGGAATTGAAAAGCTGTATGGTTGAGAGGGGTGAGGTAAAAGGAGTGTCTGCACATCTGATTTGCAAACTTACTGTAAATTGAAAAGTTATGTGACTAAACTGAACAAAAAGAAGAAGACACTTCATGAAACCAAGATAAATGACAAAGTATAATGGAAAAATGCTTTGGAATACGTTAAATGAAATTATTATCAGAAAAACAAATTTAACTCCATCAGATGGGAAAATACAGAGGATGGTAGCAGACTATTGTCATATCTTTATGACACTATCCAAAGGTTGTTTTGTCGTGATCACAAGATAAACTCTAAATAGGAGTGGACATACTGATGATAGATTGACAGTATGGCTGAGGCAACAGAGCCCATGTTGGATCAACGTATCCGTTTTTATTTTGATAAGGGATTAACCCAGGCAGTCTGTCAGTTGTAGATGGCTTCCAGTTTTGGCTACAAGACAATCCAATTTTAAAGACATGTAAAAGTGTGGTTACACTACTATTTTAAATGGATTGAATGTGGAATGTTCAGTGCAAGGAAAGTTAATATTGAGGTCTGTGGTTGCAGACTAACAATGAAAGTTGCCCAAAGTTTACCAGACTAGCAACATAAGTTTATTTTATTTTAATATTGTTCATATTTTTAACAAGGAGATTGCCCTGTCTATATTAGCAAAAACACAGTCACAAACAACAATTAACAAGTAATACAGAAAAATATAAACAGTGAAACGGGTGAAGTGAATTACAGGTGGCAGGGAAGTCAGACGCAGGAGAGCAGAGCTTGGTAATAGCTGGAGCCGTTTAATAGTAAAACCAACGGCATAAGAAATGCAAAGTATGGGCACAATAACCCGACGCGCACCAATAAAACAAAATGTGCACAAGTACTTACAATAAACAATACCACACAAAGACATGGGGGGAACAGAGGGTTAAATACACAACACATAATGAGGGAAATGAGAACCAGGTGTGCGGGGAAAACGAGACCAAACAAATGGAAAATGAAAAACAGATTGGCGATGGCTAGAAGACCAGCGACGTTGACCGCCCGAACACCGCCCGAACAAGGATAAGCATCCTCCTCGGAAGAAGTCGTGACACTACTCCAACAGTCTATTTGTCTTTTCAGCGACAAGTGGTGGGCAAAATGTTGTTGTGCTGAAGGACAGCTCTGCCATTTATCCAGTAATAAAAATCAGCTCACTGACTAGACACATACTGTAATGTGTGCAGTTTGTTTGGAATTTGTAATTCCTCAGTATGCCATTGTTTGCCTTTTATTGCTGGAGCTTTGATAAGAAGGACCAGGCCTATACACTAGCACATGGTTACATAGAAGAGATGTGCTCTAATCAAAGGTCTTAGTTCTTTGTAGAGTCTTACAGTCTTTGGTCCACTATGACACTGCTGTCAATCTATCATCAATATGTTCACTCCTAATTATAGAGCTTATCTCGTGATCTCGACAAAACAACCTTCATGAGATAAATAAGTAGTGATCTCGACATGACAAGGGGATAATTGTTTTATTCATATCTCCTCTCTGAACTTAGGTAGTTCTTGTCTATTAATGTTCTGAATTATTTCATGTTTTGAGTGGACCCCAGGAAGAGTAGCTGCTGCTATCGCAACAGCTAATGGGGATCATAATAAAATAACAAATACCACTCTAGCCATTTAGATATGTAAACTTGCTCTAACAGAGAACTCTCCTCTTTATCTACCAAACATTTTCTTACTCAACATCAGACACTCGGAGGGTTGTGTGTACAGTAGCTATATCCCAAAAAATTTATCCCTGTTGTCATCATTCTATGAAACGTAGCTAGTCTCTGGCACCTTTTCTCACATATTTCTCATAAATTGATATATGAACCATGAATTCTGCTCTGTATCAGAGAATTCTACAGGAGAATGTCAGACCATCCGCCTGTGAGCTGAAGCTGAAGCACAGCTGAATCCAGAAAATGATCCAAATCACACAATGAAGTCGACATGAAAATGGCTAAAAAGCAACAAATTTGAAGTTTTGGAATGGCGTAGTCAAAGTCCAGACCTAATCCCAATTGAGATGTTGTGGCAGAACTTGAAACGAGCAGTTCATGCTTGAAACCCCACAAATGTTGCTGATTTAAAGCTGTTCTGCATGGAAGAATGGGCCACAATTCCTCCACAGCGACATTAGAGACTGGTCAACAACTACAGGAAGCGTTTGGTCGGAGTCATTGCAGCTAAAGATGGCACAGCCAGTTATTGAGTGTAAGGGGGCAATTACTTTTTCACACAGGGGCATTGGGCGTTACATAACTTTGTTTATGAAATAAATGAAATAAGTATGTGATTGTTGTGTAATTTGTTCTCCCAGGTTTCCATTTATCTAATATTAGGTTTTGATTGAAGATCTGATAACGTTCAGTTTCAAAAATATGCAAAAGTAGAGAACATTTGAAAATGGTCAAATACATTTCACAGCACTGTATTTCATAGTTCTGAATGAATTGATGACTTGGTGTTCAAACAACCCCCATTTAAAATGCCCTATTACCGCACTACCCAAATCTGCATTTTGTAATACTTTTATTTCAAAGCCATTGCCTTTCGACACCCCTGATAAGTAAATTGAAAAGTGAAAACTAGTGTAAGTAGCTAGAGACAATACAAAGGTGTATTGTGGAGAGACTGTTTGTGCTACAGTATGAGCATACCAAAGACAACAAGGGAGATAAATACACTTTTTAGTTCAGCAAATCTCATTCACATCTGAAGCTATTATTCATGTATCAGGGGTTCAATATGAATGTCTACATTGGCCAAGGGACTACAGCTGCCTTATATTGATATCAAGATGGTTTCTCTCAGTTGTTATATATGGTAGAAAATTAATCATGCACCTAACTAAATACATATGGTAGCTAAGTGTGATAAATCGACATGTGGATGATCTAAAAATGTAACATCTTTTACCTTCTCTAGAATTTGATGTTAAGAATTTGAAGTATAGATTTAGAATCCTAATAACCATCTGCTTTAGCTACCTGTCTGCTGTCAAACCCACAGCTCCTTGCTTTAATGACATACATCGAAAGCAATATCACACATGATCAGTCATTTAAAATAGTTTGTCATGCGTGTTATCATGAGTGAGTCGATTTAAATTGGGTAATTCCACGACCATAGAGTAATTGTAATCAGACAATGGCATGGCAGGGACAGATACAGGGGAATAGAAAGCTATAAGCTGAAATTGATCAGCGTGACCTTGGGCTGGTTGAAGCAGGTCTGCTGTAAGTGCTAATAGCACACAACTTGTGGATCTGTTGTATCCAACATGTTGTGCAAACCCTTTGGAGTAAGTGTGATGCTCAGTGATGCTATAGGGTCAAACGTTATATGAGGATATCAGGGAAGATGGCTGCAAATGTCATTGGGAAAGCATGAAAAACAGAACTTGAACTCAGATTAGGGAATTTTTGTCCATAATTGTCAATATACTTGTCTCTTATTTCCCTACTCTTTTGACAAGGAAATTAGATATATGAACATGTACCGTAACATCCGTCATCTGTACTACTTCTACTTCAGTTAGGATAACCATCTGTCTCGTCCAGCTGTGCATACAGGACATTCCAAAAAGTTTTCAATACATATTTCA
The DNA here is from genome assembly GCF_045791955.1 of Oncorhynchus clarkii lewisi. NCBI lineage: Eukaryota > Metazoa > Chordata > Actinopteri > Salmoniformes > Salmonidae > Oncorhynchus > Oncorhynchus clarkii. Next base: position 22,805,947 of record NC_092166.1, on the reverse strand, counting down.
TGGATAACTACTTTATTTCCATCTGACAAACGAGTTAGGATCTCATTGTCGTTAAATGAATGGCAAAACATTCCTTCTAAGAGTTAGAGCATTATTTTTAAACAAATTAACATAAACCATAATAAACGTTTCACATACACATAGACACTGTAGTTTTTGCATACAGTTGTGACATAATTCAACATTGCATCCATGCTTTATCAATATTACAGCCAAAGTCTTGACTATTGAGTCACAGAAGTACCCTAATGTGACCAACCAGATGGCCTGTCTCTCTCCTTGGAGAGTGTCTCTGAGACCTGTGGCATGTCTCCCCCTCTAGCCTCCAGCAGTCCAGCTTGATCTAGCCTGCTGAGTAGTTTTTAGGGCCCAGCCAGGGGGATGACACGGTGCTGGGTAATAGGACATTCATCCTCCTCTCCTCTCAAAGGACCCCAGGAAGTTGTGGTATTAACTTTTGTGTGTTGTCCCTCAGAAGCGATGCTCCTCCATCTCTCTATAGTCTACCAGTCCTCCCCAGAGAGCTTGAGACCAGGTTTAATAGTGGCCTGTCATGCCTCTTTGTCCATTCTCTATCTTAGAGGAGAGATGACCTCCTCTCTATTGGCTGCTACTTTCTATGAGTTATTCAATGCTTAATTATATATCTCTGTGACCTCATTATTTAACTATACCTGAAATTCCTGAAAGCATCCTTATGATAGACCAAGCTTCCATGATATCTGATCATAGCTGACTGGGTCCCGAACTCCAAAAGATACGATTTAATTATTTGAATATGGTAGAGATAAGACGATGAAGCTTCAAAACAAATTGCATGTCGATGCTAATCTCAAATAAAATAGAGTACTCACTACCTTACACTATCCCACCCAGTCCTTAAACGTCTCTTAATAGTCTCACAGCCATATAGATGCATTTTATCCCCTTGTTGTACATATATATAATTCATTTATTCTTTAAGTTTCTGGCCTGAACCTCAATTCCAATATTGTGTGAGCCATGAAGTCAATTAACATGAGTAATGGCCAGGCCCACAAAATGGGGCAACTATCTCCTAATCATGGTGCAGAAAAGGGTCAAGGCTGTTACACATGCTAATACAAAATTATCCTCTGTGAAAACATTAGGAAATGTAAGCTCTTTGTACTATAAACCAGCCCACAAATCAACTGAACAAAAACACTAAATATTTTGTTAGCAAAACTGAATTACCCAATAATGTATTGCCCCCACCCTGGACATTTAATGAATAATAATCTAATAATGATTTATGGCAGATAATCATAGGGGAATAGTATGAGACATGTCTCTTGAGGAATGTAAGGGTGTTGATTGAAACTGTGGAGATGTGTTGCAGCAATTGGTCTTGGGAGGGAGTAGTGCGGCCAGTCTGTAACCTCTCTCTCCCCCTTACAGCATGGTCCTGCAGGCAGGCAGCTAGCCACCTGACAGGCCTGCTGTTAGTTAGTTCATACACGAAGGTGTGTAGTGCAGAATGCTTATCAGATACCTGTCTGAAGGATAGGGAAGCCTAATTAAAGAATAGGGAGGTGTAGATACAGTCACACCAATTCCATAAATGTGTGAAGTCTCCTCACAATGTCAGCCCATCTTCTGCTTGTTTGGTGCACCAGCAAAATGCTTTCTGTTAAAAGCAGAGAGAGAGGAAGTAGCAAGCAATACTTTTCTGCAAATGTGTTTGTAATGTCATCATGTTCTTGTCGCAACTGCACTTTCAAACTATTCTAGGTATATATTGTTGTGAAGGTATAGCATGACTTCCAAAAGCCACCTCTTAAGTAATGGCCTTAAGAAAAAAATCAGTAGCTAGCTACTGGAAAAAACTCTGCTGCCGTGACTTGAAGACAACATGCAAAGTATAGGCAGGGAGACTGACCTCACGCTCTTAGAAAAAAGGGTTCCAAAAGGATTCTTCAGCTGTCCCCATAGGAGAACCCTTTTTTGTTCAAGGTAGAACCCTTTTTGGTTTCATGTAGAACCCTCTGTGGAAAGGGTTCTACATAGAACCCAAAAAGGTTCTACCTGGAACCAAAGAGGGTTCTCCTATGGGGACAGCCGAAGAACCCTTTTAGGATCTAGATAGCACCTTTTTTTGTAGTGTAGGCAACACAATACACATCTTAGAGAATAGCATCCAATAATGAAATGGATCACTTTGGTGTCCAGAAAGGGTTGTCTTCTTCCCTGGGGAATTAGAATTGAATCCCTGAACCTGCATGCACCTCCTCGTCCAATCAGCTTATTTTCCATTGAATGAGCTGCATTTTACACAGTAATTTATGGTCATTTGTAGCAGGAAGTTGTGGAGGGAAGAGAAACAGTGCAATGCTGGTCACTGCTGAGACTGAGACACCTCGTTCTCACAGTAGGGAGCAGTGGACAGGCTTCATGCTGGTCACCAGCAGTAGCCCACGGTACTGCCACCCTGCTGTGACCGTAATGAGACAAGTCGACCTGCCGCTGGGAGAGGCGGTAATTACAGAGGCACTGTTCTCTACTCCTCCAGCCCCCAACTCCCTCTCTCTTTATTTAATTATCTCTTTACCTCTCTTTCAGGAAGCCTTCTCTTTCATTCTCTCGCAAACTGTCTCTCTCTATTTCTCAATTTCCCTCGCTCACTCTCCCCCCCTTCTCTCTCCCCCCTATACTCTCCCTCATTCTCCCTCTGCCTCTGTCTCTTTCTCTCCCTCCCCCTCCTGGATCCAGCTGACAGGAGTTCTTTCCACTCTATGCATTCACACATTATCAAGTTGTGACTTTCTTTGAGTTGGTCTTCAGAATCTTTAAACATCAGTCCTCACAGAAATGGAAAATAGCTTTGTCTGTGTGAAGGTTTACTAAGAGTTGACATTAACTCCAAGTCAATTGATGTTAATCCACAATCACATGAATATCATGTTCAATATCATTCTGCTATCAATATCCTATGTTACTCTTACATTATTTCATAACTTAAAATCGACAGTAGGCTTATTTAACATGGGACTGCTTCAGTGAGACCGTTTCAAGGTATTGTTATGTATTAACATGCTCTCTCCAATCGTTTGAATAATAGTTGGTTAAAGGGAAAGGGTTAATCATGTTATTTTCAAAGCTGTGGTCGATAGCTGCAAACCCCTATTAAAAGCCAACACTGTTTTATGACCATCTTTCATTTTACACAATGTTGGTGAGATTCACTGCATCAGCTATTTCAAATGTACATGCAGGGAACTTCCAACCTGCTTACAGTCACATATCCACATAGTGCGTTCATAGAAAAGTGAGTTGCTCACAAGGATTACGAAAATATTACTTTTGTAATGTGGGTTTTTAGAATTGCTGTGAAAGACAGATTTGCATTATTATAGTTACCATTGACTCGGTGAGGTCTTGAATAGATATGACCCATAACTCAATATTCTTTATTCACTTGGCAGGGTTATTCAAAGGGCATTTAATTTTGGGCAATATTTCATGGTCATCTGAACAGACTCTGTAATCTTTATTATTTTGCCATGGCAGACCTTTTGTAATATATTATGACTAATTTACTCTGGGAGAGAGAACTTGGCACTGGCCAGGCAAGCAAAGTAGACTGCCTTTCAAAGTAGGCTGCCTCTCAAATGGACGCCATGGTAACCTAACCTTCACATGGAACTACATCTCTGTTTAGGTTTAGAGAAAGAACAAAATTAAATTGAAAAAATTCAACTGTTTGATGTTTTTATTTACCACACAGGCAGCATTGAAACATATTTTTGCTTTTTAATCACAGTGGTAATGGATTGAAACTTTTAGAGTACTGTCATTCCAAGTCCAAAATGTTTTAGTTTGTGTGTTTAATTGGCAAAACATAGGCTGTTGGATGCAGGGGCGCAACTTGATTTTAGAATTGGGGGGGGACATTAGTCTTTTTTAAATGTATTATCCAGTCGGATAAAGAATCCAAACAGCCTACCAAACCACTCAAAGGCGTCCTCATGGTCCTAAAGCACACCATTGCCGAGTTTTGTATCACATGCCAATGATAAAACTGCGTGGGACAAAAATGCCCCCCCCCCCCCCCCCCCCCCCCCAGTGAAAGTTGCACCCCTGATTGGATGTGATTACAAATTGCAGACATTCTGTTTAGGAAACCGTGTTGTGTTGTTTTTCCTGGTGATTGTGCTGAAATTACAGCTCCCATGATAAATCTAGCTCCACATGCCAGATGTTTCCTGCAGAGAGGAGTGGCTGATGCTCTTTTTCCAAAGTTTTATTAAACTTAATATATTACATAATATCCAGATAATGTGTGCTTACACATAAGCAAAAACACGTGCAAACCACATGCAATGTTGTCATTAATGCCACAGTAATAACATCTGGATTCTGTCAGAATATACGGGAACAGAGTCTCCCCTTTCTGTCTAGATAACACATTCATCAAAAACTGTAACAATATTAAAATACACACAAAAACACACACACAAAACAATGTCATAGGCATTCAGCGATTCCAAACAACTCTTCACTCCATAATCAAGTGTGAAATTGAACTGTCACTACACAGTGATTGTGCTGGCTTATCCTTGCCAGGAGAAGCTGCTCACATGAAGCTTGATAAACCTCTAGTCAACACAATACTCCTGACACTGACATATTATAAATGCCAGTCAGGTCTCAGCTGTACAACCATGTTCAACCATTTTTTTTACATAATACTGAAAAATGTATCCACATACATCAATCAAATGCGTTAATAAAGCCCTTTTTACGTCAGCTGATGTCACAAAGTGCTATACAGAAACCCAGCGTAAAACCCCAAACAGCAAGCAATGCAGATGTAGAAGGTGTGTGGATATCTGGGTGTCCACTGAAAAGGAGGGGGCACAATAGTGAGACAATCTTAGGAGAAGCCAAGGTGAGCATTGAGAGGTCGTCTAGGCCTGACCTAGATTAGAATAGAGCAAAGGAGGAAGGTTAGCGCTGTCATATTGAACAGGGACAGCAGTCACGTGTGCTGTGAGTGGTGTCTGTCTGCAGCACATTACGCTTTTGATCCATTGTCCCCCTGTGAAATACATTTTAAAGTGTCATCTGTTTCTTGTCCCACCGTTCTTATTTCACGGGTGAATTCACCCAGTTTGTCACTGGCTAGTGAATATACCACTGGGCCAAGAGAGAGATGGGAACAGAGAGAAATGTCATGGCTGACATGGAACACCACTCAAAACAGGGTCAAATTCATGATCCAACAAATGTCTTGTTTTGACAATGTTAAATATACTATCATTATGTCAATAGATGATTTAGACCAGTGGGGGCACAGGGTCTCTTTTTACTTTTTTTTATTGTACTTAAGGAACTCAGTCCAGCTTAAAACTTACTCTTGAAAGTTGTATAATAGTAGAATCCACAAGATGCAATTTCGAACTTGGGTAGTGCATCATCAGTTCCTCTTGTCATTTTAGTAATTGCATACCTTAGCGAGCTATTTATAACTTGCCAGAAATGTCCAGATCAACTAGCTCATGTAAGCTAATGTTTTTTAATTTAGGTTTTTTAACTCATATATATTGTTGTGTATTTTTTTTGTCACTCCAATATCACATGAATACACATTAGACATGGCAAAATGTATACAATTGCAAGAAAAGTTTCAACATTTTCTTTGCACACCATGAGAAAATGTGTAGAGTTGCAAGAAATATGCTTAACACCTGCAAAATTCTCTCTACCAACAACAGGGGTGTGAACAGTTTGTGGCATGAACAGTGCATGTGGCAGTAGAATTAGAAAAGGTTTGGGAACCCCTGATTTAGGCAGTGTTGATCAGCCTTCCATCATCCTGTATGTTGTTGACTATGATATAATAACCTGTGTTCTCAGACAAGGTAAATTAATTTCTTGTCAGTCTTGTCATTGTGGTAGTTCGAGACAACGAGAGGAAAGACGTATGATTATGTCATCTCCTGCTAAGCCACCAGGGTGAATGGAACGCTGCACTGTAGCTCCAAATTAATTGTGACATTTAAAAGTCAGAGGAAAATAAGATGCTTGCATTAATGAGCCATGGGACTTCCGACGGTTTCTAGTCGCCTCATGACTCTTACTGCAACGCTAGTGCTTCTGGAATTCTTGGAGGGCGAAGAGTACTGGCTTTTATATCGCTTTATATCAATGTTGTGGAAGATAGTTTATGCACGGCAGATCTGATGCCCTTCCCTTGATGCATTTTCAATAACAGGTATAATGATACTACCGATTAGTTTAAAGTGGCAATATGTAACTTTTATGGTTACCTGACCAAATTCACATAGAAAAGTGAGTTATAGATCTGTAATCATACTTGAAAGCAAATCAAATGAATTGTATTTGTCACATGCGTTGAATACAACCTTTCCGTGAAATGCGTACGAACAAGTCCTTAACCAACAATGCAGTTCAAGAAATAGAGTTAAGAAAATATTTACTAAATAAACTAAAGTAAAATGTTTTAATAAAATCAAAAAGTAACAAGAAAATGACATAACAATAACGGGGCTATATACAGGGGGTATCGGTACAGAGTCAATGTGCGGGGGTACAGGTTAGTCAAGGTAATTGGTAAAGTGCTATTGCATAGACAATAAAAAGCGAGTGGCAGCAGTGTAAAAACAAAGGGGGAGGGGGGGTGGTCAATGTAAGTAGTCGGTGTGGCCATTTGATTACTTGTTCAGCAGTCTTACGTCTTGGGGGTAGAAGCTGTCAAAACCTCTTTGGGCTGCAATCCCGTTAACGGGATGATATGACAACAGCCAGTGAAAGTGCAGGGCGGCAAATTCAAAACAACAGAAATCTCATAATTAAAATTCCTCAAATATACATGTATCTTTGTGACGTAGAAGTCCGTCACTGGCCGCGGGCAGCATTTGGTACTTTAACGCACGCACACATTCATCACTCCTCCCTGCTCCGTTATCAGATAAGGTAACAATGTGGGTCAACACACAAGTTAACTTCTCTGTCTTAGTACATACATTTCACACTTATGTCAATGTTCATATTTAATATAAGCAATATTTATTATACTTATCTGTGTGGTGGATGAGCGTGTTGTTTGTTTGTTTGTTTGGTCTGTTCCTCTCTCTATCTCTGTAGCATCCGGGTATGCTGGATAAGGACCCGAGCAAAGGGAATTGGGCTGACTTTGTAGTGCCTGTCCCAAATGGCTCATTAATGTAAATGTGCATATTGAAAGACACTGTCAGTAGTGATGTCATTTTGTAAATGTTATGTTGTGATATTGTTTCATAAACATGTTGCAATGTATATACTTTAGTATGTTTGTTTAGTTAAATAGAAAATGTAGGTTTGTATAGGTAATTGCTTAATTAATTAGTGTTAATTGTTCTGAGGGGAGGGGCTAGCCCTACAAAAGGAGCCTCTTCAGTTCATGGAGAGGCCATTTTGGATTGAGCTGTGAATGGGGCAGCATTGTTTTTTAGCTGTCCCATAAGGTATATGTTTGATGGCAGTACTGTTGTTTTTGTTCCTGAATCACTTTGTAAATAAACACCCTTGCACAGAATAACTTTTGTGGCTCCACCATCTTTTTATTTTGATTGAGGTTAGGTTTTCCAGTATAGCCTTCTGGCCTACTCTACGTGACAATCTTATACCGTTTTAAAGGTAGTCCTGTTGATAATCCCACCACAGTGTCCGATTTCAAATAGGATTTACGGGAAAGCACCACAAACGATTGTTAGGTCACCACCAAGCCACAGAAAAACACAGCCATTTTCCCAGCCAAAGAAAGGAGTCAAAAAAAGCACAAATAGAGATAAAATGAATCACAAACCTTTGATGATCTTCATCAGATGACACTCATAGGACTTCATGTTACACAATACATGTATGTTTTTAATTACTTTACTTAAAAATCATACAATGTGATCTTCTGGATTTTTGTTTTATATTCTGTCTCTCACAGCTGAAGTGTACCTATTATTAAAAAAATTATATGCTAAATTATATGCTTTGTAAGTAGGAAAACCTGCAAAATTGGCAATGTATCAAATACTTGTTCTCCCCACTGTAGGTCCTGGATGTCAGGAGGCTTGAACCCAGTGATGTCCTCGACCATACACACTACCCTTTGTAGCACCTTATGGTCAGATGGCTAGCAGTTGCCATCACAGGCTGTGATGCAACCGGTCAGGATGCTCTCGATGGTGCAGCTGTAGAACTTTTTGAGGATCTGGAGACCAATGCCAAATATTTTCAGTCTCCTGAGGGGGGGGGGGGGAATGTGTTGTCATGCCCTCTTCACAACTGTCTTGGTATGTTTGGACCATGATAGTTTGTTGGTGTTGTGGACACCAAGGCACATGAAACTCTCGACCCGCTCCACTTCAGCCCCGTCAATGTTAATGGGTGCCTGTTCGGCCCTCCTTTTCCTATAGTCTACGATCAGCTCCTTTGTATTGCTCACCTTGAGGGAGAGGTTGTTGTCCTGGCACCACACTACCAGGTCTCTGATCTCCTCCCTATAGGGTGTCTCATCATTGTCGGTGATCAGGCCTACTACTGTTGTGTTGTCAGCTAACTTAATGATGGTGTTGGAGTCGTGTTTGGCCATGCAGTCGTGGGTGAACAGGGAGTACAGGAGGGGATAGAATTATGGTCAGGTGGTCTAGAGTAAAGGTGGTCTAGAGTTTTTTTCCCTTTCTGGTTGCACATGTGACATGCTGGTAGAAATTAGGCAAAAGGGATTGAAGTTTGCCTATGTTAATTGGAGCCCCGCTTCTGGATGAGCATTTTCTTGTTTGCTTATGTTCTTATACAGCTCTTTGAGTGCAGTCATAGTGCCAGCATCGGTTTGTGGTGGTAAATAGAGGCTAAGAATAATACAGATGAGAACTCTCTGGTAGATAGTGTGATCTACAGCTTAACATGAGGTTTTCTAACTCAGGCGAGCACTACCCTGAGAATTCTTTAATAGTAGACATCGAGCACCAGCAGTTTTTGACAAATAGACAAACACCCCCGCCCCTCTTCTTACCAGACGTACTTGCTCTGTCCTGCCGATGCACAGAGAAGCCAGCCAGCTCTATATTATCCTTTAGCCACTTCTCGGTGAAACATAAGAATTTACAGTTTTTAATGTCACATTGATAGGATAGTCTTAATCGTAGATCGTCCAGTTTGATTTCCAATGATTGCATGTTGGCCAATAATATGGAGGGTACTGGTGGTTTACCTACTTATCGGCACACACTTACAAGGCACCCCACCCTCCTCTCCCTTTTTCTTCATCTTTTCTTCACGTGAATGACTGGGATTTGGACCTTGTCTCGACAAAGCAGTATATAATTTGGGTCGGACTTATTGAAGAAAAATGATTGTCCAGTTCGAGGTGAGAAGTCGCTCTTCTGATGTTCAGGTGCTCTTTTCTGTCATAAGAGATTGCATTATGTACAAAATAAGTTACTAACAATGTGAAAAAATAAATACATCTGTTGGTTAGGAGCCTGTAAAACGGCAGCCATCCCCTACAGCACCATTATTACAAACAACTAAGAAGCAGTAGATATGTTCTATGTGTGTTATTTCTATGCTTCCCTTCTTAAGTTTTTTTTTTTTTACTTTCGGTATTGTACACCAGCTTCAAACAGCTGAAACAACAATATTTTTTATTATGGGAAAAATACTTCACAGCAGTTTAGATAGTATAGTGTAGAGAATCGTTGTACCATCTTATTTTATCACATAAACTGAAATTATGCAAACTATTCGAATTTTAGCAACCAGGAAATAGCGAAGCGATTTCTGCATAGAGACACTCTAATATTTTGATGATTGTGTCCCTTGAGCTGAAAAAAGTTAGATCATAATAAGATGCCTCTAGTCCAGAACTGTGTACCTTTAAAGCAAGATACAAATATTTGTTTGTAATTAATTATAGGATTAATGTCAAATATGGGTTATTCAAGGGAATTCTCATTTAAACTTATTTTTGAAGCCCCATGAAAGTCCACAATTGATTATGTATGCTCTCGGAGATGAGCCAGCTCAGCTGATCTTGGTAAATCAGTCAATCTAGCAAAAACATCCCCGCTATTATTCATGGGCTCCAGTCATTAGGGGTTACACTTCAGATGTTCACTACCTACTCACTTGCTCTGTCAAAAGACTGACTACAGAATGAAGAGAAGGGCTGTGTCTTAAATGGCACACTTGATTCCTTATATAGTGCACAACTTTTAATTAACAAGTCCTCATAGGATATATGTTGTAAGGAAGAGAGTGCCATTTGGGACACAGACAAGAAAACGGGTTATCATAAAGTCTTGGCTGAGTCAAAGGACACTGAATCAAAAGAGTTCATTAGGACCACTGGAATAGAACATAGGAACCTCTAACAAACATTGAGTTGGATTCTGAACCTACTCCAGTGATAAATCACTGATGAATCATGAATAAGTGCCTAAAAATCAAACCTAGGTACTCTCAAATTGTTCAAAGCATCTATATTCCTGTTTGAAGACTGATTGTGTGACCTCAATTATAGCGAGCTACATATTAACTCGGGCCAATTTGCAGTTAGATTCAGCGCACATTTAGATTAGAAAATAAACTCTTTACTCTCTGGTTGTGTTAAATTAAACCAACATTATGGCACTGTTTGTTTTTGAAAGCCTGGGCTCTCATTGTTCTGTCATTGAGGTGATGAGATAAGAGGAACAATGCTTATCTGTAAAAGTACATGGTCGATCGCTGGACCTCTGCTGATAATGTCACACACGTCAGACTGGGTGTCTTCACAAGCCTCTCTTGCAAACCCTATCTTCTCCTCCTCTGCCTCTGAATGACTGCCTAGAGATACTGGATTGTTTGTGTAATAATGATGGTTAGGATGAAGGAGAGTTGTGCAAGGCAATTCTATTGATGTGTACTGCAATGGCGGCCGCTGCAGTTTAAGATGAGGGAGGACAATATTTTTGGGGGGTGAGCATGGCCTTATTTCTATTACAGTATATTGGATGATTGACATTAATATTCCATTCACCCAGCTCAATCTAACATCGATAGGTTTAGGCTACTACATGATACTGAAATTTTCCCTATACCCATCATGAGGTTGCTGTAACCTAACCTATGAATGAAAGTTTACAACGTAGGTGCACAGGTCAAGAGAACAATTTGAGTAATCAAGGTGACAGGCAGTGACACAATCAAAACCGCCTTGCAAACTCTTGCATGCATCTAGCTGATCTAGGGTGTAATCATTAGTCCAACAGTTGCAAATTAGAGTTTCTATGGGACAAATTCTGGTATGTTTCATTCCGTTTGCTTCCATTTAAGAAATATTTTTCAACAGAATCGACGGAATGAATACACCCCTGATCACATGCAAACACAATTCACTGACAATTCACTGACTGTAGAGTGTACAGTCAGCAAGCAGTTTAGCAGTTACACCAGCGTGGCAATAAATTTTAAAAAAAACAAGTCCAATACTGGACTTGTAAGAGTTCCAGTATTTGATAGCCATAGCCAGCTAGCTAACATAGTGTCTCTCTCTCTGTTTGAGCTGGGTCTTTTAGTAGGCTAAACTAGCTTGCTGCGTTCACTAGCTAAACAAGTGAACACAGCTAGCTTCTCCTTCATTTTTGAAGAAATACATTTTTTCAAAACTGTTCAACTATTGTATTTCTCTCTCTTTCAGTCAGCTACTCACCACATTGGATGCTCTGCAGTGCTAGCTAGCTGTAGCTTATGCTTTCACTACTAGATTAATTCTCTGATCCTTTGATTGGGTGGATAAAATGTTTGTTCATGCTGCAAGAGCTCTGATAGGTTGGAGGACATCCTCTGGAAGTTGTCATAATTACTATGGAAGGGGGTGAGAAGCATGAGCCTCCTAGGTTTTCTATTGAAATCAATGTACCCAGAGGAGGATGTAAGCTAGATGTCCTCTGGCTACACCATGGTGCTACCCTACAGAGTGCTGTTGAGGCTACTGTAGACCTTCATTGCAAAACAGTGTGTTTTAATCAATTATTTGGTGAAGTGACTATTTGTATTATAGTTTTATCAAAAAAGGATAACTTAATGTTTCACTATAAATTTTTCTGAAATTGACTGAGGACGACGGTCCTCCCCTTCCTCCTCTGAGGAGCCTCTACTGGTGTACTGTATACATTTTCTGTTGGATATTCACACCCTTTACTTTTTCTTGTTTTACAGCCTGAATTTCAAATGGATTAAATTTAGAATTGTTTTCACACACTATCCCATAATGTCAAAGTGGAAATATGTTTTTCAAAATTAATAGAAATGTATTTTTTTTAAATGGGAAGCTGAAATGTCTTGAGTCAGTAAGTATTTGCTATGGCAATTGTAAATAAGTTCAGGAGTAAAAATGTGTCAAATAATAAGTCAAATTGTCGTAACCGACCGCGACCAGGAGGTCTGTGGGGCGACGCACAATTGGCCTACCATCGTCCGGGTTAGGGATGGCTTGGCCGGTAGGGATATCCTTGTCTCATCGCGCACCAGCGACTCCTGTGGCGGGCTGGGCGCAGTCCACGCTAACCAAGGTTGCAAGGTGCACGGTGTTTCCTCTGACACATTGGTGCGGCTGGCTTCCAGGTTGGATGCGCGCTGTGTTAAGAAGCAGTGCGGCTTGGTTGGGTTGTGTATCGGAGGATGCATGACTTTCAACCTTCGTCTCTCCCGAGCCCGTACGGGAGTTGTAGCGATGAGACAAGATAGTAGCTACTAAAAAACAATTGGATACCACGAAATTGGGGAGAAAAAGGGGTAAAATAATAAATAAATAAATAATAAGTCAAATAATAAGGTGCATGGTCTCATTCTGTGTGCAATAATAGTGTTTAATGTGATTTTTTATGACTAACTCATCTCTCAGTACCCCACACATACAGATATTTGTATGGTCCCCCAGTCGAGCGGTGAATTTCAAACATAGATTCAACCACAAAGACCAGAGATGTTTTCCAATGCCTCGCAAAGAAGAGCACCTATTGGTAGATGGAGAGCACCTATAGGTATTAAAAGTCACTCCCTGAACTTGCTTCCCGACTCCCAGCGTACACGTTACAGAATAAGGCCTCCCCAAAGGGAAGCATCAGGTAGTATTTTTTATTTTTTTTGTTAGTGTAAGTGACGTCGGGTCCGGGTATCACCACCGGAGCAACCAAGGATGCCTCAGCTGGCTCGCCAGGCTTCCATGCCTCAGCCGGCACGTCAAGTTTACAAGACCCGGTTGGCCCATCAAGCGCCCGTTACCGAGTCTACCAAGGATTCCTCAGCTAGCTCGACAGGTTCATAAGACTCGTTAGGCTCGGCATGCTCCCATGCCTCAGCCGGTTCGTCAGGTTCCTGCTTCTCAGCCGGCTCGACAGGTTCCCGCGCCTCTGCAGAAGCAACCGACCCGCTCCTGGTCCCAGAGACCGTCCCTCTGGTCGGTGTCCTGCTTCTGGAGCCGTGCGTCAGGGAGGGGGTACTGTCACGTATTCTCCCTCTCCGGCGCTCGAGATCATCAGGCTACTCATTATTACGCACACCTGTTTCCATCGTTACATGCACTAGCACCTCATCAAACTCACCTGGACTCCATCATCTGCCTGATTACCTTCCCTATATATGTCACTTTGTTTGGTTCTTTCCCTAGGCGTTATTGTTTATGTTCCTTTGTTTCATGTCTGTATGCTAGTCGTGGTTCTTGTTTTGTTCCTCGTGTTATTTATTATTAAAAGTCACCCCCTGAACTTGCTTCCCGACTCCCAGCATACACGTTACACACAGGCAAAAACCTAGAGCCTGGTTCAGTCTGCCTTCCACCAGACACTGGGAGATGAATTCACCTTTCAGCAGGACAATAACCTTAAACACAAGGCCAAATCTACACTGGAGTTGCTTACCAAGAAGACAGTGAATGTTCCTGAGGGGACGAATTACAGTTTTGACTTAAAACTGCTTGAAAATCTATGGAAAGTCTTGAAAATTGTTGTTTAGTAATGATCAACATCCAATTTGACAGAGCTTGAACATTTTCTGAAATAATTTTGGCGATCCAGGTGTGGAAAGCTCTTAGAGACTTACCCAGAAAGACTCACAGCTGTAATCACTTCCAAAAGTGCTTCTATAAAGTGTTGACTCAGGGGTGTGAATACAGTTTTAACTTTGTCGTTATGGAGTATTGTGTGTGGGTACAGCATGTACAGTATGTACCCACAGCAAACAGAGGAAGGCACCGTATGTGCGGATGTATTGTGATGGATGATGGTGGGGTGTGTGTTTTTGTGTTTGGAAAAGTGTGGAGATAACTGAGTGAAAAAGGTTAATGGTTGCAAATCCCAGAGCCCATATGTGTTTGTGAGCAGGGGTTGTGAAAGAGAGCTTTCAATTTTGTGCAGATATGGGATATAATTTTTTAAATTTTATTATAAACATAGGTTATTTATTTATTGTCCTATCATGATGGAATGGTCCCCAACCCAATACCCTAGACACCCATCTGAGCCACCCATACAATAAGGAGAAGTCCTTATCTGTTTTATGGGCCAACTGTAAGTAACCTATAAGCAGCCAAATCAGAAAGATGAATGCGGTCGGAGACCTACTAAAGCAGCACCGTCCCCTCAAGATTCTGAGCCTGCCTGGCAGGGTTGGTCCTACAAAGCCAAAGCCCCCCGATGGGAGAGCATAATATACAAGGAAATACTCAAAGCTGCTAATGAGAACCTTGACAACCTTCTACCTAGCCGGTGTGGATTCCGGTGGGGTGCCCCCACCCAGGTAGTTGCATTGCTGGCCCTGGTGGCAAAAAATAATCAAAGGTTTGACTGCATAGAGATGCTTGGGAAAATGGTCACAACGGGGGACCAGTGTAACAGTGTTGCTTCCGTCCCTCTCCTTGCCCCTACCTAGGCTCAAGCCAGGGACCCTCTGCACACATCAACAACTCCCTCCCACGGACCATCGTTACCCATCGCTCCACAAAAGCTGCGGCCCTTGCAGAGCAAGGGAAACAACAACTTCAAGGTCTCAGAGCGAGTGATGTCACAGATTTAAACGCTATTAGCGCGCACCCCACTAATTAGCTAGCCATTTCACACCAGTTACACTCAGGTTATGTTGATATAGGACTCAGTTTACTGTGGATATAGATATTTTGTACCTGTTTCCTCCAGCATCTTCACAAGGTCCTTTGCTGTTGTTCTGGGATTGATTTGCACTTTTGGCACCAAAGGACGTTCATCTCTAAGAGTCTCCTTCCTGAGCGGTATGACGGCTGCGTGGTCCCATGGTGTTTATACTTACATACTACTGTTTGTTCAGATGAACGTGGTACCTTCAGGCATTTGGAAATTGCTTCCAAGGATGAACCAGAATTGTGGACGTCTGCTGATTTATTTTGATTTTCCCATAATGTCAAGCAAAGAGGCACTGAGTTTGAAGGTAGGCCTTGAAATACCTCCAATTGACTCAAATGCCCATCAGAAGCTTCTAAAGTCATGACATAATTTTCAAGAATTTTCCAAGCTGTTTAAAGGCACAGTCAACTTAGTGTATTCAACTTCTGACCCACTGGAATTGTGATACAGTGAAATATTCTGACTGTAAATAGTTTTTGGAAAAATGACTTGTGTCATGCACAAAGTAGATGTCCTAACCGACTTGCCTAAACTAGTTTGTTAACAAGAAATGTGTGGAGCGGTTTAAAAACGAGTTTTAATGACTCCAACCTAAGTGTATGTAAACTTCTGACTTTAACTGTAAATGCCAGGAATATGTAAGTTTTGGAGAATCTCTTAAAAAATGGGTTAAAGTTGTGTATAGTAACACTATGTGTAAAATAGTAAATAATGGCTACTTCTCAGAAAGTTTTAAACTGTCAAGAGGAGTAAAACAAGGTTGTCCTCTATCGGCATATACATTTATTGTTGCCATTGAAATGTTAGCTGTTAAAATCAGATCCAACAATATTATTATGGAGTTAAAAATCCAGGGCCTAAAAACAAAGGTATGTTGACGATTCACGTTTTCTTTTAAATCCACAATTTGGAACCCTGCACAGTCTCATAGAGGATCTAGATACTTTTTTAACCTCTCTGGATTAAAACCAAATGATGATAAGTGAATATTACGTACTGGATCACTAAAAAATTGTACTTTTACATTACCGTGTAGTTTACCAATTAAATGGTCAGACGGGGATGTGGACATTCTCGGTATACATATCCCGAAAGAAAGAAATCTCACTCCAAGTATTTTGCTGATTAACTATTTAGTCATATCCCAGTTAACCTATTTGCTTATGGTCATTGCCTACACCTAGCTGTCACACCCTGATCTGTTTCACCTGTCTTTCTGCTTGTCTCCACCCCCCTCCAAGTGTCGCCCATCTTCCCCATTATCCTCGGCGCATTTATAACTATGTTCTCTGTTTGTCTGTTGCCAGTTTGTCTTGTCTTGTCAAACTTACCAGCCTGTTTTTCTTACTCCTGTTTCCATGAGCCCCTATTTTTGATTATTCTGCATGCCCTGACCCTGAGCCTGCCTGCCGTTCTGTACTTTTTGCCACTGCCATGGATTACTGACATCTGCCTACCCCCGACATTGAGCCTGCCTGCTGCTCTGTACCTTACGGACTCTGCCCTGTACTACCGACCCCTGCCTGCCCTTGACCCGTCCTTTGCCTGCTCCCTGTTTATATAATAAGTGTCCGTTATTCGAACTTGCTGCATCTGAGTATTTTCCTGAGCTGTGATACCTAGCTACCTGTCTTTTAAATTATCTGAGCAAAAAACATTAAATTTTATTTGGAATGGCAAACCAGACAAAATTAAAAGGTCCTCTTTATATAATGAATATGAATTCGGATGGCAGAAATTATTAAACATTAAAGCATTATACCTCTCACTAAAGGTGTCGGTTATGCACAATGTACACTTCAATCCAAACTGGTTCTCTAACAAATTATTAAGAATGTCTCACCTTATGTTCAAGAATGGCCTTTTTCCCTTTATTCAGATTACCACCTTTCACTTTCAGTTATTTGAAAACTAAATAATCTCCAAAATATCTTTATTTTTAAAACATGCCATAGAAAGTTGGTTGCAATTTCAGTTTAATCCACCAGAAAAGACAGAACAAATAATACAACAAATATTGTGGTTGAACTCAAATATACTAATTGATAAATAAAAAGTATAATCTATGTAAATTATATCATAAATGGGACTGTCACACATGCAGCTAACAAAAATATATGGAAATGTCTGCTCTACCCAAAATTACAACCAACTACTTGTAGCATTACCTCAAAAATGGAAGAGGCAAGTGGAAAGGGGAAAAGGTAAGAAACTTATCTGTCAGCCCTGCATTAAAGACCAAAATTGGTTAAGGAAAATGCTGATAAATAAAACAAATATACCAGTTTAAATTAAGGACCAAAAAATTGACAGCTGTGCCATATAGATTGCAAAATATTTGTGAAGTTTTTCGATGTTCCGATTCAATGGCACATGGTTTATGAACTGATACGCAAAACAACGCCAGATCCAAAACTTAGAATTTAAATTTTTATTAAAAAGTATTGCAACTAATATAATGTTATATGGGGGATAGAACCTTCCCAGCTCTGCACATTTTGCTGCGAAGGGACAGAGCCATTAGATCATTTATTTTGGTTCTGTCCATATGTATCTTGTTTTTGGTCCCAGCTCTAGGAATGGCTGAAGAATTGCAACATTTACCTGGAGCTAATGCTGCAGATAGCAATACTGGGGGATTTTAAAAGTCATAGTCAATCAATCAATAATATATAATAAAATATAATAATAATTTTAACAAAACATTTTATCTTTGATTTAGAATCTGTAGAAACTATGAGAACAGAAAGGTTCCGAACTTTTGTGAAGCATCACAACACAGTTGAAGATCATATGGCAAATAGAAATCATATGGCAAATAGAAATCATATGGCAAATAGAAATCATATGGCAAATAGAAATCATATGGCAAATAGATGGGAGGAGTTGAATGGACCTGAAGGGTGAGACTAATAACAACAAGATAACAAATGTAAAATATTTTGTGTCTGTAAAATGTATATTGGTTCAGAACTTTTGTGAAATAGCACAGTTAAAAATATATGGCAAATAGAAATCAGACTGGATGGGCATCAGAAACAGATGGGAGAGGTTGAGGGTAGAGGAAGAGCATCGAAAGGGAAACCGGAAAGAGGTTTCCTTGACATTTTCTAGTTAAAAGTTTTCATTCTCTATTACTCCTCAGTTGAGTTTACTTCACATTAGGTAGCTAATGTAATGAATTTGTTTGCCAGCTCAAGTCTAGATAGCACTACTTGTATTATGCCTACAACAGAGAAGTTTCAGTCCACTAGGTGTATCTCTACAGCATGGGCATATCTCTGGGTGACGTAGACATCCCCATGCATGCACCTTATCAAAATAGGACTAATTCAATATTGCACCATCCCATTCTCTGGGCTCTGTCTGCAATCATAACCAGTAGTATCTACCAGGAATAATGAAACATAATAGGTAGTATCTACCAGGAATAATTAAACATATTAATAATAGATGTTTGGTGAATCGATGAATTATGTATAACCACTGGAGTCTTTGCCACTCAAAATATTTTTATGGAATATTTATTTCATCACTCCAAAATTTGGCCAAAGCATATTCTGTAGGAGGGGTTAATATGAATTTTCAATAATTTGACATGATTTATATGAATCATGTTATGAACATATGGACTTCTGACATAAGCTTATTCCCACACTTTACAATAACTCTGTTGCAGTGGTCTTAGGTAGTCTCCATAATAGGCTATTCCCTTCATCGCGACACTGCTGCCCAGTTGAAGAGCTTGTGAGCTCCATACAGGTTCATGCACCTTCAGAAAAGCACAACTCAGCCTCAGAAGATGCCCTTTGATTTGATTTATTAGGATCCCCATTAGCCGACGCCAATGGCAACAGCTAGTCTTACTGGGGTCCAACATATAACGAAAAAGACATTACTGACAAAAGACCTTCTGTAGCCATCGAGTCATTATACCCTAATGTAGGCCTATTTGCCTACTGGCCAAATAAAGTGCAGGGCATGCATGATCTGTGCAACTCGTCATTCCAACATATTTGAACATTTAATTAATTATTCATTCATTCAGTTCAATCAGTCAGTATGTCATCAATTCAGTCATTTGTCTGAGTTGCAATAGGAACCAAATCAAAGAGAATAGAACAGCTCATTTGTTTATTGAAATTCATGTGTGTATTCAGAATGATTTAAATTCTCTAAAGTTCTTTACCCTATTTTAAATAATTCAATGTTTAATTTAGGCCTATCCAAATAAAAAATAGGCCTTCAACGTGTAGGCTTTGCAATCATTTTGGGTATTGGTATCATGCAGAATCATTTTAGAACTCTATTTGTGTTTTATAACTGTTTTTATTATAGGGCTACCCTTAAAAAGAGACTCTATCTCACAGGCCTCTAAATATATCCTCTAAATAAATGTTCAACAAAATAGTTGAAGAAGCACGTGCAGTGGCTGATATGGAAAATAGTTTTGCCAATAAGAATAGGCTATAGATTGCCTTGACATTTTGCGACCCCGTGGCTATTTAGCTCAGGAAAGGTTATACCCAAGACTTAATCAATATTTTGTTTTGTCTCATTTATTGATATGGATGTAGCCTCTGTGTGATGGGGTTGTGCAATGCAAATGCCTATAACAAGCCTACACACAGTGGTTCTTCCTTTAAAAGTTGTGTCACACCGACAGCACAGCGTGCCGATTGCCACGCAACGATATGGCACGTTGGAGTGCATGACATTATTGTATTTTACTGTTAGCCATTGTTGCCATTAATGCTAGTTCGACCACCAGAGGGCATCTTTAAAAAGCTAAGTTATTGAAATGACATAGAGTTGTCGGCCTAAGAGTCCTGCTTATTGTAGCTGTTTTGGTGTAACTTACTAAATGGCATTAAGGCCTACTTCAATATACAGTATATCCATCAATCATTCATTAATTTGTGCATGTCATCACACAGCATACAAGTCATCCATGTTTTTAAATACAGTCAAGCATTTTAGTTATAAAACAAAATAACAAAGGGAGCCTTGAACAATTAAACAATGTATAAACCTTAACATGTCAGCTAAAGCGATATATAACAGACCATTTTTCATTTCTCTTAGAATAAAAACCTTAGTGTAAAAACAGTTTTAGTAAGTCATAAGCTGTATAACGGTCCAGTTATAGATTCTTCTGACAAAGTAGAAACAAAAAGAGCAAGAGCAATTCTTACACTTTTGTTCAAAATTCAATCCCTCTTCTTCTTCATCCTCATCATTCAAATTCAATTGTAACACATTTTATCACTCAAGGTCAACAACTCCAAATTGCTTTTGCATGTGCTCCAGAGGGATAACTTGATATAACATGATATAGGTTAATTAGATAATCGAAAGGAACATTTTGATTATTTATTAGCCTAGTGGATACTACACAAGTTTGAGGTCACTTAGAAATGTCCTCGTTTTTGAAAGAAAAGCATTTTTGTTATCCATTAAAATAACATCAAATTGATCAGAAATACACTGTAGACATTGTTAATGATGTAAATGACTATTGTAGCTGGAAACGGCTGACTTTTTATGGAATATCTACATAGGCGGACAGAGACCCATTATCAGCAACCATCACTCCTGTGTTCCATTGGCACGTTGTGTTAGCTAATCCAAGTTTGTCATTTTAAAGGTTAATAGATCATAAGAAAACCCTTTTGCAATTATGTTAGCACAGCTGAAAACTGTTGTGCTCATTAAAGAAGCAATAAAATTGGCCTTCTGTAGACTAGTTAAGTATCTGGAGCATCAGCATTTGTGGGTTTGATTACAGGCTCAAAATGGCCAGAAACAAAGGACTTTCTTCTGAAACTCGTCAGTCTATTCTTGTTCTGCGAAATGAAGGCTATTCCATGCGAGAAATTGCCAAGAAACTGAAGATCTCGTACAACGCTGTACACTACTCACTTCACAGAACAGCGAAACTGGCTCTAACCAGAATAGAAATATGAGTCGGAGGCCCCGGTGCACAACTGAGCAAGAGGACGAGTACATTAGAGTGTCTAGTTTGAGAAACAGACGCCTCACAAGCCCTCAACTGGCAGCTTCATTAAATAGTACTCGCAAAACACCAGTCTCAACGTCAACAGTGAAGAGGCGACTCCGGGTCGCTGATAACACAGGAGTGATAGTTGCTGATAATGGGCCTCTGTACGGCTACCTAGATATTCCATTAAAAATCAGCCGTTTCCATCTACAGTGGCCATTTACAACATTAACAATGTCTACACTGTGTGTTTGATCAATTTGATGTTATTTTAATAGACAAAACATTTGATTTTCTTTCAAAAACAAGGAAATTTCTAAGTGATCCCAAACTTTTGAACGGTAGTGTAAGTATTTTTAGTTATAGCAAGTGAATTAGGCCTCATGTAAAATCATTGTCTAAAGCGCAAGAGATACTGTTGCATGACAAACAGGTGCTGTTAGATTACAATATAATGTATCTGCCAGTTTGGAACAGTATAAACAATACTAAATGAAATATAAGTAATACCAGAGAGTCTGTTCTAATGAGAAAAAATGAAAAATGCAAAGTTTGAGAACAGCCGGATTTGTGAAATGGCTTTATCTGGCATTTTGCGATTGCATGAGTGACTCACTCATTTGTGGCTTTCGTTCAAAATAAGTTATATTATAATGCAGGGTTAAAGACACATTCTTTCTGATTGTCCTTAGCATGCAGTCTCTCCTCTCGCTACAGCTAATTTCGTTTGAATTATTATGTGGATTATAATAAATTAATATATTTGTAGTAGTTTATTAATTATTCATTAAGGCAAATCTGGTCTGTGATATTGAGTTAGAAATCTAGTACTTAAGCATCGAATACATTGCAAGTTTTCCCTTTTTTGGCCATTAGGCTACACTTTACAATAGGACTCAACTCTGACTGACCACAGCATCTATTCTTTACACCTAGCCAAGCTATTAGACTATCCTTTTGTAAATTAAGGGCTGTGTGAATGTTTCAGTCATTCTCTCTCCTATTACACTAGAGTCCTGCATCAGGCAAACAAATCAGCTGGTGGGTGGTCCCAGAGTTGAGAGAGAAATTGGGTAAATACAATGGTGCAATTACACTTGACATGTGGACTGACAATTTTCAAAAAATAGGATACTTGTGCTTTACAACCCATTACATAAACAAAGAATGGATGTTATCTAACACGAGTGGAACAGACCAGCTCAAAACTGCAGATAACATAATGCCAACTATTGTGAAAGAAAACTTGTGGATCTTGTTGATTTCCTGTATCGCTTCAAGAGGCCTACTGTCCACCTGGTAATTGTGTGGTTCCAAAGGATAAAGCATCACCTTCAGATGGATGTGTGGTTTCAGAGAGAAGCCAGCTGTTAACCTGGGACCAGGCACGGTAGATAAAGACTCACCTTCAGATGGATGTGTGGTTTCAGAGAGAAACCAGCTGTTAACCTGGGACCAGGCACGGTAGATAAAGACTCACCTTCAGATGGATGTGTGGTTTCAGAGAGAAGTCAGCTGTTAGCCTGGGACCAGACAGTGTGGATAAAGACTCACCTTCAGATGGATGTGTGGTTTCAGAGAGAAGTCAGCTGCGGGCCTGGGACCAGGCACGGTAGATAAAGACTCACCTTCAGATGGATGTGTGGTTTCAGAGAGAAGTCAGCTGTTAGCCTGGGACCAGACAGTGTGGATAAAGACTCACCTTCAGATGGATGTGTGGTTTCAGAGAGAAGTCAGCTGCGGGCCTGGGACCAGGCACGGTGGATAAAGACTCACCTTCAGATGGATGTGTGGTTTCAGAGAGAAGTCAGCTGCGGGCCTGGGACCAGGCACGGTGGATAAAGACTCACCTTCAGATGGATGTGTGGTTTCAGAGAGAAGTCAGCTGCGGGCCTGGGACCAGGCACTCTGGATTGACATCCTTTTCCTGCACAGTAATTGGAAGAAATCCAGTGGTGAATAGGCTGTTTTTGAAGTTATTGTTTTAGTGTATTTATTTCTCAAACCCCTCTTTAAAGTGATTTGAGTTGTCAAATGTGCTGCATTGCATTATAAACATATATATACAGTACCAGTCAAAAGTTTGGACACACCTACATTCTACATTGCAGAATAATAGTGAAGACATCAAAACTATGAAATAACACATATGGAATCATATAGTAACCCATTTTTTTTTTAACAAATCAAACTATACTATATATTTGAGATTCTTCAAAGTAGCCACCCTTTGCCTTGATGACAGCTTTGCACATTATTGGCATTCTCTCAACTACCTTCATGAATTTCAATTAACAGTTGTGCCTTGTTAAAAGTTAATTTGTGGAATTTATTTCCTTCTTAATGCGTTTAAGCCAATCAGTTGTGTTGTGACAAGGTAGAGGTGTGTCGTGTCTTTACTATCATTAAATTAATTAACTAGGAAGTCGGGGCACCAAGGAAAATATTCAGATTACTAAATTATAATTTTCCTAATATAACTTGTCAGATATTTTAATCTGATCAATTAGTCTTCTTAATTAATTAATTAATTATTTTACCTCACGTTACTCTCATTCCAAACGTCGTAAATTGTTGGTTATCTGCACGAACCCAGTCTTCACTCTGAGTCATCCATACATCAATTATCTTAAATCATTTATTTATTAACTAACTAAACAATCACAGAAGTGCACACACAAACAAACAAAGTAAATATGGTTACAAGAAATGATAGGGGAATGTGCCCTAGTGGGCTAAACCGGCATGGCGGCTTGTTGGACAAAGGGGGAGTGGGGGTCAGATGAGAAGTCACTACAGAGTTGATAATTATAACAATTAAAATGCTAATCCTTTGCACATGAACGCTCACTCATTCGGGAACAATTGCAATCAATAGTAATTAATATCAAAGACTTGTTCTTATTCTGTCTGTATCGATAGTCTAAGAGTTTAACCACGTGGAATGGTTAAAAGATTCAGCAATCGTCTCAAACCTTGGCCCTCTTGTTATCGAGGTAAGCTGGTCTGCAACCTTTGTCCTCTCGTAATTGAGAGAAACATGGTTTGTTGAGAAATTCTCAAGGTGGTGTTTTATTCGGAATTACAGAAAAGGGCCTGTCCCAGGATGCCCTACCCTACTCTAACTGGGCTCATGGGCGGTCCTCTGATTTAGTTAAACTAAAAAAAATCACATTACACAAACTCAAAAAAATCACATTACACAATTTTACAAACAATGTCATCCTCACTCATTCATCTTATACAACAATTCGATGTAAACCTTATATCTGAGGCTATTATAGAAACAGCTTTATGGTAATGTGGCTGTATTGTCTCCCATGAGTTTCACCAAGTTGTAAAAACGGACCAGTTCGTAGCTGGATTCTTCACCGATCTTTTATACTGTACCTAAATGTTGTTTGGACCTCAAGTTCTGTGAGGTGGAAGAAATTCCTTTGTTCTCTATGAAACTTCACTCTGTCTCTATACTGTGGCCATGAGGAGATCATCTCCTCCCGGAATTTACGACCTCTCTGACCACAGCAGCCTAGTTGTAGGAGGCAGGGAGATGGGGATGGGGCTTGCTGTACCCAAAGAGGGCAACGTCATGACAGGTGGTATACAGTAGATAGACCTATTTGGTAAAAGACCAAGTCCAAATATTTTGCGAGAACAGCTCAAATAAGGAAAGAGAAATGACAGTCCATCATTATGTTAAGACATGAAGGTCAGTCAATCCGGAAAATTTCTTCAAGTGCAGCTGGAAAACCATCAAGTGCTATGATGAAACTGGCTCTCATGAGGACCGCCATAGGAAAGGAAGACCCAGAGTTACCTACCAGCCTCAGAAATTGCAGCAAAAATAAATTATTCACAGAGTGAAGTAACAGACACATCTCAACATCAACTGTTCAGAGGAGACTGCGTGAATTAGCACCTTCATGGTCAAATGTCAGCAAAGAAACCACTACTAAAGTACACCAATATGAAGAAGATACTTGCTTGGGCCAAGAAACACAAGCAATGGAAATCTGGGCTGATTTTTTGATTTTTGATTTTTGGTCCCAACCGCAGTGTCTTTGTGAGACACAGAGTAGGTGAAAGGATGATCTCTGTATGTGTGGTTCCCACTGTGAAGCATGGCAGAGGAGGTGTGATGGTGTGGGGGTGCATTGCTGGTGACACTGTCTGTGATTAATTTAGAATTCAAGGCACACTTAACCAGCATGGCTATTACAGCATTCTGCAGCGAAGCACCATCCCATCTGGTTTCCACTTAGTGGGACAATCAAATCAAATCAAATCAAATGTATTTATATAGCCCTTCGTACATCAGCTGATATCTCAAAGTGCTGTACAGAAACCCAGCCCAAAACCCTATTCAGCAAGCAATGCAGGTGTAGAAGCACGGTGGCTAGGAAAAACTCCCTAGAAAGGCCAAAACCTAGGAAGAAACCTAGAGAGGAACCAGGCTATGTGGGGTGGCCAGTCCTCTTCTGGCTGTGCCGGGTGGAGATTATAACAGAACGTGGCCAAGATGTTCAAATGTTCATAAATGACCAGCATGGTCAAATAATAATAAGGCAGAACAGTTGAAACTGGAGCAGCAGCATGGTCAGGTGGACTGGGGACAGCAAGGAGTCATCATGTCAGGTAGTCCTGGGGCATGGTCCTAGGGCTCAGGTCCTCCGAGAGAGAGAAAGAAAGAGAGAATTAGAGAGAGCATATGTGGGGTGGCAAGTCCTCTTCTGGCTGTGCCGGGTGGAGATTATAACAGAACATGGCCAAGATGTTCAAATGTTCATAAATGACCAGCATGGTCGAATAATAATAAGGCAGAACAGTTGAAACTGGAGCAGCAGCACGGCCAGGTGGACTGGGGACAGCAAGGAGTCATCATGTCAGGTAGTCCTGGGGCATGGTCCTAGGGCTCAGGTCCTCCGAGAGAGAGAAAGAAAGAGAGAAGGAGAGAATTAGAGAACGCACACTTAGATTCACACAGGACACCGAATAGGACAGTAGAAGTACTCCAGATATAACAAACTGACCCTAGCCCCCCGACACATAAACTACTACAATCATTTGTTTTTCAACAGGACATTGACCCAACACACCCCCAGGCTGTGTAAAGGGCTATTTTACCAAGAAGGAGAGTGATGGAGTGCTGCATCAGATGACCTGGCCTCCACAATCACCTGACCTCAACCAAATTGAGATGATTTGGGCTGAGTTGGACCGGAGAGTGAAGGAAAAGCAGCCAACAAGTGCTCAGCATATGTGGGAACTCCTTCAAGACTCTTGGAAAAGGGGAAGCTGGTTGAGAGAATGCCAAGAGTGTACAAAGCTGTCATCAAGGCAAAGGGTGGCTACTTTGAAGAATCTCAAAATCTAAAATATACTTGTATTTGTTTAAAACTTTTTTGGTTACTACATGATTCCATATGTGTTATTTCATAGTGTTGTTGTCTTCACTATTATTCTACAATGTATAAAATAATAAAAATAAAGAAAAACTGTTGATTGAGTAAGTGTGTCCAAACTTTTGACTGGTACTGTATATCTGTTCTCAATTCATGGCATGGTTTCTTTTTAGCCATATTTTGAATAGGCATGCAGACAAATTAATTAATGCAGGAATAAAGGAATAATAGCCTACTGTCTGTAGTCATAAAAACAATTTGACTAAATAAATTGATATTATTTTGCTGGGTAACGGATCGGCTCTCGGAACTCATTAAGAGGCGGCTTTTATCTTTAATATAATCATTCATTCAGAAGGTTAACCCCAGGTCTTAGGCCTGCAGTAAATTAAAATAGATTACCAAATTCATTAGGTTATAATAATCTGTGCCTTCTGGGAATGTTATGAAGTCCAAAAGTTATGGGTGGAGTTAGAAATTATTACAATGGAAATGAACGTTTAATCCTTCTGTCTGCATTATTTCACGACTTGGCATATAAGGGTGCAGTGAGATACCCTATGGGTAGGACGATACTTTTCTCATCAATCATCTTGAAAAAACGTGTACTTAAGAACTGAAAATCAACCAATGCTTTATTATCCAAATGTTGAAAGTGCGTGTGGGCGACGGAGAATAAGGCCATGTGGAGGAGAGTAATGTGGGCACTGGAGATAGGGGTGTGAGCAGGTGGGTCTGGGCAGGTGTGATGTAGTTGTGTGTATGTGTATGTTTTGTATTGTCGAAAAATATTAAATAAAATCGTACAAAAAAATGTCATAAGGGAAAATGACAGGTTTACAACACATCTGATTATTCATTATGAATAGTATTTATTTTATTTATTTTGTTTACATTCTTCATTGTAACCACAGTGTTACAAATAATGCAACACAGACAACATGAGCAGATTAACTTGGTCAAAACGTTGCTTTATTAATTAAAGACTATCAGAAAGAATGTTGGTACTTGTTTATTTTGATCCAAAGCCACACATGAGTGAGTCAGTCAGCTTGATTCTGACAAGTATAGATTTATGCTGCAAAATAGCCTATTAAATAGGCCAAGCCTCAACAAATATATTAAATTGCCAAAATAAACTAGTACATTTCATAAATACATGAAGTAGACTCTCTTTTATTCAGTTTCTTCTTCACATCAGCAAAGGACTCTGTGTTTCAGAAACTCATTTTATATAGAGGGGCTATCACTCTTTCACACTGTGGTAAATAAAGCCTGTTTGTTATTAATTATTTATTTCTGTTTTTATAGGGAGAGAAACCAAAAGCCCACCGTGATGCAGGACTCAAGTGCCAGAGAAGAGAGACTCTCGGACTGAAACATTCACACCTCCTTTAATTTGGGGTGGGGCGGCAGGGTAGCCTAGTGGTTAGAGCATTGGCCTAGTAACCAGAAAGTTGCAAGTTCAAATCCCCAAGCTGACAAGTTTGTTGTTCTGAACAGACAGTAAACCCACTGTTCCTAGTCCGTCATTGAAAATAAGAGTTTTTTCTTAACTGACTTGCCTAGAGGTTAAAAATAAAAATAAATACGAAAAGATAGTCAATTTGTGCCAAAGTTTAGACGACCGATATATCAGCATTCTAACTCCACTTTGTGGTAGTGTGGTAGAATGACAGAATGATGCAATTTGCCACCATCTACCACAAACGGTCTAAACTTTTAATTGAGGAACCACTGTACAGAATGCCCAAGGCCTACAGTCTGTGTTCCTAAATACTGGAACAAGTCTTTCACCACAGTAACCCCACGCGGCTATAAAAATACATGATATGGCCATTAAATAACACAGCATGGCATATTTAGACAGCGGAATAGGTCTAGCCTAAAAGGTCTAGCCTAGGTCTAGCATTGCAACTCTAACATCGGGGCTAGAGTAGCTTGATATACTCTCTACACTGCCTTGCAAAAGTATTCGCACCCCTTGGCGTTTTTCCTATTTTGTTGCATTACAACCCGTAATTTAACTCAATTTTTATTTGGATTTCATGTAATGGACATACACAAAATAGTCCAGATTGGTGAAGAGAAATGTAAAAAAATAACTTGTTTCAAAAAATTAAATAAAAAACTTAAAAAAATTGAAAAGTGGTGCGTGCATGTCTATTCACCCCCTTTGCTATGAAGCCCTAAATAAGATCTGGTGCAACCAATTACCTTCAGAAGTCACATAATTAGTTAAATAAAGTCCACCTGTGTGCAATCTAAGTGTCACATGATCTCAGTATATATACACATTTTCTGAAAGGACCCAGAGTCTGCAACACCACTAAGCAAGGGGCGCCACCAAGCAAACAGCACTATGAAGACCAAGGAGCTCTCCAAACAGGTCAGGAACAAAGTTGTGGAGAAGTACAGATCAGCGTTGGGTTGTAAAAAAAAAAAAAAACTTTGAACATCCCACGGAGCACCATTAAATCCATTATTAAAAAATGGAAAGAATAGGGGACCACAACAAACCTGCCAAGAGAGGGCCGCACAACAAAACTCACAGACCAGGCAAAAAGGGAATTAATCAGAGAGGCAACAAAGAGACCAAAGATAACCCTGAAGGAGCTGCAAAGCTCCACAGCGGAGTTTGGAGTATCTGTCCATAGGACCACTTTAAGCCGTACACTCCACAGAGCTGGGCTTCATGACAAAGTGTCAAGAAAAAAATAAGCAAACAGGTTTAGTGTTCACCAAAAGGTATGTGGGAGACTCCCCAAACATACGGAAGAAGGTACTCTGGTCAGATGACACTAAATTGTAGCTTTTTGGCCATCAAGGAAAACACTATGTCTGGTGCATACCGAACACCTCTCATCACCCCGAGAACAACATCCCCACAGTGAAGCATGGTGGTGGCAGCATCATGCTGTGGGATGTTTATCATCGGCAGGGACTGGGAAACTGTTCAGAATTGACGGAATGATGGATGATGGAAATTGATGAGGGAAACCTGTTTCAGTCTTCCAGAGATTTGAGACTGGGACGGAGGTTCACCTTCCAGCAGGACAATGACCATAAGCATACTGCTAAAGCAACACTTGAGGGGTTTAAGGGGAAACATTTAAATGGCTTGGAATGGCCTAGTCAAAGCCCAGACCTCAATCCAATTGAGAATCTGTGGTATGACTTAAAGATTGCTGTACACAAGCAGAACCCATCCAATTTGATGGAGCTGGAGCAGTTTTGCCTTGAAGAATGGGCAAAAATTCCAGTGGCTAGATGTGCCAAGCTTATAGAGGTATACCCCAAGGGACTTGCAGCTGTAAGTGCTGCAAAAGGTGGCTCTACAAAGTAATGACTATGGGCAGGTGAATAGTTATGCATGCTGAAGTTAAAAAAAATGTGTCTTATTTCTTGTTTGTTTCACAAGAAAAAATATTTTTCACCTTAAAAGTCGTAGGCATGTTGTGTAAATCAAATGATACACACCCCCAAAAAATCAGTTTTAATTACAGGTTGTAAGGCAACAAAATAGGAAAAATGCCAAGGGGGTGAATACTTTCGCAAGCCAATGTACAGTGCCTTGCGAAAGTATTCGGCCCCCTTGAACTTTGCAACCTTTTGCCACATTTCAGGCTTCAAACATAAAGATATAAAACTGCATTTTTTTGTGAAGAATCAACAACAAGTGGGACACAATCATGAAGTGGAACGACATTTATTGGATATTTCAAACTTTTTTAACAAATCAAAAACTGAAAAATTGGGCGTGCAAAATTATTCAGCCCCCTTAAGTTAATACTTTGTAGCGCCACCTTTTGCTGCGATTACAGCTGTAAGTCGCTTGGGGTATGTCTCTATCAGTTTTGCACATCGAGAGACTGAAATTTTTTCCCATTCCTCCTTGCAAAACAGCCCGAGCTCAGTGAGGTTGGATAGAGAGCATTTGTGAGCAGCAGTTTTCAGTTCTTTCCACAGATTCTCGATTGGATTCAGGTCTGGACTTTGACTTGGCCATTCTAACACCTGGATATGTTTATTTTTGAACCATTCCATTGTAGATTTTGCTTTATGTTTTGGATCATTGTCTTGTTGGAAGACAAATCTCCGTCCCAGTCTCAGGTCGTTTGCAGACTCCATCAGGTTTTCTTCCAGAATGGTCCTGTATTTGGCTCCATCCATCTTCCCATCAATTTTAACCATCTTCCCTGTCCCTGCTGAAGAAAAGCAGGCCCAAACCATGATGATGCCACCACCATGTTTGACAGTGGGCATGGTGTGTTCAGGGTGATGAGCTGTATTGCTTTTACGCCAAACATAACGTTTTGCATTGTTGCCAAAAAGTTCAATTTTGGTTTCATCTGACCAGAGCACCTTCTTCCACATGTTTGGTGTGTCTCCCAGGTGGCTTGTGGCAAACTTTAAACGACACATTTTATGGATATCTTTAAGAAATGGCTTTCTTCTTGCCACTCTTCCATAAAGGCCAGATTTGTGCAATATATGACTGATTGTTGTCCTATGGACAGAGTCTCCCACCTCAGCTGTAGATCTCTGCAGTTCATCCAGAGTGATCATGGGCCTCTTGGCTGCATCTCTGATCAGTCTTCTCCTTGTATGAGCTGAAAGTTTAGAGGGACGGCCAGGTCTTGGTAGATTTGCAGTGGTCTGATACTCCTTCCATTTCAATATTATCGCTTGCACAGTGCTCCTTGGGATGTTTAAAGCTTGGGAAATCTTTTTGTATCCAAATCCGGCTTTAAACTTCTTCACAACAGTATCTCGGACCTGCCTGGTGTGTTCCTTGTTCTTCATGATGCTTTCTGCGCTTTTAACAGACCTCTGAGACTATCACAGTGCAGGTGCATTTATACGGAGACTTGATTACACACCGGTGGATTGTATTTATCATCATTAGTCATTTAGGTCAACATTGGATCATTCAGAGATCCTCACTGAACTTCTGGAGAGAGTTTGCTGCACTGAAAGTAAAGGGGCTGAATAATTTTGCACGCCCAATTTTTCAGTTTTTGATTTGTTAAAAAAGTTTGAAATATCTAATAAATGTCGTTCCACTTCATGATTGTGTCCCACTTGTTGTTGATTCTTCACAAAAAAATAGTGTTATATCTTTATGTTTGAAGCCTGAAATGGGGCCGAATACTTTCGCAAGGCACTGTATGTCCTTTGCAGATGCCACATTACTGACAAAAGTTTGTACATATAAAAAAGGTCTGTAGCCGAGTAAAGTGAAACGTAAAGTAAGAATTGAAAGTGTAAATGTTAATTCATAGTCGTAACATAGGGTTTGTACGTTTACAGATCTAAAGTTTACGTTTCATGTTTCACGCATGGCTTTTCTTACAATCCTAACAATTTACCTATGGATTTGTGGTGCAGTTGTCTGGACTAAGGCATTGCATCGCAGTGCTAGAGGCATCACTACAGACCCTGGTTCGATCGTGGGCTGTATCACAACCGGACATAATGGGGAGTCCCGTAGAGCGGCACACAATTGGCCCAGCGTCGTCCTGGTTAGGGAGAGTTTGGCTCGGGTAGGCAGTCATTGCAAATAATAATTTGTTCTTGTAAAACAAAGGTTCAATAAAAAAATATAAAAACGATACGTACGTTTAAGCTTTAGGCAGCTATCTCGATCAATACTGATATTGGACAGGTTTTGGAGAGAGTGAAACCTCTCAAGCCCCTCCCCCTAACACTCACAACAACAAAGATGACAGATTGCTTCTTCCTCTTTGACAAACAGTTTCAACTCGCTATTTGCATTTCAGGTTTGGATCAACAGAATCGGTCATATGGACACCAAAACACATGGAGACATTATTTTACTGTAATAGAGGGGAAGTTAACCTTTCGAACCATACCCTGTTTATGTTTAGACTCCTCAAATTTCTAGCAGAGCAGACACTACTTAAACGGATATACCAATGAACATTCACTCTGGAAAATGTATGCTCAGTTTGTCGCGCGCACGCATTACGGTACCATATATGGCTAGCAGCATTTTGGTCAAATAAAGATTGTTATACTAGCTGTTTAGTCTGTGTTTTATAAATGTTCAAAAGCGTAAAACAATTATATAAGGAATTGGCAACTCGTTCTCATTCTAAGAAATAAGGTAGCCCACTTGATTTCAACATCTGAACAAAGTGGAGAGGCTAGCATGCTGTTCAAACAGTTGGAGATGGACAGAAGAATTCAGAGCTTGTAAAATTATACCAACATCCAAGTTGGCTAAATTTGAAATATAAATATTAGCTGGCTACTCACTAGGACATGGGCTTGTGCTTGAGAGATGGTTTATAATGTCTGCTACATTATTAGTGAATGTGCATTATGCATGGTTCTGGTAAACATTTTCACAAAAATTGCATTTTTATTGACAGACCTGAAAGTCAGATCAGTGATTATTGCAAAAAAAGCAGGATAAAATAATTGAATTATTAGTGGGTCTTATGGTTGTGGAAGACATATATTCAGCTCTGAATTCATTATATTATTGCTGAGTGTTTTAAACTCTTATTTAGAGAAAACATTAAAACAATTGAGATATACTGTATATATTGTGAATCGCCCATGGGTTTTAAGCCATATCGCCCAGCCCTAGTTGGAAGGGGATGTGGTTACGATATAGTAGTAGTCACTGTTGTAAGTAAACCATATTTTGTTTTGGCTGGGAAGGTAGAGGATTTTGGAAGGCTGAATGACAGTCTACTGTAAAAAAGGCTTGAGACAGACAAGAAGAGAAGAGAGAGACAGTAATGTCATAGTGTCAGACCAGGGAGCAGTGATTTTGCATTGAGTCAGTTGTAGAGTGCAGGATTGCATCATGTAGGTAGGCTAGAGATGTTTTGTCTGATATGCCGGTTTTGTTATATTTCAGTCTTCTATGATGTATATAAAGTGTAATATTGGGAAGCAAACTCAAAAGTGAATATATTTCAAACTCTGTATCTGACATAGCACAGGTGTCTTTTTAAGCCCATAACCTTGTGAGGTGTATACTTTTGTTCAAAGTAGATTTGCTTAAGACTACCAAGAAACACTCTGTGTGACCCTGATTTAGGCCACCGCAGTAAAAGGTTCATTTGAGAGACAACTGACAACTCACATCCCGCTAGACGATCAATTGAAAACTCTAACATTGTATTTGGAGTCCTTCTCCCAGTCATTGTTCCCCTTAGGACTGTAAACTGTGGTCCTTTGCGGTGCCTCATATTGTAGCCTATTATTGCCTTGCTGTTTTTAAACTGCTCAGCGGGGGGCCATTAAGGTGGCGTGTTAAGGGATTATATACCATGGATTTAGATTTACACCCCATCAACACCTCAAAGAACCTATAGTATACTATTTCTAAAAGGAGGACGTGTCAAAACAATATCAATTTTCAAATAGTTTTTTTCCTTTAGCTACTTTCCTTTGCTAAGCTGTACTGTATTAATACATTTTGGGGATGTGTTTACTTGCAGTTCTGTTCAGATTTTACATCAGGTCATGGGTTTTACTGTATGTCATTAAATCCCCAAACCACAGGCACTGTGAAAGGGATTTTTATCTGACGGACAAGGGGGGTGGGTGGGGAAATGTTCTTGTTTTCTCTTAGTAAAATTCATCATCAACTTATTTATGAAATACTTGGCAACTGTGCAGTAAGGCCTATGTGTTAAGTGACAGGACCGTTTGGCTTTTAATAGATCCGCGGCTTAGGCGGCGCATTACATCTTTCGTTCCTCTTGAAATTGTCCCTCAGTAATCCCCTTGGCAAAGAGTATTGCAGCTAGATTAGTGGCAAAAAAAACAGATTTCAGAATTATCATCAGAGGGCAAACTCAAAGACCCTACTAATGTGTTATACAGTGCTGAATGTGCCACAGGCTGACAGCTACAGCCCCTCTTGTTTGTGTGTTGGTTCCATTGTAAGCATGTTGTGGGTCTGGTGTGAGTTCTCACGGATAGAGGCTTGGAGACGTGTTGATGAATAGTACAGTATGACACAGAGGATTTAATACCAGTTGGCTGGCATACAAAGTCCATCTGTGGCAGTGGAGGGGGGTCGATTAATCCCTGTCTGTGCAGTATGAGGAGGGGAAAGAATGGAGTTTTTTAATGCACCAATGGTTTGTTTGATGGGTACAGGAGTATATTTTAGAACTCCTGAACAATCAACATCTGTCTAAAAAAACATGGACATGAAACAATTTTGGACAAGTGGATCGAGCATGTACTGTGAAAGAAAATCAACTCTCTTGAGTTTCTCAGAAAAGGAATATTACTCTGGCTCAAAACAGACCCACTGCTGGACTGGCTGCACACAGACTCAGAGACTCAGTTTTTATCAAAAAAGAGTCCTGACACATTCCTAAACAAGGTTTACTTAACCTTGTTCTTCCTTTGTAGAATGCCTTGTCCTTCCCCCTGTTTTACCCCTGCATTCTCTTAGTAAATGTGACATGACAAAGTCTATTGAGATGCGTGTCTAATACATTTCTCCCCCTGCTGTAGTGATGTCGCCCCAGGTCGCTACCGGCCACTGCTCTTGCTGACAGTGGAAATCGCATTCTGTCTGAGGAGCCGGCTGCTGGGTCATTTCCAGCGATTATCTGCGCTCAGCAAGTCCCACTCGTCACAGAGTCCCACTAGTCACTGCCTCTCTCCTCAACGATGACTATCTGGGGAATTCTGGAGGGGATACAGCTTTGATAACATGCTACAAACGCAGTTGAAAAAAAACATGGGAAAGTATATGGGTATAGCCGTCGGAGTCGTTCTAATGGTGGTGTGTACTCAAAACAATGCTCTGTTTACTGATATATGAGTACAGGTTTCCATAGGCCTACATACAGTAAAGATTTACAGCAGGCCATTATGGTACATAAATAGAGTACCTGACAAGATCTGTACTACTTATTCAACCTTATCACACAATATACTCCTTGACTTGTCTTTGCTGGTAGAATGCATAAACCCTAGCCAATATGCTTTTACTGATTTAAGGCGGGTTATGGTTTGCTGTCCTAATCTTAGGGTGAATCCTCTAAAATATTAATGGAGAACAGTCCTTTGGGTTGAGAAAAGCAACAACAGCCATGTTGACCACATGATGTAATATCTCTGTGACCACACCTTGGTTTGTACAGCTTCTTTGTTACCACACACACATCATTACTATGTTTTTATTTATTTATTAAGATGTAAAAACACATTATTTCTTGTTTAAACAGGGAAATATCCAAAGCCTCTAATGTTCATTTGTCCAAGATAACATACTGTTGGGTGTTTGAATGGTTTTATAGCAGCAGTAGTAGATAATGAACAGTCTGTGCAGCATACAAACTTAGCATTCAAGTGTTATTTTCCATATTAAGCTCTTAAACAGGTCAGTAGAAAGCTTGGCTGTTGACGTACCGTATGTGGGTGTTTTTATTAATAATGGGGCCAATGTGTGACAATGGGACATTTCTAGATGGTTTGAAACAAAACTAAAAAGAATTTTCATGCAGTTTCACATGTGTATTTAGAGGAATATATGCAAATTGACCGATAACTCCACCAACTGTATACAACAACATAGGACTAGGACCATACATCATTTAAGCAGGGTTCATACAGACATACGCAAGTCTAATTCAATGACTTTCAAGATCATTTTCAAACACTTTTGTCATTTTTAAGGACCTCAGTGTAATGCAATTGTAGGATTTATATCATTGTACATAGGGCCTAATAAAAAAGCATGCCAAAAGTGTCAAAAAGGTAGGTCATTACCACTTGAATAACAATGTTTTTTTTAGGCTCTGCCAATGCATTGATATACAAGTTATAGTTACATTCTAAAATATATAAGAATGTTGACATTGCCTGACTAAATAGATTGGATGCATGCATGATGTGGCCGACACAGGCACACAGAATAAACCCCTGCATATCGGTAGCATTCATCTCACCATTTGAATCTCAACATCAATGTTTTTATGAGAGAGTGATCAAAAACCAGTTTCCTTTTTTAATGGAAGGATTTGTATGGAAAGACAAGTTGAAGCCAACATTAGATGTCGTCGTCTCATAATAACCGCAAGTGGTTCATCGCAAAACATTAGCGCAACCTCCTTTCAATTGAAGAGTCGGGAAACAAACTAAAGTGGCCACATCTCTCACAAAAACTGATCAAAAATGAAATCACAGATAATTATAAGGGAGCAGTGGAACCTTTGAGTTGGCTCCAATAATTATAAGGAAGTTTCAAGCACCAAATTGAGCAAATGTAGGCCTATTCCAGTACTTGAATATCTGAGCTAAAGTAGGCTACTTCAAGCCCCTTGTATTGTTTAAATGTGCAGGTGTAACATGAAAAACAAAATGTGTCATTTTATATCATTACCAGATCAATTACAGTCCCATTCTCATTTGCTTTTAACAGTACCACAAATTAGTACAGGTCATGGTATAAATATGTTTTATTTACTCAGCTCCGTGGTCCTGGAATTCTCTCCTGAAAATTAAAACATTTGATGATCTTGTCTTGTTGGTGGAGTTTAAACACTTGATTGATGTCAATATCAGAGAAGAGTGTAATTGTCTTTAGGACAGCTGTTTTTTAGTCAAGACATTCATGTTTTTTTGTTGTAATATGTCATTGTTGTACTGTATGTGTGTCTACAGTTTTGTCTAACGTATGTAAGCTGTTTTGTCTGAAACTTTATTCCCCCTGCTGCTATTGGAGTAGGTCTCTCTTGAAAAAGAGATGTATAAATAAAGGTTAAATTAAACATTTTAAAAATACTCCCGAGTGGTGCAGGGGTCTACGGCACTGCATCTCAATGCAAGAGGTGTCACTACAGTCCCTGGTTTGAATCCAGGCTGTATCACATCCAGCCATGATTGGGAGTCCCATTGGGAGGTGCACAATTGGCCCAACGTCGTCCGGGTGTCATTGTAAATAAGAATTAGTTCTTAACTGACTTGCCTATTTAAATAAAGATTAAATAAAAATATAAAATAAAAATATATTGTGAATAAGGGTTCTAGGCTATGTCATTTGTTGTCATTATATCCAGAATAATTCAAGGGAATAGTCTGTCCTATACAATTGCGCACAGTAGACTCAGGTATCCACTCCGAGGCCCAAAAACATAAACCCATTACCTTGATGCTATCTCTGTTAAATCTAAACGAGATACTGGTGTATATCAAGCAGACCATAACAGATGATCAACATCAGTGATGGGCAACTTTGATGGGGGTGGGGGCCATAAAAAAATCTGACCTCATCATGAGGGGCCGCAGTTGCTATCGGGTCTACATACTCACATAGGGTGGAGAGAAATGTTTGCAGTTTAAATATGATATCTGAGTGAGACTGACTAAGATCTCTGTCTGGGTCTCTGTTTACTGTTGCGAGTTAGAATAGCAGAATACACAAGGTGCAATTTCGAAATGTGGTTCATCAGAAGTTTTTCTCTTGTTTTGTCAGTCACTGATAGTCCCATGTCATTATTTTTTGATTGCTATGTTAATTTTGGACAGATCCATAGATTATAAATCAACTCGTGAATTTGATTGAAAATAGCTATGATCCTCCCTTATATCTTAAAGTAATTACATGAAAAGAATGTGCAGATTATTATCAATAACTTATCAAGAGCTGTAACAAGTTGTCCAGAATAGGAAATCCTCACTGGTACCCTAGTTTATAGAAAGACCCATGTGTACTATCAAACACTTATCCATAACTGCATGTTTACCATTGTATCCCTATCAGCACAGTAATCTAAGTTAAAACCATCAGGCTTTGGTTAATAAGTAGGTCAACATGGTGGTCACTTAAATATATGCTATATACACAAACGTATGTGGACACCCTTTAAAATGAGTGGATTTGGCTATTCCAGCCACACCCATTGCTGACAGGTATATAAAATCGAGCACACAGCCATGAAATCTCCATAGACAAACATTGGCAGTAGAATGGTCTTACTGAAGAACTCAGTGACTTTCAACGTGAGACCGTTATAAGATGCCACCTTTCCAACAAGTCAGTTCATCAAATGTCTGCAATGCTTGAAATGTCCCGGTCAACTGTAAGTGCTGTTATTGGGAATTATACAACGGGTGGGTCTAATCCTGAATGCTCATTGGTTAAAACTGCATTCCAGCTGGTGTCTATTCCACAAGTTACCACTGGCTAAATCTATTACGTTAAAATGCCTATTCACCCTGTTCCATCTGAGTCCGCAATCCACTGTCTCATCAGCCCAGCCAGGCAATTAATAAACTTGATCTCCACTATAAAAAGCATCTAGACAATATCTCACATTTCTTTTAGACTAACATTTAGTTTTCAACAGAGGAGATTTGTATAAACCTTGCTGTCTATGTGTCTGACATTTTCAACATTGTTTCAATATTTAAATTCAACCTCCTGGTGGCCCATAGTAATGCATGTCGGGAGTCGGGACGAGGCAGAAAGGTAGGCAACGTTTCTCAGCCAGTCGAAATCATGAATCAGCTGGCATCATTTTTATAGATATATACAAAGAAATTTCAATAAAAAAATGTTTTGTTACAAAATGAAGTGCAGCTAGTTTGCAGTCTTTCCAGCTTCAGTTTAAAGTGATTGTGTTAGCTGTGTTGTTGGCTAGCTCCTCTGAACAACAGTGTCCTGACGAGAGAGCACATTTTCTATGCCAGGATAAATCGCACCTCATTAGCTCATTGTTATGGATGTATCCAAGTAAATGTCACTATAAAAAAAGATTAAACAAATGCAAATGCAGCTACTGTTGTTATTCTGGCTGCGCTGTTGAACGTGACTGTAAGTCAGCTGTAGTTGGCTAGCTAGCAAGCAAGGGATACAAATGTTGCCAGCCAGTATGGCAATGGAACATTTAGAACAAAAGACTGGGTCACGTCCATAGATACAAATCAAAAACACTGAACGTATGGGTTGCATCTCTGGCAACCGAACGGATAGAACGAACGACCAGCCAGCTTGGGTAGCAACCGTAGATTTGTGTCGGGACCATATCTTGCGGCAGGATGAAATAGTATGAATAAATTAATCAAAATAATGTTTTTAATTAAAATATGTCAATCATTATTTAAATATGTCGGTAACCCGTCTCAGGCCTAACAACACCCATGCCAATATATCCTCCAAACACCGGCTTCTCGGGCATTTTCACTTAAGTGGAAACGTCTAGGAGCAAAAACGGCTCAGCCGCGAAGTGGTAGACCACACAAGCCCACAGAATGGGACCGCCAGGTGCTGAATCATGTAAAAATCATCTGTCCTCAGTTGCAACACTCACTACAGAGTTCCAAACTGCCTCTGGAAGCAACACCGGCACAAGAACTATACAAGAACAGCTGCACACAAGCCTAAGATAACCATGCGCAATACCAAGCGTCGGTTGGAGAGGTGGAAATCTCGCCGCCATTCGACACTGGAGCAGTAGAAACACGTTCTCAGGAGTGATGAATCATGCTTCACCATCTGGCAGTCCAACAGGTGAATCTGGGTTTGGCGGATGCCATGAGAACACTACCTACCCAAATGCATAGTGCCAACTGTAAAGCTAGGTGGAGGAGGAATAATGGTCTGGGGCAATTTTCCATGGTTCAGACTAAGCCCCTTAGTTCAAGTGAAGGGAAATCTTAACGCTACAGCATACAATGACATTCTAGATGTTTTTGTGCTTCTTTGTGGCAACAGTTTGGGGAAGGCCCTTTCCTGTTTCACCATGACAATGCCCCGTTAACAAAACGAGGTCCATAGAGAAATTGTTTGTTGAGATTGGTGTGGAAGAACTTGACTGGCCTGCACAGAGCCCTGACCTCAACCCCATCGAACACTTTTGGGATGAATTGGGCTGCCATCTGCAAGCCAGGCCCAATCGTCCAACATCAGTGCCTGACCTGACTAATGGCTGAAGTCCCTGCAGCAATGTTCCAACATCTAGTGGAAAGCCTTCCCAGAAGAGTGGAGGATGTTATTGCAGCAAAGGGGGAACCAACCTAATATTGATGCCGATGATTTTGGAATGAGATGTTCAACGAGCAGGTGTCCACATACTTTTGGTCATGTAGTGTATTTAGGACACAACTTAGAGGAGATACATATCTGTGATTACTTAACAATTACCTGTATAATGTGTATATCCTTAATTAGTCTGGATATACTGGCTGATGGCTTAATTGAGACTGTAATATACTGCTTTGTGAATTCATTGATAAACATTTGAAATGAACTCAAGCCATTCAACATACTTTCTCGAGTTTATAAATGCATGAGAAGGCTCTGGCCTAGCCGGTATGTTAATACCGTGGTGTATGCATCTATTAACTTTCCACCAGCCCAACTGTTGTTCAGCCATCCGTATGCCTGTGTGTGTGTCTGTGTGTGTGTGTGTGTGTGTGTGTGTGTGTGTGTGTGTGTGTGTGTGTGTGTGTGTGGTGTAACAGTTCAAGAGCCAGTGACTCCCACTTTTAGGGCTTAAAAAACATATATTTTGGTACATGCAGCTTTTCTGAACTCACCCACAACAACAACGACTTTGATTTAAGAAATTCTGCGTCACCATAAGCAGCGGAGTAGAATGTGCCTCAGGCATGTCAAATAATGCATTTAGGTCACATCAGGATTAAATCAGATACAAAAAATGGACTAAATATTAGTTTTAGTTCAAGCATCAGTCAATTAAAAGTAGTACACGTGATCAAAGACTAGATGTTAGCTGTATCCATTATAACCTCAGCAAAAAAAGAAACGTCCCTTTTTCAGGACCCTGTCTTTGAAAGATAATTCGTGAAAATGTAAATAACTTCACAGACCTTCATTGTAAAGGGTTTAAACACTGTTTCCAATGCTTGTTCAATGAACCATAAACAATTAATGAACATGCACCTGTGGAACGGTCGTTAAGACACTAACAGCTTACAGACGGTAGGCAATTAAGGCCACAGATATGAAAACTTAGGACACTAAAGAGGACTTTCTACTGACTCTGGAAAAAAAATGCCCAAGGTCCCTGCTCATCTACGTGAACGTGCCTTAGGCATGCTGCAAGGAGGCTTGAGGACTGCAGATGTGGCCAGGGCAATAAATTGCAATGTCCGTACTGTGAGACGCCTAAGACAGGGAGACAGGATGGACAGCTGATTGTCCTCGCAGTGACAGACCACGTGTAACAACATCAGCACAGGATCGGTACATCCGAACATCACACCTGCGGGACAGGTACAGGATGGCAACAACAACTGCCCGAGTTACACCAGGAACGCACAATCCCTCCATCAGTGCTCAGACTGTCCGCAATAGGCTGAGAGAGGCTGGATCGATTTGGAGGTGGAGGGTCCGTCATGGTCTGGGACGGTGTGTCACAGCACCATCGGACTGAGCTTGTTGTCATTGCAGGCAATCTCAATGTTGTGCGTTACAGGGAAGACATCCTCCTCCCTCATGTGGTACCCTTCCTGCAGGCTCATCCTGGCATGACCCTCCAGCATGACAATGCCACCAGCCATACTGCTCGTTCTGTGTGTTATTTCCTGTAAGACAGGAATGTCAGTGTTCTGCCATGGCCAGCGAAGAGCCCGGATCTCAATCCCATTGAGCACGTCTGAGACCTGTTGGATTGGAGGGTGAGGGCTAGGGCTAGGGCCATCCCACCCAGAAATGTCCGGGAACTTGCAGGTGCCTTGGTGGAAGAGTGGGGTAACATCTCACAGCAAGAACTAGCAAATCTGGTGCAGTCCATGAGGAGGAGATGCACTGCAGTACTTAATGCAGTTGGTTGCCAAAGCAGATACTGACTGTTTCTTTAGATTTTGACCTCCCCTTTGTTCAGGGACACATTATTAAATTTCTGTTAGTCACAAGTCTGTGGAACTTGTTCAGTTCATGTCTCAGTTGTTGAGTCTTGTTATGTTCATACAAATATTTATGCATGTTAAGTTTGCTGAAAATATACGCAGTTGACAGTGAGAGGACATTTCTTTTTTTGCTGGGTTTATAACTTGGCACATTTAGCCCTATGCTAATCTCACCAGGTGGCAGCGATTATTGTCCTGTAACAAATTTTGCATCAGATTATCAATGATTTTAAACTTCATCCACAAACAAATGTCAGTTTTTTATGGTCAACTTGGCCACCAGAAAGATATCTTTAAACGTCCAAATTCAAGTTGACTTTTGTTTCCATTCACTTGGTCTGTTTCAAGTGTAGAGTACCAACATTGCATGATCGTTACATCCTTGACTAGGCTACTTACTAACGTTACATTAGACAAAACTTGTTTTCGCATATAGGACAAAATCCGAAAGTTTTTGCTTATTCGTTTCACGTTCACTTTAGCTGTGCCTTCGAGCCCCCCTCCTGTCAAACTTTTTTGTTAAGGAACTGTTCACTGCCGGTTGTCAAAACGGATGCTCGATTAAAATGATGCATATGTGACGAAATGGATGGTTATAATAATGCATATAAGGGTGTTTTCACACTTGGTCCCTTTCAGACAATGTTTTTGAACTCAGTGCTGTTGGCTTAATTGTCATAGGTGGTCTTTGTTCGGTTCGCTTGAATTTCGCAGTCTAGTTCCCTTTATTAGGGCATTGTAAACACAAAACTCCCCATGTCCGCTTGTCATTATTCCCACACCACACACTAGACTACTGCAACACAACACCGTTTCCCCTGCCATAACCCCTCATATTGGTGCCACGAAAGAGAAAAGCTGATGATGTGCATGGTCGAGGAAAACACGTGTGCTGTTTTTGGATATTGATTAGCAATTTTTCAAGGTTGCACAGAAATTCAAAATATGTGTAATTTTTAGTTCAAGATGATTTGTTTGCAATAACTGATCTATGGGCTAAGAGAACTCCATACTGTTCTTTTGATTGCGGGGTTTGAATAGTGTGAGAAGACAACAACATACTTGGTGAGAATCACAACATAGGGTACAGAATCTATTCTAGCTCTTAAAGGGGCAGCAGCCTTCACGGGGTGTACAATTTTCAATTACAGCATGATTTAATCTGCAGTTATTCTTCTGCTATTTATTCTGTTACCTATTATATTTACATCTTGATATTATCTTCTAATTACAATTAGTCTCATCTTTTAGCTAAATGCAATCTATTAGCTTCGAAAATGTAAGTAGGTATATCTAGCTGTCCGAGAACACATTCTGATGGAATGGCTTGTCCTGCACTGTAAAACCCCTGCTAAAACCCAGAGTGCATTGAGGAAATGTTGAAAAAAATAATTGGTTCCTTTCTAAACATAGCAATGTGAATGCAAAGAGGACTCAGACCACAAAATAAGTGAAGTGAACTGCCAAAAGAGTTGAGTCCTCATTCATAAGCAAGGGCAGTGTGAATAAAAAGAGAACTGAGTTATTTAGCTTGT
Source organism: Oncorhynchus clarkii lewisi (assembly GCF_045791955.1). Classification (NCBI taxonomy): domain Eukaryota; kingdom Metazoa; phylum Chordata; class Actinopteri; order Salmoniformes; family Salmonidae; genus Oncorhynchus; species Oncorhynchus clarkii. The sequence continues at coordinate 22,761,972 of NC_092166.1, read as the reverse complement.
TCACTTTAAAGAGGACTTAGATCGGTTGTTCTAAAGAGGACTATATGTGAAAACACCTTAACCTTAAAATGTTGTACATGTAATTGGAGCCCACAGAAGAAATTAAGTGGTGTTTTTGGTCAAACAGTAACATTATACTACAGTATGCTATTATATTTGGTATGTTAGTAAAATAGTAATTCATCAATAAGTGATCTTGCGAGAAAATGATTACGCTTTAATCCAAACTTTATTAATTAAACGAGCACCATTCTGAAAAGCGGTGGAGCGTTGCTCTGGCATCGGCAGCATTACACCCCTGTATAGCAGTAGCCTATGTGTCGGTCTGCAAGAGGGACGCCTAGAAACTCATTAAATAGATTTTTAATCTTCATTTACACAGTTTTGGTTGCACTTCCTTTCAGAACATCACAATAAATGTAATTCTACATTTCAAAGAAAAAAACTGTATCTCACCTGGGATTGAAACTTGCTACAAACAGTGAATAGTACCAGGAGACAGGCTGGCTACACTGCTAATGATCCAGTTGACATTTCTTGCATGTTTAAGTAACTTTGGATAGCAGATCGTGCCATTTGACTTCTCTTAAGGACACTTCCATGTTGGATCATGTCCAACTATGTCAACGATTTTAATAAGCTGAAGAAGTTAGTATATGGCTTAATGTGCCAGGTTATGTAATGAAAACAGCTAACATGTAGCTTTTGATCACGTGCAACTATCTCAACAATTTTAGTTGGCTGATGCTAAACTTAAACTAAAACTTAAACTGTTTCTAATGTTCCCAAGGATGGTCCCACTATTTGTAATCTAATGGCACTGCCATTTCCTGTTGAGGCGATAACTGTAGATTCTCCACAGTGCGCTGGGGCATGGACCAGAGAGGGGTTTTGAAGAGCCAGTCTGTGAGCCTGGGGGTAGGGATCAGTAGGGGTGTGCTCTGACTTCAGACTACCATTCAACATTGTAATATATTAGCCTGGCTCTGCCAGCGCCTGTGGTGGGCATCCTAATTAGAAAGACATTGATGCGTTTCAAATAGCACCCTATTCCTTATACAGTGCAGTACTTTTGGCCAGGGCCAAATAGGGCTCTGGTCATAAGTAATGAACTACACAGGGAATACGTTGTCATTTGGGACTCCGCCATTGGGTAAGCTAGCTGGAAGGGAATTGTTATATCAACTGGGATATGTGTATTATCGATCTGTTACATGATCATTGAGTACAAGTATGACTGTTGAAACTATTAAACAATAACATTTTTATTTTGTTTTAGATGGATTTATTTTACAAGTTATCCAGGCATGCCTCCTATCTCTGCATTCATCTCACATGTCACACTTCTAACATATTCTCAGATAACGCCAGCATTGGAGGTGGCTCTGGTGCGGGACGAAGAACACACTCATTCCACGGATCCGCCAGCATCGGGGGCGGCTCTGGTGCGGGACGAAGAACCTGCTCAGCTTGCAGATCCACCATCTTTGGTGGTGGCTCTGGTGCAGGCCGAAGAACCCGCTCATCCTGCGGATTCAGCCATGGACCCAGGCTGAACACTGTGCCTGGACTGGACCTAGATGCCGAGGAAAGCTCCTGCCATGGAGCAAAACTGGACAACGGCCCTGGCCTGGACATCGGTGCAGAGGAAGACTCCTGACATGGAGCAGGACTGGATGCCGTGTCTGGACTGGGCATCTGCGCAGAGGAGGGCTCCTGCCATGAAGCGGGACTGGACGCAGTATTAGGACTGGACATTGGCGCAGGGGAATGCTCCCGCCATGGAGCGGGACTGGACGCTGTGCATAGACTGGGCACCAATGCAGAAGAAGACTCTGGCCTTGGAGCTGAACTGGACACCGTGCTCAGACTGGGCATCGGCGCAGGGGAAGGCTCTGGCCATGGAGCTGGAGGTTCCGGACTGTTGAACCTCTCAGGAGGTTCCGGACTGGGAACTGTCGCCAGAAGCTCTGGACTGGGAACCGTCGCCGGAAGCTTTGGACTGGGAACTGTCGCCGGAAGCTCTGGACTGGGGATCATCGCAGGAAGCCTGGTGCATGGGGCTGGCACTGATGACCCGGGGAGAAGGGGAGAAGGAACAAGACGTACTGGGCTGTGAAGGCGCACCGGAGACCTGGTGCGTATAGCCTGCATCAATGTTACCGGTTCGATGACACACCTCGCACGGCAAGTCTGAGGGAGCTAGCACAGGACGCACTGGGCTGTGGAGGCGCACTGGAGACCTGGTGCATACAGGCGGCACAAATTGTACCGGAACGATGACACACTTCGCATGGCGAGTGCAAGGAGCTAGCATAGGACGTACTGGGCTGTGGAGGCGTACATCTGGGCAAGTGCGAGGAGCAGGCACAGGACGTACCGGACTGGGGAGGCGCACTGGAGGCCTGATGCTTGGGACCAGCACAGATTGCACCGGACTGGTGCAGCACAGATTGCACCGGACTCCTCGCTCCTCCAAACGCCTGCGTTACCGCATACTCCTCGCCAACTCCATTCTCCGGTATCCCTCCTCGCACTGTTCCATTGACTCCCAGGTGAGTTCTGGCTCTCTCCTTGGGTCGACCGACCACCTCTCTACCAACTCCCATGTTGTCACTGGTTCACGCCTCAGCTCCGCTGACCACCCCGTGTGCCCCCCCCAAAATAAGTTTTGGGCTGTCTTTTGAGCTTTCCTTGTGGATCCCTTCCCATCCAGAATCTCCTCCCAAGCCCATGTTACCCTCTCCTCCTGGGCATGCTGCTTGGTCCTGTTATGATGGCTCTGGGCCATGGATCACCACAGGAGGGTCCGGGCCATGGATCATCACAGGAGGCTCCGGGCCATGAACCGATGCTGGAGGCTCCGGACTGGGAACCGTCGCTGGGGGCTCCGGACTGGGAACTGTCGCTGGAGGCTCCGGACTGTAGAACGTCGCAGGAGGCTCCGGACTGGAGCTGGCACAGGGCGTACCAGGCTGGGGAGACACACTGGAGGCCTGGTGCATGGAGCTGACACAGGGCGTACCGGGCTGGGAAGACGCACTGGAGGCCAGGTGCGGGGAGCCGGCACAGGATGTACTGGGCTGGGGAGACGCACAGGAGGCCTGGTGCGTGGAGCCGGCACAGGACGTACTGGGCTGTGGATGCACACTGGAGGTCTGGAGCGTAGAGCTGGCACAACGTGTCCTGGACAGATGACAACCTTAGCACGGCAAGTGCGGGTAGCTGGCACAGGACGTACTTGGCTTTGGAGGTGCACTAGAGACACCGTGCGTAGAACCGGCACACATGGTACCGAACAGATGACACACTCCTCAGGACGAGTAAGGAGAGCTGACTCAGGTGGCATTAAACTGAGGACACGCTCCTTAGGGCGAATGTCGTGCCTCATGCACCAACACTACAGCTCTCTCATAACTCTCTCCTCCAATTTCCCCATCAAGTCACTGACTGTCTCTGATTCTCTCACTTCACTCCCCTCCAAGTTCACCTTCCTCTCCCAGACTGGCTCTGGTTCACCCCTCGGCTCCGCCGACCACCCCGTGTCCCCCCAAAAAATAATTTGGAGGCTGCTTCTTGGGCCTACGTCGTGACCGCGAACCCCGGTGTCGTCGCTGACCTTCCTTCGCTGCTTCCGCCTGCTTCCATGGCAGGCTTTCGTCTCCTGCCATTACTTCCTCCCAAGTCCAGGATGTCCTTAACTCCTGGATCTCCTCCCAAGCCCAGGATACCTGCTCCTCCTGGGCACACTGCTTGGTCCTGGGGTGGTGAGATCTTCTGTAACGATCGTTGGATGAATAAACGGACCAAGGCGTGCGTAGAGTTCCACATGTTTAATAAATGAAACTCACCAAAACAATACAGAACAAACGAAACGTGAAGTAAATGCAGTGCTCAACAGCAGCTACACAAAAACAAGATCCCACAACAAACAGGTGGGAAAAGGCTGCCTAAATATGATCCCCAACCAGAGACAACGATAGACAGCTGCCTCTGATTGGGAACTATACTAGGCCAAAATCGAAATAACAAAACTAGAATGCCCACCCTAGTCACACCCCGACCTCACCCAAAATAGAGAATAAAGGATCTCTAAGGTCGGAGCGTGACAACACCAATACCCATTAGCAGGCCCACAAGAATGGGATGTTCTACTGTGTCAAAAGCTTTGGCCAAGTCAATGAAAATAGCAGCACAGTATTGCTTAGAATCAAGGGCAATGGTGACATCATTGAGGACCTTTAAGGTTGCAGTGACACATCCTTAACCTGGGCGAAAACCAGATTGCATAGCCGAGAGAATACTATGGACATCAAGAAACCCAGTCAGTTGAATGTTGACAAGATTTCCCAACACTTTTGATAAACTGGGCAAAATAGAAATAGGCCTATAACAGTTAGGATCAGCTTGATCTCCCCATTTAAATAAAGGACAAACTGTGGCTGCCTTCCAAGCAATGGGAACCTGCCCAGAAAGGAGAGACAGGTTAAAAAGTTCGGAGATAGGCTTGGCGATGATAGGGGCAGCAACCTTAAAGAAGAAAGGGTCTAAACCATCTGACCCAGATGTTTTTTTGGCGTCAAGTTTAAGGAGCTCCTTTAGCACCTCTGACTCAGTGACTGCCTGCAGTGAGAAACTTTGTAGTGGGGCAGGGGACAAAGAGGGAAAAGCATCGGGGGATAGTCACATTAGAAGGGGTGGGATATGAGGAAATGTTGAATGGGCAAGGAGGCATGGCTGAGTCAAATAGGAATCCTGACTTAATGAAGTGGTGATTAAAGAGCTCAGCCATGTGGTTCTTGTCATTAACAACCACATCATCAACATTAAGGGACATGGGCAGCTGTGAGGAGGAGGATTTATTCTCCAGGTCTTTAACCGTTTTCCAGAACTTCTTGGGGTTAGACCCACAGAGAGAGAACTGCTCCTTAAAGTAACTAACTTTGGCCTTACCTGATAGCCTGAGTGCACTTATTTCTCATTTGCCTGAACGATAGCAAGTCAGCCTGAGTATGCGTGGGCCGAGCCCCTGGTTCAAAGATCACGGTCGAACCAGGTGCTGAACCTGTTTTTAATTCTCATTTTCTTTATGGGGGCATATTCTCAGATAACACTAGGTGACATATTTATTATTTTATTTAACTTTTATTTAACAAGGCAAGTCAGTTAAGAACAAATTCTTATTTACAATGACGGCCTACCCTGGCCAAACCCACTGGGCCAATTGTGCGCAACGCTATGGGACTCCCAATCACGTCCGGATGTGATACAGCCTGGATTCGAACCAGGGACTGTAGAGATGCAGTGCCTTAGACCGCTGCGCCAATCGGGAGCCCATATTCCCATTTTCTTAGGTAACACTACATTACGTTGTTCTCGTACCTGTGTAGTAACAAAGTTATAACAAAATAAATGTAAAAAGTAACATTGTATTACCAAGTAGTTACATCTAGATTGTTTGGTGTGTGTATAATGATATATTAATCAAATGCTTCAGAGAAAAGATAATTGTGACAACAGGAATGTGTGTCTAGGTCACCAGAGTGATGCCCCTCTCTAAAACAATGGCTGTCAAAGCCCAGAGCCCCAGAGAGCAAACAACACACAGATGAGACTTCACCGGACATCACGTGGAAGCTGTGATGAAGCCGCTGTCAGAGTGAGAAGCACATCCCTATGACCCTTTAGCCATTCTAACCGTCAGACAGTGACAGTACTCAGGTGCCTTCCTCAACCACCCACCCAGTGCCTCACAAATGCTGACATTTTCTTCTCATTACAACATTTCATAACCAACAACCCCAGTCTATGTGAATCAAGACAGCTTGATTTAGGGCAAGTGGAAAATAGTGCATAGTGTGGGATATCTGACAATAAGTGGCTAAACTTAGTGGTAGCAGCTGTGTAGATAAAGGCACAGAGGGACATTTTGTCCAATGCAATAACAAACGTCATTATTAAAATGCTCTTGAAACATTTTCAAAGCATTGTCAAGCTATCTTTGAATCTTTAATTGTTTCAGTGGTTGTGGAATATTTACTTATTATCAGATGTTAATCAGCTTTGAAAGGCAGGAGAAGAACAGTATCCTGTTAGAATGGCTCAGAGGGAAAATATGTGCCCCTGTCGAAAATAGGTTGGAAAAACCCCTCATAAATATCGGTAATGAATTCGTAATTTTCACCTCAGCCTGTCCCTTTAATCGTGGACCAGCGCGTGACACCCAATCAGAAGCAGCTAAGGTCCGACAACTTCCAGAGGGAGAGATGCTCATCGTGAGAGAGAGAAAGAGAGTGAGAGAGAGAGAGAGAGAGAGAGAGAGAGAGAGAGAGAGAGAGAGAGAGAGAGAGACCACTCCGTGTTCAGTGTGTCGGTCGCATACAACGGATTCACACAGGCGCACCTTGATTGAACTTTCTGCTACATCAAACCGTGGTAAGTGCCAATGTGTTTTATTTAACTGTGGATGCTGAAATAGCGGTCGTGAAATATTGTCTTTTTGACGGTCCTTTACAATAGCACTTTAGTGTGTTCAATTGTTCGGTAGGCTGCGCTTCCTCTAGTTTGTTAAAAAAAATGCTTATAACTTCAACAAAGTTGCTTTCATTTGATCATTTAGAATGAAACTATCCCATAAATTGGTCTAATTGATCGTATCCGGCTAAAACCCGAATGTTTTCTCGAAAATAAAATGCACTTGCTATGTGTCGAAAAAGCTGCATATTTTCGTGTTCCCGGTATAGTCTGTCATGATCCAATCAGACCCCTTAATTTAATCCGATTTAAAGTTATCTATTTTATTTTTTATTGTTAGTGGCAGTTATGTCTTTAGTGATAGTGTTGTTTGGCACCGGTGGCTCAAGGTGTGGGTTCCTGTTTCATATTACATGTCAGGGAATTAAATCAAGGCTCCCTTGTAAAATATCATGTTTTTTTAGATTAAATGGATTATGATGGCCATGTTTGTTGAATTGTAATGGGAAGTCTCATGATATAGTAGACTACTGTAGGTTACTGTTTATAGTGGCATTGTATTAGTGGTAAAGCACTCATAGCCAACAGTGTAAACCTTTTGTATGTCCTATTAGAAATGCTTGGTGTGTACTGTTTTATTTATTGTTTAAACACTGGCGCTCTATTGCTGTGGACCTGGACATACTCTAATGTAGATGTGGGTGCTACCCTAAATCCACGTCTAGTCTACCCGTTAGTCAGAGCTGAGGCAAGACACCTGTATCTTACTGTTCTCAGACTGCTATGTCCTATGTGCAGAGCATGCCTCAGGAGTTTGTGAATGATAAATGATGTAAAAAAACGAAAATACAGGCAACACTTTGCCCTTTATTTTCCACGGCAATAATTAGAATCTATTTAACCCATGAATTCCAGGCGGTTGCCAAATAGCATTTTTTAATGACTAAGATAAATAAATAATTCTGTTAATGACCAATTAGCCTGTTCAAATTAGTCAAACGTTTTTTTGTGGTGTGTATTCATGAATAAGAACGTGTTTCTGTTGGTAAAGCATGCCTGATTATTAACACACTTTCTTGTGCACATCGTACTGCATAGCCGACTGTACCAAGACAGGGGTCTAAAACCATTTCTCTGAATGTTAGAAGCCTGAAATACTGAAATGCTGTTGTAAGAAGCTTGCAATACTATTGGTTGATGATGATTATCTTATAAATGACCTGTTGTGTGGATGTTGTAAATATACCCAACATTCAACATTCTGAGTGTCTCCAGAACTATAGAAAGCCCAGCTCTACGCTAGTTTCCCACTAGCCACCCAGGTCACTGTGACCTTTGGATCAAACTGCTTTCCACGGATTACACCAGTAGAAAAGGATTGGTTATCCCACTGTCTTAAACCTAAATTAAAACAATTATGTGACCCTTCACTATAGGGAATTATGATTCATTTCTATGTCCACTATGTGAGGTGTTCCAATTGAGTCTCATTTGGAAAATTCACACATCTCTTTAATTGTGCCCTCATGTGGTCGCAGAGGAACATGCACACAGGAATGGATGTTCCCATATGGATGTTCCCATATGGATGTTCCCTTATGGGTATATTGATCACACAGGAATGGATGTTCCCATTAGGGCATATTGATCACACAGAAATGGATGTTCCCATATGGGCATATTGATCACACAAGAATGGATGTTCCCATAAGGGCATATTGATCACACAGAAATGGATGTTCCCATATGGGCATATTGATCACACAGGAATGGATGTTCCCATTAGGGCATATTGATCACACAGGAATGGATGTTCCCATATGGGTATATTGATCACACAGGAATGGATGTTCCCATATGGGTATATTGATCACACAGTAATGGATGTTCCCATATGGGTATATTGATCACACAGGAATGGATGTTCCCATATGGGTATATTGATCACACAGGAATGGATGTTCCCATATGGGTATATTGATCACACAGTAATGGATGTTCCCATATGGGTATATTGATCACACAGTAATGGATGTTCCCATATGGGTATATTGATCACACAGTCATGTTTTCACACCTATGTGTCTCTTGGAATAGCCTTTTTCTTAACTACTTTCATCTTACATGTCTAAACGTGTTATTGTGAGTGAGTGTGAATAGTACATGCCACCCGCTGTATTCTCAGAATACCTATTCTTTATTCACATCATCCGTCAGCAGTTTCATTTTACCACAACGTAATCCGAGTGCACTCACATTTGTCAAACAGTATAATCAAACTGAAAAGATTTGAGGTCTGTATGCAAATGTACCTAGAGTTTGTAAATAGTTTTCCATGCCAATTAGCTTGTGTGTCACCTCATTTGACAATGGGCCATTGTCCCATGTGTTTGTCAAGCTAGCGAGAGGTTGGATTGCATTGACTAGCACAGGTCTGTCATCAGTTGCACAGGAACTTACCTATAGAGGTGTTTGTGATGTTTTTATAGATCAAACTCCTGACATTTGGGATGATACCACGAACACTGATCTTCTGAGAACAATGTACTATATCCAAGCCATTGAATAGCATAGGCAGAGCTATAATGAGTTGTTGAATTGTTATATTCAAATGAACAATTACTTTTGACAACAAATCGGCTCTTCTGCCTGGAATAGAAGTATTAAATTGTCTTTCGAAGACAATTTATGCCCCTTTTCAAATATTTTCATGCACTGTTTGACAGCCATGGCAATTATAGCTTACTTGAGAGGGAGCCTTATCAGCAGTCAGCATGTCTATAACAAGGCCTAATGTTGTCATTAAATCTCTCTTTGATTTTTAACACTACTGTACCTGGAATAACAAGGACAAAAAGAGTCTAAAATAACAACTTACATTCCCATGATAATCTATCAATGGACTGAAAACACTACTGTACATTTAACACACAAACAATACAACAAATAGTCTTCAACGATCAGTGAAGGCATGGGAATGAATGTATTATTTTCAGATAGGCTGGTGTACTACCAACTATGAAAACAAGCCCATCGATTTGTTATTGATTGAGAGTTGTAACCTCTAGTACAGGTGTTCTTTGCCACAGGCCTTATTTTGTATCATTGAAGGATTGGCTGTGAATGTGAGTTTGGTGTTTGAAATAGAGAGGAGCTCTTTCCCTGTTAAATCTAATAGATTGTTTATTTCTCCCCAGCGCAGAATCCCCACCCTGAGGCTAACACGCACGCTGGTGTCATACCCACACACAATCTTTTCTTTCCATTATAAATGTTAGCTTTATTTGTTTGGTTAGTTCTCAGGCTTTGTCAAGCTTAATTGAAGGTGAAAATACTTCACAGAAAGAGATTTGAAAAGAGGGCATTGATGTAGGAAAGCTAGTTTGAAACATAATTGCTAATGGACCCAGTCGCTCTATGAGAACGGCAGCTAAGTTTTCAGAAACACTCTTTGTATCTGCCATTTCAATTATTGAATTTAAGAAGTGTGGGAAAGAATGAAAATGTGTTGGTAAACATGAAAAGCAATGTTTATTTTGTGCTATAGTTTAACCCTTGTATCCATCAGCTGCAATGTGTTAACTGAGGCAATAGAGGTATTTGCTCTCCTATTGACCATTTGCAAGACATTTACTGTAGCTGTGTATACAGTAAGGCCTAACATCAAGTAGTTTATTGACCAAACCTGTGGCATAACTCAAGATGGCCAGTGCTTCTTTCACATACATCTTAACCATGATGACACATGTTGACCTCTGGGGGTCATCCAGTGCTTGACCCTGCCCTCTTCCCACTGCACTGCTTTCTCCCAGGGGATTCGTCTTAATGCTGCTCCCCCTTCTGACATGTGTGGGTGTTTACTGTTAACATGGAACAGGGAGTGGAAGGTCAAACATTTTAGACTTTAAATATTGAATATCTCTTCGGCCCAACTCCCAGACAAATTCTTCTTTTGCATGAGGACAGTAGGAGTTGGTTGAATATGGACAGTGGTTTTGAATTAGATCATATTATGTAATTATTTTCCTATGGTTTTGGCAATGGCTAGCAGTGTCATGATTCCTTCATGGTTCATTAGAGAAGCTGGACCACGGCCATAGAACAAGCCTACAGGGCACTGACATCAATTCAGTGTCTATTCCATGTTGGTTCAATGTAATTTGAAACAGTGAAACGACGTGGAAACAATGTTGATTCAACCAGTGTGTGCGCAGTGGGAGGCCCTCTCACTCTCACACACACACACACACACACACACACACACACACACACACACACACACACACACACACACACACACACACACACACACACACACACACACACATAAACAGTAGCTCCACCAGACGCTGGCACATTTGCATTGTAATAGAAAGGCAGCCACATTCCAGTTCCTGGCCACAATGGTGGAGGAAAAGCTCTGACTTGAAGACTCCTGCTGGGTCTTTGCACAAGCGGACCATAAAGTTTCTGTTCTCACACGTTCTCCTCCTCCAAGGAGGAACCCAAACAGCCACCCACAACACACACTGGGAGACACTGGGTTACACAGGAAGCCCCATTGACGACGACGCCATAAATAAAAGACACACACAGGTTAAGAAGGTGTCATCTTCTTTAGTATCCAACAGTAAAGCAATGAACCACTACACACGCACGGATGATTGAGGAAACAAAACAGCTTTGGGAGGTCTAAACAACACAAACACACACAAATGTATTTATCTTGAAAACTGTTAGCCGACATCTATGTTTGGGTGGCATTTATTTGTCCTCAAAATGCAGTCATGTAAGAAGAGCTTCTGTAGGTGCAATGGTGTGGAACTGACATCACGCCATTCAAAGACAATGATAGAAACAGGACCAATACATACAGAATCAGAGGTGGCACAATGTAATGAGCATTGCCTCCAAATCACTTCATGCCTAGTTTCTGGTTACCTAATTAAGAGGTCCCATCTGGTATGAGCATGACGGCGACCGACGCTCCTTGACAATAATTGTGTTGGTGCACATGGCAGTTCCATTCAGGAAAACGCACACACTCTATTATCTCCTCTAGTTAAGATTAGTGCACACATTTTGCTGGGGAGATTATAGTGGGAGTGGGGAGGGACTGGGACCCTTGTAAGTGATGGGAGATGAGAGGGGGAGATGGGAGTAGGGATTAGCACCCATGTTGTGTGACAGTCTTCTCTACTCAGAGAATGCACTATAATAGTTGTGCAAGCTCAAATCAGACTGCTCAATGCAAATATGTGTTTTTTTCTGAAGGGAGGATTGCTATATTGAATAAGATATGTCAGGGTATCATTAATCATCTGACCTCACTCATTGTTTTGTTTTCAATGGTACAAGTCAAAGAAATAACAGATGTTACACGAGAGGAGGAAATATTTATCACTTAGAGCAATAGAGTGATAGATAATATGGCATCATGAAGTCTATAGTCTAGACAGACTCCCCTCCCTAAACAGACAGATCAATAGGTATTGATGGCCTACTGGTCCCTGGGGAATGACAGTCAGCTGCTTGGCTGCCTATCGCTCCGAGTGGTGGCAACCTGATAGCAGCCCCCCTCCTAACATCCACCACCCAAATGCAATTTACCTTCCAGACATACCTTTTTTTATAGGGAAGTTGGATACTGTGGAATAGATATAGAAAAACATGTTTTTCTGGCCTTGGGTGCTTTTAGTGTGCTTCTATTATTTTATATCAGCCTTAGCTGCTGTACCATACCAAATTCATACGCTTTTTTGTAATACAGTACACATTTAAACTGTTCCAAAAGTTAGTCAACAGCTGATAGTTCCACCTCCAGGACTTTAGCAGTCTGCAGTCATTAGCAGTCTGCAGACAGTGTGTGTGTTTCTGTGACACAGGAACACCCATTAGGTGCCTTTATAAGGCTGCTCTGCCCTGTTGTTGTAGCAGTTCTTTCACCTGTTGACCGCCTACCTCCTCTCCCTTCTCACACACAGGCAGCCCAGGGCTGACATTCTCCTTTCTTCACCTCTAATTGCTCCTGTGGGACTCATTAGGCCCACTGTGGCTGAGGCAGTCTCATCAGGCTCGCTGTGGCAGTGGCTGAGGCAGTCTCATAAGGCTCGCTGTGGCTGAGGCTAAGGCAGTAGCTGAGGCTGTCTGCAGGGTGGCAGAACAGAAGGGGCTGAGCTGCTGCGCTGGCTTCTCACCCCCACCACATGACACAATCTTAAGCCCAGCTCTTCACTCCTGTCACCCCCACAGGTGTTGCTAGTCTATTGGTCCTCGCTCTCCACCCGCCTCCCCGCTGACTCCCCACAGCCTGTCAGACCCCCTCTAACCCCCCTACCCCGCATTACTCTTCAACACCCACCAGCACAGCCCTCCTCCCCTTTAAATCTCCCTGCCATGAAATGCAAGGCTTTAAAGGCAGCAGGGAGAGAACGAGTGTCGTGTCACCTGAAGGTCATACTAGATGGTCTAGTAGGTTTCTGTTGCAGTGACATGAGATGGCATGTTGTCCAAAATAGAAGATTGTGTGTTTCTGAGTCTGTATTATGAATGTATTACTAATCTATATGGTACTGTATATTGGATGCATTTAGACAGATATTGTATGTATCACATCCAGAATACAGACTCTGAAATAAATATGATGTGTTATTAATATAATATAATAATATTGAGCAGACTTTGGGTGGTTTTAATGTGTTATTTTATTAACGTACAGAGGTAGGCTCCAGCGAATCTTAACCACTGGCTTGTTCGTTCATCTCACACAAGTTGATATTCAGGCTGCACTGCATGGACCCTTGTCTCTCAGCAGGACCTGTCAATGAATTAGCAGACATTTTGTAGAGGGAATGTATGGGAAGCTATGTGTCTGTGTCCTCTGATATAGTATGTAAAAAAACAAACACTCTAGATCCAGGTGACTTCCCCCAGCGAGAGACTGTCAAGGGATTTAACAGGTCACAAAGCTGAGGCAAATGGCTCCCGGCTGGGCTGGAGCCTTGACTAATGTGCTTCACTAGGCTAGTCCCACTACTCTACATTGCAGTTTTCTAGGCCTCACTTCCACACTGATATACACAGGGATTAATCCCATCAACTGAACATATAGTAAGAACCCCCAGCCCACGGTCCCCAGTACCCTAGCACACAATTACAAACCCCTGGGGTCCTTTAAACCAGACTGATTCTGACAGCAAATCAATACACTTTAGTATCTGTTGGTACCTTATTCAATTAGTCTAATTCATAAAGCAGGCATAATGGCCCTAATGGAAGAGAGGTTGAAAGGTTGAATGGCAGCGGTAGAAAAGCAACGACATGATTGCAGGAGTTAATCCACCCATCTTAATTATGTCTTTTAACTGATTGGTGGCCTCTGCATCCATCCCTGTCACCGTCAGTGAAGCAGTGTTGACCCTTAGCTTTCTATGCTGATGAGTAGCCACACACTTAATGCCAGCACCGACACTGTAGACCGCAAGTCGTAGAGGGGGAAACAGAAATGCACTGAATAGAAAATACATCTGCACTACCCTCCCCTTTCCACTGCAATCACATTGGCAATTTCCTTGATAAGTAGAAAAGGGGCCGAGGCATGGCTTGACGAGTGAAGCAGCTGATGATTGCTGGAGATGATGTTGGTAGCAGGATGCGTCTGTCTGTGTGTGGTTTATATTTCATCTGGTCAGCATGGCATGTTATTAGGTTGTATAACACCAATGCAGATAGTGTTCACAGTAGACACAGAAAAGGACATTACCATAAGTGACATATTGGCTCTGTAAGTGTTCTGTTCTCTAAAAAAAGCAGTTCATGGGGATGTGGACTATCGATTCATTGATTAGTGTGCAAACCCCTTTTAGTCTTTTCTGTGTTAAAGGCTTATTGAAATCAAAGGCATTCCAGTTTTTTCAATTAAGGTTTTCAATAGCATTATTCGATTGTCTTTTGTTTTCATGCATTGTTTGTATTTTCTGTATTCACATCATGATACCCCGTCCGCAATGGGAAACAAAATGATCTCCAGAGTGAAAGTATGTCCCTATAATTGTTTCTCATCTTCCCCTCCGCAAGGTTTCTACACAGCCATCAAGGAAGAGGACTATGAGGGTGAAGCCCAGCTCCCTTAAAGGACGTAAAAACCAGTGCAGATAGAGGATTGGCGTTCTGTGCAAATACCACAATTCCACCATGAGGACTTGCTTGCTGACCATGATATGGGCGTGCTTGTCCCTTTATGTGAACTCCACATCTATTAGCAGAAAGACTGTGTTAGAGATGGGAGGAGAGGAGGACAGAGATGGAACAAAGGGAGGGAAGATACTGAAACGTTTCAAACGAGGATGGATGTGGAACCAGTTCTTTCTACAGGAAGAGTACACTGGGAGTGATAAGCAGTACATTGGCAAGGTATGTCCATTAGCCTTCTTTTGTTTTATTGTTGCCATGCACTTAAGTGTGTGGGGAAAACTCCACTGTCTGCAACTGTTGAATTCCGGCCTTGACACAAAGATAATATGAATATTGAGAAATCTCCCAGAGCATCAAATGCCAATTAGGCTTGGGCGGTATACCGTATATAATGTGTACTGGGGTATTTTGAAATACCGGTGGTAAGATTTTCAAAACCGTACAAAAATTGTCAATTTATTTGACATTTTTGGGTGGTTGGGGGCCCACTAAAGCTCGGCTGCGGGGGTGCGTGCTACACTACTGCTTAAGTAACGGTAATACTTTATTTGGATCGAACATCTGTAGATGCTCTACAGACTATCAGTAACATTTTAATTAACTATCTACTTACCCCTTACCCTAACTTTAGTTGCTAATTAATAGATCGTTTTTTGATAGTATGACCATCTGTAGAGCATCTAGAGATGGAAAATCCAGACTATCCACATAAAGTTTGACCAAGTTAACTATCTACGCTCAGGGCTTCTGCTATGCATTTGGTTTGCTAACTTGCTAGATAAGGGGCTAGCTTGCAAGATCAAGCTTCTTGGTTACAGCAGAGACAATCAATCCCCTCCTGGATCAAGATCCCTGCTGCCTACATTTGTTTTGTGCGTAAAAAAACAACATATTAATATAGCACTACCGGTAATACCATATACCCTGGTATGGTACAGGAACAGTATGAACATCTGGAGACCACCCAACCCTAATATCAATGTCTCTGGCCAGACAAACCTAAGATTATATCCCCCCACAAGGATTGGGATATTCTGATGTACAAAAACAGCATGCATTGCCACCTTTACCTCAGATCTCAGAAGACAACAGATAGAGCCATGAATCAGAAGTAGTATTGTGGAGTAGCTAGATGTGGAGATGCCTGCAGCACTGCAGGGGGCCTGTTTTAGAAGGCTAGAGAATACTGGAGCTACTGAGGCCATGTACCCTGTAGTACCCTGTTGTACCCTGTAACCCTCCAGGCTCTTACAGCGAGACCCAGCTTCACAGAGCATGTAGGGAGATGATCAAGGATGGAGAGGAAAAAGGGCAAACGCAGAGTGGGAGAGAGAACTAGAAAGAGAGTGAGAGAGAGAGAGGAAGAGAGGAGAGAAAGAGTAGGAGAGAAAGTTATTCTGGAGCCACCACCACTAGTCTTGCGTTAGGTTGCTCTGTGGAGCCCTGGGGAGTGGAGCAACGCTGTGTGGTGGATTATTTCCATATGCCTTGTAGAAAATGATTCACCTTGTCAGGTCCCTCTTTTTTTCTCCACCAAGCCTGGCTCTGTGCTGCCATGCATATAATAAGATGTTATCTGTCACATGTGATGTTGACTGTTCTGTCCTCTCTGATGGAACTGAACAGCCTTCTTGTGTGTTATAGATGTTCAGGCTAAGACTGCGCGTGTGTCGCCATAAAAATGTACCTTTATAATAAAGCATTCCATGCATCATCACATTTCCAGACTTGTAAGTAAGATATCTTACTATTTCTAAAGTGATGAGTAAATTGGATAGTCATCATTTAGACTAATAATATAACTCAATCACTGTTCGCAAAAAAGACTGTTCGATGCAGTGCATAGTGGAGTAGGCCTAGGCTACAGTGCATAGTGGAGTAGGCCTAGGCTACAGTGCATAGTGGAGTAGGCCTAGGCTACAGTGCATTTGGAAAGTATTCAGACCCCTTGACTTTTTCCATAGTTTGTTACACTACAGCCTTATTCTAAAATGGATTAAATAAACATTTTTCCTCGTCAATCTACATATAATACCGCATAATAACAAAGAAAAAACAGGTCCACCTGTGGTAAATTCTATTGACTGGACATGATTTGGGAGGCACACACCAGTCTATATAAGGTCGCACAGTTGACAATGCATGTCAGAGCAAAAATCAAGCAATGAGGTCGAAGAAATTGTCCATAGAGCTCCGAGACAGGATTCTTTCGAGGCACAGATCTGGGGAAGGGTACCAAAAGTTTCTGCAGCATTGAAGGTCCCCAAGATGACAGTGGCCTCCATCATTCTTAAATGGACGAAGTTTGGAACCACCAAGACTCTTCCTAGCGCTGGCCACCCGGCCAAACTGAGCAATCGTGGGAGAAGGGCCATGGTCAAGGAGGTGACCAAGAACCCAATGGTCACTCTGACAGAGCGCCAGAGTTCCAGATGGACAACCATATCTGCAGTACTCCACCAATCAGGTCTTTATGGTAGAGTGGCCAGACGGAAGCCATTCCTCAGTAAAAGACACATGACAGCCCGCTTGGAGTTTGCCAAAAGGCACCTAAAGGACTCTCAAACCATGAGAAACCAAATGATCTGGTCTGATGAATCCAAGATTGAACTCTTTAGCCTGAATGCCTAGTGTCACATCTGGAGGAAACCTTGCACGATCCCTACGGGGAAGATTGGTGGTGGCAGCATCATGCAGTGGGGATGTTTTTCAGCGGCAGGGACTGGGAGACTAGTCAGGATCGAGGGAAAGATGAACGGAGCAAAGTACAGAGAGATCCTTAACGAAAACCTGCTGCAGAGCGCTAAGGACCTCAGACTGGGGCGAAGGTTCACCTTCCAACAGGACAACGACCCTAAGTACACAGGCAAGACAATGCAGGAGTGGCTTCAGGACAAGTCTCTGAATGTCCTTGAGTGGCCCAGCCAGAGCCCGGACCTGAAAATAGCTGTGCAGCGACACTCCCCATCCAACATGACAGAGCTCGAGAGGATCTTCAGAGAAAAATGGGAAAACTCCCCAAATACAGGTGTGCCAAGCTTGTAGCATCATACATACCCAAGAAGACTTGAGGCTGCGATCGCTGCCAAAGGTGCTTCAACAAAGTGCTGAGTAAAGGGTCTGAATACTTATGTAAATGTGATATTTAAGTTTTGTAGTCTTTATAAATTTGCCAACATTTCTAAAAACCTGTTTTTGCTTTGTCATTGTGGGGTTTTGAGTGTAGATTGCTGAGGGAAAAAACTATTTAATAATCAATTTTAGAATAAGGTAACGTAACAAAATGTGGAAAAAGTTAAGGAGCCTGAATACTTTCCAAATGCACAGTATATCAGAGACCTTGGTGTCAGTATTGACTCTCTATCAAAATAAAGGTTAAATCAAATGTATAAGACTGGAGACAATAGCAGAATCTTATTAATTATAGGGTAGCCTGTACTCTGCTGAAACTGACAAACAGATCAATAAACACGACGTTGTCTGCAACTATCTAATAGGCTTACGGC
Source organism: Oncorhynchus clarkii lewisi (assembly GCF_045791955.1). Lineage (NCBI taxonomy): Eukaryota > Metazoa > Chordata > Actinopteri > Salmoniformes > Salmonidae > Oncorhynchus > Oncorhynchus clarkii. Next base: position 22,743,799 of record NC_092166.1, on the reverse strand, counting down.
CCTTCCTCTGATTCTCCAAATCATGCTTTATGGTGTAGTAGCATATTTTGAATGAATCCATTTATTTCTGTATAGACAGGAGTAGGCTAATAAGAATATATCATTTTGGCATAGAAGTGGGGGGAGGGGGGGGGGGGGGTAGATCAGCTTTAATCTAGATAGATTGTGGCTTCTATCAATGTAATTGTCTGCATAGATTCCAACCCCCCATGTATAGATTTTTATAAAAATTATATTTTAATATTTTATTTTTAAATACTGTATATATTGCTTCATTATTATTTTCCCATGACCCTGCCAATCCTCCCCTAATTAGAGTAAACTATTGGACAACAATACTTAGGCTTCGACTTCCAGTTTATACATACTACATACATTTCACGGATAGTATATTTAAAATTAGTTATCTTTTGTTTGTTTTTAGTCCAAACCTTCAGCTACCTTGAAACCCCTCCCATCTACAGTTGAAGTCGGAAGTTTACATACACCAAATACATTTAAACTCAGTTTTTCACAGTTCCTGACATTTAATCCTAGTAAAAATTCCTGTCTTATGTCAGTTAGGATCTCCACTTTATTTTAAGAATGTGAAATGTCAGAATAATAGTAGAGAGAATGATTTATTTCAGCTTTTATTTCTTTCATCACATTCCCAGTGGGTCAGAAGTTTACATACACTCAATTAGTATTTGTTAGCATTGCCTTTTAATTGTTTAACTTGGGTCAAATGTTTTGGATAGCCTTCCACAAGCTTCCCACAATAAGTTGGGTGAATTTTGGCACATTCCTGACATTCCTGACTGAGCTGGTGTAACTGAGTCAGGTTTGTAGGCCTTCTTGCTCGCACAAGCTTTTTCAGTTCTGCCCACAAATGTTCTATAAGATTGAGGTCAGGGCTTTGTGGTGGCCACTCCAATACCTTGACTTTGTTGACCTTAAGCCATTTTGCCACAACTTTGGAAGTATGCTTGGGGTCATTGTCCATTTGGAAGACCCATTTGCGACCAAGCTTTAACTTCCCGAATAATGTCTTGAAATGTTGCTTCAATATATCCACATAATTTTCCATCCTCATGATGCCATCTATTTTGTGAAGTGCACCAGTCCCTCCTGCAGCCAATGACCCCCACAACATAATGCTGCCACCCCATGCTTCACTGTTGGGATGGTGTTCTTTGGCTTGCAAGCCTCTCCCTTTTTCCTCCAAACATAACAATGGTTATTATGGTCAAACTGTTCTATTTTTGTTTCATCAGACCAGAGGACATTTCTCCAAAAAGTACGATCTTGGTCCCCATGTTCAGTTGCAAACTGTAGTCTGGCTTTTTTATGGAAAGCGGCCTTTCAGGTTATGTCAATATAGGTCTCGTTTTACTGTGGATATAGATACGTTTGTACCTGTTTCCTCCAGCATCTTCACAAGGTCCGTTGCTGTTGTTCTGGGATTTAATTGCACTTTTCGCACCAAAGTACGTTAATCTCTAGGAGACAGAACGTGCCTCCTTCCTGAGCGGTATGATGGCTGCGTGGTCCCATGGCGTACTATTGTTTGTACAGATGAACGTGGTACCTTCAGGCATTTGGAAATTGCTCCCAAGGATGAACCAGAGTTGTGGAGGTCTACATTTTTTTCTGAGGTCTTGGCTGATTTATTTTGATTTTCCCATGATGTCAAGCAAAGAGGCACTGGGTTTGAAGGTAGGCCTTGAAATACATCCACAGGTACACCTCCAATTGACTCAAAAAGATGTCAATTAGCCTATCAGAAGCTTCTAAAGCCATGACATAATTTTCTGAAATTTTCCAAGCTGTTTAAAGGCACATTCAACTTTGTGTATGTTAACTTCTGACCCACTGGAATTGTGATATAGTGAATTATAAGTGAAATAATCTGTCTGTGAACAATTGTTGGAAAAATTACTTGTGTCATGCACAAAGTAGATGTCCTAACCGACTTGCCAAAACTATAGTTTGTTAACAAGAATTTTATGGAGTGGTTAAAAACCTAGTTTTATTGACTCAAACCTAAGAGTATGTAAACTTCCAACTTCAACTGTATCTCTGAAGACCATCCAGTATTGATTTCTAGCTGCCATGTATTTTTCCACTGAGCTGTGAGGTTTCACAAAAGTTCTGAACCTTTCTATTCTCATAGTTTCTACAGATTGTAAATTAACCGTTGTGTGGTGTTCATGTTTTTGTTATTCACCCAATGTTCACAGGTCTGATGGACCCACAATATTATTGGGGTTTTAAAACAATACAGCCATAACAATTTATGTAAAAATACTTAATATTTAATACTTAGATGTTGACTTATATCAATTACAAGAAATATAGACAGCATACATGGTTCATTTTTGCCATTTATCTCTGCTAGATCACATGTATCAATAAAAGCGCTATTCGTTTTATTCGATAAAATTAGATTTACCAGACTTACTTCTGGTATTGGAGTTGTTGGTTCTGTGGGTCGGACGGTTACGGCACCAGCATCTTCCTCCTGAATCCTCCTCACGATTGCTGCAGAAGCTGGGGTCCTTGGGATATGTTGCCTCCTCTGGATTTGAGGTCTTACCAATGCCTTGTCCAGCTTCTCGAGAAAGAGACGTCTTTTCTGGAGCTTCCCTCTGTTCCAATCTAGGTTCAATGCCATCCAGTTGATAAACGCATTGTACGCCGAGTTGTCCAAGATGTTGAAGAATATCACATGTGGCCAGCGTAGGGTTCTTATTTTGCAGCTGTAGCAAGTCACCAGCTTGTCTAAATTGTCCACCCCTCCTTTTGTGGCATTGTAATCCATTATGATTTCTGTTTTTTGATGTTTCTGGCCACAGATTCTCTCATCCCTATGCCGCATGAGTACCACATTTTTTTACTTTCTTTGGCACGTATGACACAAATTCCATAATGATTTTCTGGATGGTGTCTAGGATGAACAGTTCAAAAGAAGACTTTATGTCCTGCACATGAGTAACTGCCATCAGCGTCGGCCCTGGTTGCATCCTCATCACATTGGCAGCCATGCGGGGTGGCTTATTCCTTGGGCAAAAAGACCATTCAATTTCACCATTTTGTTGACATCCATATTTCTCCTCCTGCAGGCTGCTGATTAGCGGGTTGCTGACGGGCTGGTCCTGGGGCTGGCTGCTGACGGCTGGTCCTGGGGCTGGCTGAGGGTCAATCTCATCCTCTTCTTCCAACTCACTGTCAGACTCCAAATTGACAGAGACATGATCCTCATATTTGGAAAAATCTTTATCTTCCAAAGTGGAAGATGCGCCTTCCACACTAGTTTTTCTCTCTGCAAAATAATGTCTAAGGCCCTCTGAGCAGAGATGATTTTTGCCATACTGATTGATTGTGGTAAAGAGGTAAAGAGCCATGCAAAGCTGTTTATTTGTTGTGTCCCTCCCCCAATTTGCATCTGGCTTTGGTAGAGTGGGGGAAAATACTGAATTCTTTACAATGTACCAAAATAATGTATTGTAATAACATTGTGCAGGTACCAGCAAGACATTGTGTAGTTTCACACACTACAAAGGGTAAAGAGTGCGAGAAAAGCGGGAGACAGGCAGACAGGCCGGGAGACAGACAGGTTATTGGTGCTGTGTTGAAACAGCAGGCCCAATGAGGAGGAAGACAGAGTGAAGGTACACAGCAAACCTTTTTGTTTCATTTTTACTTGTTTTCACCTACACACACACTTTTCCACACTTTTATTACCCTCGGGTCCAGTGAAACCGAAAACCACTTATGTAATATAAATGTGTAGGGGGGTGCACAGTGTGCACTCAATGAAAGTATGTTATTTTACATGTTCTTCACAGAAAAGTAGCCAAGGCCAGTGAGTCTCAGGTTTAAAATATAATTCATTGTATCATTTTTATTTTCATAAACACTGAAAATGGGTCCCACAGACCCGATCACTACACAATGGTTAAAGATAAACACATTTGCTAAGAGTATTGTTACATTGATCAATTTACTATGACTTTTCAAATCACCCAACAGAGTTAACTCAGCCATTCCTGAACCTGTGACCAAAAACAAGCTACATATGGGCAGTAGCAAAACAAGTGATCTAATGATTCTCTCTTCGCAGCAAAATCTGCATAGCTGGGATGATTGTTTATATATAACATTATAACATTCTATTGGTTGCAATAATTTTGTATAATAATTTTAATTTAAAAACTTGTTTATTAAACTTGTCATTTAATTTAGGTTATTTCAGGAGAAACTTAGCTTCCCTTAGCCTTATGGAACACCGCCTATGTGCTTAGGTGTACCACAAACATAATTATAGCACTGTTGAAATGCATATAAGTGTGATGCAGTAAAGATGGGACACACACTGAGTATGGTAGAGGATAAAGCCCCATTCTATGCCCATTGCTCAAATTTGCATAATGTCTACTTAGAGGCATGGGAATAAGAGATGAGATGTGTGCTCAGAGGGGAATTGCAGGTATTATGTGTTACATGCTGGATTTAGGTGATTTTCTAAGACATCTGTGGGAGGCGTCAATCATTCATCCTTTGTCATATCTAGGCTTCGTACCATCTTGGCTTTCTTCATTTTCAAAGATTCTCTCCTTTCTGTCCCTCGATCATTGTCAACTCCTGTTTCATTCAAGTGTGCATGTTCTGAGACTGCCTTGTACTTTGACAATTACTTGACTTGCTGTGTGTTTTTAATGACAGTGATAAGAGGGCATTGAGAGTGCACTGGGATGTTCACTAATTAATTCAGTGAATCTCTGTTTGGATTGGTGTACTACTGTATAATGTCTAACATTTTAGATAGACAAAAGGACCTGGAGAGGTATATAATATACTGTTTGACAGAAAAATGGGTAGGTATTAAATGTGTGTACTAAATAACATATATCCTTTATAAACCAGGTATGCTGGTACAGAGAAACCGGAGCATTACCTTACAGATTTTTAGTCCAAATACAAATCAAGACGTTGTCAGCAAAGCAAGACCGTATTAAGGAAAGACAGAATGAGTCACTCACCATCAGCACCCGTCACCTACCCTACCTGTCACTCACACTCCTCCTCACAACCCATCAACTGTCACACCATCTAATGCAAACTGTAAATCTGTTGGTGTTTTACAAGCTGACCTCCAGAGTTGGGGTCAATTCCATGTTTATTCCTGTCAGTTAAATTAGATAGGGAGTTTCCCCATTGGAATGCTAGTCCAATCCCTAAATGGACTAGAATATTTATATGGAATAAGCCCTAGGTCTGTTAAAAGCAGTTGTTGAATAGTATATACAGATAGATGTAGGACCTTCATTTAAGCCAGTTTGCTAAAGTAGTCAAATAAGCCTACAGCAACAGGAAATGTTCATTATTATGGGGCGTAGCCTAGTGGTTAGAGCATTGGACTTGTAACTGAAAGGTCGCAAGATCAAATTCCTGAGCTGACAAGGTAAAAAATCTGTCTTTCTTCCCCTGAACAAGCAAGTAAGCCCACTGTTCCTAGGCTGTCGTTGAAAATAAGAATTTGTTCTTTACTGACTTGTGTAGTTAAATAAATGTAAAAAAAAAATATGTCTCAAGTAGGCACCTGGAAATGCAAATGCGCTACGCTAAATGCTAAATGTACTCGTTTAAACTCAAACCTTGATCAAAATTCACAAGCAGGGTATTGAATTAAAGCTACACTCGTTGTGAACCTAGCCAACAAGTCAGATTTTTAAAATGCTTTTCGGCGAAAGCATGAGAAGGTATTATCTGATAGCATGCACCACCTGAAAATGCCTGAATGCGACGTAAACAAAGACTCTGCTTATCCGACGCAGCACAAAACGCAGAAATAAAATATAAAACATTCATTACCTTTGACGAGCTTCTTTCTTGGCACTCCTATATGCCCCATAAACATCACTATTGGGTCTTTTTTTCGTTTAAATCGGTCCATATATACCCAAAATAGCTTTCTATGGAAGCTGTGTCATTCAGAAAAAAACATTGTTTTTTAACGCTGCATCATTTTTTTAAATTAAAAAAGTCGACGATAAACTTTCACAAAACACTTCGAAATCCTTTTGTAATCCAACTTTAGGTATTAGTAAACGTTTATAATCTATCAAAATGATTACAGGGTGATGTATATTCAATAGCTCCTCGTGTGCAAATCAATGGCTGCCCATGTCCACATTAACAACATCCTGGTGGAGACTGGAAGAAACGGAAGCCAGATAGATGGATTTTCCAACAAAAAATTCAATTGAAAATGACGACAATGGCGACATCGTGTGGAATTTGTATGAATTGCATGCAGGTCGATATTAAATTTTGTCCTCTTTTAACAACCCATGGAAGTGACTTATGGAAATTATTTTTAGCTTTCAGAGAGCAGTTTTTCTTGCGTTTTTCAATGAAACACACGATCTGTTATAGTCACAGCCGTGATTTAACCAGTTTTAGAAACTTCAGAGTGTTTTCTATCCACACATACTAATCATATGCATATACTATATTCCTGGCATGAGTAGCAGGACGCTGAAAAGTTGCGCGATTTTTAACAGAATGTTCGAAAAAGGAGGGGGTAGAAGTAAGAGGTTTTTAAGGCTCCCAATTCACCGATTTATTGACAACGTTTTGATCCGAAACAGATCTTCGTTCGTTGATTATAATTAATTTAACATTTTTTGTAGGGGTTGATAGATTTTCCACTAGGGCAAATCAAGTCTCACATTTTAAAGTGGAAATTAGATTTTAGAAGACTTTTTAAGCCTTGAATACACTACAAGTTTGCATTTCCTGCTGTGCTGGAAAATTCTCAGCATCAAAAGAGTGATGCAATTAAGATCCTACATCTGTAGTATACATCTGGTATTTGCCTTGCTGACTTCAGGCCCCATTTCTCCAAGGAGACAAATATGTTGACTATGCTTTTTATTTTCTATGGCAGCTTCAATCTGACATGGACAAGGGGGATGGAACCCTGAAGTACATTCTAACCGGGGACGGGGCTGGAGACATATTTACTATTGATGAAAACAATGGTGACCTCCATGCCAATAAGAGACTGGACAGAGAGGAGAAGGCCTTCTATACCCTCCGAGCCACCGTAGTCAACAAGAACACAGGCCTGAAACTGGAGCCTGAGACAGAGTTCATCGTTAAACTTCACGATATCAATGACAATGAGCCTAAATTCGCAAAGGAACTTTACATTGCCAGTGCACCTGAGAGGTCTAATATAGGTAAGTTCTCTTTCACTTTCAATTTGACTTTTGACATGACCTTTCAATTTATGTTTTAACCTTTGATGATTAAAGATCAGTAACATTTCAAGGTCAATGGTGCCTTAAAGTGTCAAATATTTTGTTTGCTTTTCTTTGAAGCATGAATGGTTTTGACAGTTGATGTGAGTTCATATTCATCCTCAGCTATCATCTTCCGTTCTCAGGTACTTCAGTCACCCAGGTAACAGCCACGGATGCAGATGACAGCATGTACGGGAACAGCGCTAAACTACGATACAGCATCAGCCAGGGGCACCCATACTTCTCTGTGGACCCAAACACAGGTCTGTCTGTCCGTCTGTTTGTTTGTTTGGACCACCAGCAATGCTCTTTTATTCCTCAAAGCAATTATTACTACAATGAAGAGAGAGAGAGATACGGTAATGTAATGTTCAGAGTGAGACTGCCAGGGCTATTGCTATTCTCTCAGCCCCCTGTGCATTTTCCAAAGTACACTGAAACATTTAATCATTTCTAATGTGCACTCTGGAACATCCTGTCGCTCGTTCTGTGTTTAAACAAATGGAAACAATAAAAGCCTCCAACTGGCAGATTATTGTGTGGCTTAACAACGATATGGTTTATCCCTGATGTGACATGGAAGATGATGTCCCCATCACACCAGAGGACATGAAATCCTAAGAGCTTTGGAGAAAAAAAATGGTGTTTCTGAGGGTTTATCTGAAAACAGTTATATTGCAGATGATAGAACCCATTCACAGAAACAAAACAAGCCAGGCCAGATGGTCTTGTGTGCTATCTAATGGAAGGTCGGGGCAGTTGCCATTTTTTACTGTTCCATAAAAATAATTAGGTTACATACCCGTATTAAATGTTTCTCATTAAATCCAAGCACAAGGTCTTAGCAATGTGAAACGGTTGTGGTGACCATTTATTTGCAAGAGGTGCTTCTTTCTCAGAACAGTTATTAGTTACATTATTCCCATTGGTAGTTGTAACTATAGTAGTTGCCAATACAGTATTTAAACAAAGGACCTGCACATAAATTAGTTCACTCTAACTATACCCACATCACTTAAATCTGTTTGGCATGGTGGCACCATGACTAATCCCTACAGGACCAGAGAAGGATAAATGTTCTTAGCTAACTCATTAACAATACATCGTTATATTATGTGACACATGAATATTGTATTCTTCTGGTTTGTCCTCAGGTATCATCAGGACAGCCCTGGGGCCTGGAGAGATGGACCGGGAGAAGCGGGAGCACTACCAGGTGGTGATTGAGGCCAAGGACATGGCGGGCCAAAGGGGAGGCTTAACTGGAACCACCACAGTCAATATCACCCTGACCGACGTCAACGACAACCCCCCACGCTTCTCTCAGAGTGAGTAGAAGACTAAAAGTGAGGCACAATGACGGGAATTATACTGGTGGTTAAAGTATTCATAGTAGTCCTAGTATAAAAGTGGTAGTGTCAGTGTGCTGTGTGTGTGTAAGTGTGTCCATCTTATACAGGGTTAGCGGTGATTAAATTGCAATGCCGGGTCCCACGAAGTGAATCAGCTTGATAATCCTGATTAGACGAGCAGCGTAATACTGAGTGTCTCCCTCTCTCATGCTCTCTCTCACACACACACACACACACACACACACACACACACACACACACACACACACACACACACACACACACACACACACACACACACACACACACACACACACAAATGAGAAACATCCCGGAATCTGTTTGACTTTGACAGATTGCTTTTGTCATTAATATTCTGTTAAAGTCCAGTGGTTGGATGGTGGAAACTAAAGGGGAAAAAACTTCTGATACACTCCACACACACAGTGTGAGATATGCCTTCTCACATCTCTCTCTCCACCTTGTCAGTTGATGACACCTTGCAGCAGGAGGCTTACACCCCCAGTCAGCACCATGCTAGGGGGAAACAGAAACTGTGTAATTGGTCACCATGAGCAAGTTTAATTCACCACTAACACTGCTGCAGGGCCGTGATGCAGGCTCACAGGCTCCCTAACAATCTGAATTGTTAAATGTGTTAGCATCAGAAACATGGAAGTATTGAGGAGAAGCTGGCACAAAAAAAACACTCACTCACCATGCCAAAGGAAGACCAACAACCTCTTCTATTTGTGACAAGCTTATGCAATTCTGTTCATGGTTCCAGGCTCTCTTGGCTCCGTTTCATGAGACACTTTCCTTATACTCTCCAACCTAATTAGTGACACAAATGGTGAAATGGGAGTGAATGCTACAAATGCAAATAGTCTAATATGAATTATCTCAAAGTTAATTTGTTAGAACATCCGTTGATTTACATACAGTATGTGTGTCTGTTTGTGATTCCAGGTATATATCAGTTCAGTGTTCCAGAGTCTATAAAAACTGGAATCCCAGTTGGGAGAATCAACGCAGTAGATAAAGACCTTGGGAAGAATGCGGAGATGTACTACAGTGTTGTCAGTGGGGATGGTTTGGACATGTTCGATGTCATCACGGACAAAGACTCACAGGAAGGCATCATTACTGTTTTAAAGGTAATATCTGTTATGACAAAGATAGTCAGCCACAACTATAGGGCATATATACCCTATTATCAGTCCTGGATAGGCCTGAGGCCATTAGACCATCAGAAACGCTATTATCAAAATACATTTGTACTGCATCATTACAAAACATGAGTCATCTACTTTGTTCTATTGTGTCCCCGTCCCTGCAGCCGCTGGACTATGAAAAGACCCGATCCTACACACTGGAGATCCAGGTACAGAACACTCAGACCTTGGACACTCGCTTCCTGGGGTACCTACCCACCAAGGACATGGCCACAGTCAGGATTGGCATAGAAGATGTGGATGAGCCTCCTCTGTTTGAGAAAGCCAGCTACATGATGGAGGTGAAGGAGGATGCAGCCGTGGGTACTGCAGTAGGGTCTGTCAGGGCTATGGACCCGGATGGATACAACAGTCCAGTCAGGTTAGTTAGAGCACTGCTTTGTTTTCCCTCCAGCCCACCCATTCAGTTCTCCTGTACGTACCACCCACACCAAGGTCATGGGGAGATTGGTTATAATCATTTGTATCAGGGGTCATTTGATGAGTGTTAAAGGTTGTGTTACAGTATTTTTTTTAAATGTAGAATGATTAGAGTTGAATCGGCCATCTCATTAAATTTGGAGTCGAGGATACGTTGTGTCCATAGAAAGACTAATGAGTGAAGGACAAGCTGTGTGTTTTGCTCATCTCCACACACGCGCACACACTTTTTTAGTGAGTTCTTATCAATGTCCAAAGTCCCTTAATTACCACTCCTCATGGAAATACACTGAAAGGGCATTCCAGGATACATTTAATTAGATCATTGCGTAATCTGCTGGATGATCAAACTGATAGGGCTGGTCTGTTCTGGGCCTCTGTTCAGGGCTGTTTTCCTTCCAGGCCAGTCCGGGTAAAGAAGAAAGGGAGGAAAATAGAGGGATTTAAGTCCCATTGGCTGTTTAGGACAGATCCCCAGGGTGTGCAGTATTCAGAATAATTTTGTGAATGCACAGAGAGGGCAGGAAAGACTAATTCCTTTCAAAAGGGTTGTCAAGTTCAGCAATAGAGGTTGTAGGGGAATGGAAGAAAATAGTCCATGCTTTTATTTGTTCTTGTATCAATATTTGTATGCCTATTTTACAGGTACTCCATTGATCGTCGTACTGATCTAGACAGGCTTTTCAACGTGCATTCTGGGAATGGGTCCATATTTATCATAAGACCTCTTGACCGAGAAGAAGCTGCCTGGCACAACATTTCTGTTATCGCAACAGAGTTCAGTATGTCTTTCTCAGCTTTATCATGCACATTAATTCACAAAACAAACTATTCTACCAAGTCTATGGAGTTCAATGATTATATTCTGTCCTTTGTTGAAACATTAAAAAAACTAAAATCATACATAATTATTTATTACAATTATTATACATTGTTGTGATGTGTATGTTTTCCCACACACAGACAAACCTCTGCAGACCAGTTGGGTGCCAGTCTATGTCCGTCTTCTAGATGTCAACGACAACGCACCCAAGTTCGCCTCTTTCTACGAGACATTTGTTTGTGAAAAGACTAAGGCTGGACAGGTACAGAACACGGATCCTCCACTTACATCCCATGATAGATTGACATGATTTTATTATTCTCGCTGCTATAATTACGTCCATATCCTAGTGACATCTAGAGGTGCTACAATAGGTAGAGTATATGCCCAGGAATACTCATGTATGTAAATGGTGATAAAGCATTGTGATGAGTACTGCAGTCCTCTGGGGTAGTGATTGGTCTCCAGGGTCTACTTTGTGAGGCGGCTGATGAGATAATCTATCATGGCAGCACAAGGCAGGTGACAGTAGCTGTCACACATCAAGGGCATGTTTAAATAGGTGCCCAGCACACGCCTTCTCCTCTACTCCCTCGCCTTTCATCCCTCCTTCATCCCTCTGTCATTATTCATAATCATAAATTCACTGAGGTGTTTGTGTTTGCTGTGCTCCTGTTTACCAAGCAAGGTCCCTTGAGAGGACTCAATAAAATCATCCACAATATATCTTCCACAATGGTTATTATTGCCACCAATTAAATAAACATATCAATCTGTTTGGTCTATATAGATGGTCTATATCCTAGAAGTTTAGCCTCCAATTTTTCCTCTGATGTTACAAACCGGGGGAACCAAAGAGCACCTTACTATTCTTGCTATCTGAGAGCACACAGATTGTTTGTTTTTTATCAATCTGTTTTTTTATCCCGTAAACAGAAGATCCAGACGGTGAGTGCTGTGGATGCAGATGACCCGGTGGGTGGACACAAGTTCTTTTTCAGTCTGGCTATGGAGGGGGCTTACAGAGGCAACTTCACAGTCAAAGACAATGGCGGTGAGTACTGTACTGTAGGATATTTTGGGGTCTCTATCACACCAGTCATCACCTGATATTATAGTGAAGAAGAACAAGAAGGAGAGTGATGAAGTGCTGCATCAGATGACCTGGCCTCCACAATTACCTGACCTCAACCCAATTGGGATGAGTTGGACTGCAGAGTGAAGGAAAAGCAGCCAACAAGTGCTCAACATATGTGGGAACTCTTTCAAGACATTTTAGAAAAGTATTCCAGCTTAAGCAGGTTGAGAGAATGCCAAGAGTGTGCAGAGCTGTCATCAAGGCAAAGGGTGGCTACTTTGAAGAATCTCAAATATAAAATAGATTTTAATTTGTTTAACACTTTTTGGGTTACTACATGATTCCATATGTGTTATTTCATAGTTTTGCTGTCTTCACTATTATTCTACAATGTAGAAAATAGTAAAAATAAAGAAAAACCCTTGAATGAGTAGGTGTGTCCAAACTTTTGACTGGTACTGTATGTTTTTTCTCTCCATAGATAACACAGCTGGCGTCCTAACCCGGCGCTCCAGCTACAGCCAACTGCACAAGAGCATCTACCTGGTTCCTGTGGTGATCACGGATGGGGACTTCCCCATGCAGAGCAGCACGGGGACGCTGACGGTGCGCGTGTGCACCTGCGACCGCGAAGGCAACATGGAGCTGTGCAACGCCGAGGCCCAGACCAGCTCAGCTGGACTTAGCACCGGGGCCCTGGTGGCTATCCTGCTGTGTGTCATCATCCTCCTCAGTGAGTATAGCTGTCTGTCTGTCGGTCCGGCGGTCCGGCCGTCCGTCCGTCAGCCTCTGACGCATCTCCATCTCCAATTTAGTCATTCATATTAATGTATGCAAACTGTTTGGAAATATGTCTTTAATAAGAAATTTCACAGGTTATAGTGTAGTTAAATTTGCCCCTTCTGTATAACGCACACACACACACACACACACACACACACACACACACACACACACACACACACACACACACACACACACACACACACACACACACACACACACACACACACACACACACAGGTGCTTCTAAGAAAAGCCCTACATTTCCCAGTAGATAGCCTATTTCACTCTTGGCTGTCTACAGTAAAAGTGTTATATATAGAGGATCAAAACAAGTCTGAGGGGATTGAGATTGTGGACAGGATAGTAATTCAACAGGACTGGCAGTAAAATTAACCTTTTATACACCAGGAGTTAGTTTAATACAACATGGAATGCAATTACCCCAATATATTACGTCAGCACCATTAACTACATATACAGTGTAATGGAAATGCATTTATTTAAAGGTGCAATATGCAGAAATCTCTCCAACATTTCGTAGTTTCTAAAATACTAATAGTTAGCCTCATTTCAGTTTATGTGACAAAATAAGCAATGTATAGTGTAGAGAATCATTGTACAATCTAAATAAATATATTTAGCATAACCAAAAATATTGTATTTTCAGCTGTTTGAAGCTGGTGTACAAAACCCAAAGTAAAAGACGCAAAAACTAAACTTGAGAACGGGAAGCATAGAAATAGCACACATAGATCAGATCTATTACTTCTTAGACTTGCATTCAATGAGAATGACATCCATACTTACATTTCTATATTTGGTCGGATCGCCTAAAAAGTTACATATAGCAGCTTTAAAATGTGGCACCATTCTTGGTTATTTATAAGTTAGTAGTTACAATCTCATTGTGATGTTGGAATTAAAACATTTTTCAGCATCTCTACTGCAGTCGTTTCTAAATTGTTACTGGGCTGTGGATGCATGATGCAGGCCGTGTTCTAATGCAGTGTTCACTGCAGCATGAGCAGCAAGATAATATGAAATCACCCAGCCCTGAACAGCAAACCTCTCTCTAACACTGACTCTCCATCTCTTTCTTTGTGTCCATCTCTGTCCCTGTCTGTCTCTTTCTCCCTGTTTATCTCTCAGTGATCATAGTGCTGTTTGCTGCTCTGAAGAGGCAGAAGAAGAAGGAGCCTCTGATCATCTCTAAAGAGGACGTGCGAGACAACGTGGTCAGCTACAATGACGAGGGGGGCGGAGAGGAGGACACCCAGGCTTTCGACATCGGGGCTCTGCGTAACCCCGAGGCCATCGAGGAGAGCAAGCAGAGGCGGGACATCATCCCTTCGGGCACTCTGTACCCCCCTATCAGACGGACAGCCATCCCGTCGCGGGACAACGCAGACGTCCGGGACTTCATAAACCAGCGGGTGCAGGATAACGACAGTAACCCCACCGCCCCCCCTTATGACTCTCTGGCCACATATGCCTACGAGGGAACCAGCTCAGTGGCTGAGTCTCTGAGCTCCTTGGAGTCAGCATCCTCTGAGGGGGACCAGGACTACAACTACCTCAGTGACTGGGGGCCCCGCTTCAGGAAACTGGCTGACATGTACGGGGCTGAGGACAGCGACCGTGAATCCTAACACACCACCTGAACTGTTTGTGGGTGGGAGCTAGGAGGATGACTTATGACTGACTGTAATCTGTCTTCTCAGAAAAGAAGATACATGTTGCAGCCCAAGTTTTTTTACAAAGTGCCCTTTTATTCCTTCCAACTCAGTAGGCCATAGTTCCTTCTGACGGCCAGACCAGGCAGAGACTGTGCAGCTGTGTGGATTTGTTTTACTGCAAGGCCGACCTTTGAAGAGAGGATGAACTTCAGTCCCCCAGTTGAAGTTAAGAGCCGGAGTTCAGTGTCAAAAAAAAATATATAAAAAGATACATTTATTTTTCATTTCTGTTTACGTCTGTCACTCTATGCTGCATTGGAAGGAAATACAACACTGATTACACATTTCTCTGAATACTTCTGTGTATTCTTAAGTGATATCTCCTTTAGTTCCTCTGTACTGTTACTGAAGTGCAGTATGTTGTACTTGGTATATTTGTGTGTTTTAGTGAAATGGAACTTTGCTTTTCCAGGAACAAGGAACTGGAATTGAACATATCTTAAGATATTCTTCATACCTTTTTTTGAAAAGTTCAAATTCTTAAAAAGGAAGAAAAGCCCAGCACCAAAATAAAACATTGCTTCATGAATGTTTACGGAACTGAAGAATGGACAGCCACTTTGTACATATGCTCTATTCCTCTATCAAGCCTTCTGTTACACAGACAGTTCACTATCTAAGAGCAACTCTCTGAAGATGTGATTTGACACAAGAACTGTGTGTATCTATCTCTGTACATGATGATAACTGAAGAAATGGAGGGAAATGAGGAACCATGCACCAAGATTTACAGTGAATTTCAGCATCATCTGACAACATTAGCATAATCCATCAATAGTCAATCATCATCAATCAATCATTGTCATATTAGACGTGATTGTTCCAACAAGGTACACACACGTGGCTTACTTACATCAAGTTAGCACAAAAAGCCCTCAAGGTGAATGAACATGTCATTCATATTATCTTACATAATAGTACTTACCAAGGAAAACAAATCATTCTTAAACACAATATCTGAGTCATGCATTTAATTAGCTAAAACAACATGTACGTAGATTCAGCATTGGATTGGAAGTGCTGTCACAAAGTACAGGAAGTTGTATCTGTCGGTGGGGAGAGATTACGTCATGTTATTATTAAATATAATATAAACATTGAAAAGGTCATTTTGAAGCAACTGCAGAGAAGGAGATTGATTGACAATGAAAAACAGATAGTCTACCTTTCTGTGTTCATAATACAGTGTATACCTACAGAGAGAAAGCGTTTACATTAAGAAATTAACTAACACCTTTGAACTGAACCAAAACTATAAACAGCATCTGAAGTAAATGTTTCATTTAGCCATAATGTGTTGGCTAATTGTTCTGTTCTCTCTGTGCCAATATTGGATGGTAATGCTTTTCACTCTCTGAACTCATCACACTAAATAGCTAAGCGAACATAAGCAGTCACTCCAAAACAACTTAAACATTAAAGGAGCAAAGACGGGATCCAAAGGATCAATTAAAGCTGATCTGTGCTTCAACATTAAAAGTTTGGCGGATAACGATGTGTTTTGTTTGGGGTACATCATTCTGATTTGACATCAGGACTTTTCTCAGTAAAATTGTTTGACTAAATAATGGTAAATACTGTGGTTGAAACAGTGCTTTGTTGCAGTGATTTGGGACCGTAGCGGATGTTCATGATGTATTACTTTGCTTTTTTATTGTGATTTAAAAATATATATATATATATATATATATATATTTATAGGACACATGCTGAATTAATATTCTTGAATCACAAGCGTCCAGCCAATATCACTGTTTTTGATGTCTTTTGGAGGTGTACAATTGTATGTTGATACTACGGCTACAGTACATGTTATATTATGATGTATTAACAATTGTCCAATTTTATCATAATAAACTTTTCCAGTAAACTACAAAATAAATGGTTTTATTTCATTATCACCTCTTAGCTGTAAAGTCCCCTGTTTAGGGGACCTGCGTGGTTCTGGTCCGGGTTTCCACCAATGTTTTTGCTTATAAATTGATCTGTGGACACTGTAGATCGAAATTGATAGCCCTGCTTCCCACGGACACAGTAGTCTATTTGTTGTGCCTGTGTGATGTAGGATGGGAAATCTGTAACCACTTGAAGCTGTGATGTCCCTCCTACCATTTCAAATCGCTCTTCCGACTGTCAATCAACTCCTGGCTGAACCCTACATCAAAGCCACTGACAAAGCAAATGCCTGCAATTCTTACATCGTAGCGCAGCAGGAGAGAGTGGTTTCGTCACTGTAGTACAGAGATCGATAATTTAGCCAATCATCTAAAATAATTCATTGATTTTAAACAAAAAGCACTGTTTCTGTTTGTCATAGATGGACAAGATTAATATGATGGGGGGCAGATGTTTTGATCAAGAGAGACCATAAAATATGCAAATTGTCTCTAACACTAAACATACAAATATGTATTTTACAGGTATAAGGATATTTCATATTTGTATTATATTTGTACTGTGTACTTGAGCTTGTCTCCTCGAAAGTGACTACACCTCAGTAATGCATAACAATGTTTAACAGAAAGGTGAGATTTTAGCCTTTCTTGTAGTATGCAGCATTACTAGTTATTGTCTACGTCCTCTCATGATAAATAAAGACTTTGGTGGATTACATTTTAGATGACATGTAGTTACATTTAAGAGGTAACCCAACCCAGCTACAGCGCTATATATAGCCTGGTGGAACCAGCCGGATCGCTTTCACAATTCTGTTTTAGCGCTGGATTCAAATCAGTAGAGCCGAAGAACAGTGTTATAGCGTGATTGAAATTTAAAGGTAATGTTTCCGCGTTCGCATTCATGGTAAACGCGGCATATGTCGGCTCAATCGAAAAGGACTGTTACCTTTTAACCGTGCTACAATGCAGATGTTCAGCACTATGGATTGAGTTCAGCTCTTACTGCACATACAATTCAACAGAATGATAAGCCCAGTGTAGAATGGTGAATGCAGCATCAGGCTGGTTCCACCATGCTAACAATACTACTGTATCATCACACAAGCTGCTCACTGACATCTTTCTCAGACTGGCTACATTTCAGTACCGATGGCCTACTCTACTGTACTTATGCCAAATGACTCACTCTGGCTCTCTCCCAGCATTACCTAGTTAGGACAATCTGTGATTGAGATCTGGAGACATCGCAGGACTGGAAACCTGATTTAGAGAGAAGGGATTAATTTCTAAATGGATCTAGGTTCAGCAGATCAGATGACATTTAAGACAATGCCTTTGTTCATTGAATTGTAAATACTTGTGATAGCACCTCATCTGATGGTGTTTACTAAATTTGCCTCATCCAATTGTAGATGAAAATCCAATGCTGAAAATGTTACCATTGGAAGTTAGTCTGCCAGTTCCATTGTTGGAAATAACACAATGGATAAAAGCATAATTTTAGTCAGCCGAGAACCATATGTTGTTCATGTGCTGCTCATGTTTTAATTATTGTCGCTAGTTGTCATTCAGGAAGTGTGTTCAAGTTCAGACGCCTAAAAAGCAGAAGATAACGTGGCATGTCAATGGCATCAGCAACTCTACAAAGAAGCCAACCATAGTCATCATACATGTTGAGTGATGCATTAATAGAAATGTTTTAAACCCATTTCCCTACTGTCCATAGGAGCTCAAGGCATTTGCAACCTGCCAGTAACTAAAAGGAGAGAGAGACCCACATCAATTTCCACCAGCTAAATATCATGCAACTCAATGAGCTGGCCAAAAAAAAGCACATCAACTCTGGCCACCATATCACATTAGCACCAGCATTAGTGCTAAGAGATGTAACTTTGCATTAGTAAAAGAACAGTGCATTGCCAGTCCAGTTTTATTAGGCCTAGCCATTTCTTCTCTGTTAATCTTTAACGGGACTGTCATGTGAGGATACATGCTGAACCCTCCCTCTCTCTCTCTCTCTCTCATGTCTCTCTGATTTGTGACCTGAATGCATTTAATCGCAGTGGCATTATAGCACTATACCTATTTTTTATGTAAAGAATCACCTTGGATGTGTTTTTTCCTGACAACTGGATACCTATATAGATGGAATCAATGCCATATACTTATTTGAGGATGAAAGTATTAGAGGCTTTGGTGCAATAATTAATATATTTGTATATGGACAGCATAGTCAGGTTCATGTCTTTCTCTTTGGATAGGATGCTAGAGGGTGGGACCATGTGACTATGCCATCGCTGTACATGGCGGTACATGACATCTGAACTTATGAACAAGTGTCTGATCACTAGATGTTGCAATTTCACTTTGCATAATTCTCATCAGAACTCTATAAGGAGGAGCCATCACTTTACACCAAATTGTTCATTTCAAATTGATTAACAAAGTAGTGAAGTGTTTAGGTGCTTGATTTCTTGATGCAGAAGTCCTCAGATCCTCACACACGTACGGTCAATGGTTTGCCATCGAATTCTGTCTTTTTTCTTTAATGAAAGGAGACTACTATTGAAGTGACTTCTGTGTGGTGGCAAACTATGGGATCCAACATCGTTTTCTATCAATCGCCAGTCTCAATAGGACTGGCAGAAGGTTTTGGTTCCAACGGGCCTTCTGAAACATAGAATAATACACTAATACCGTACAGTGAGGTTTTACACAGTTGGAGGTTTATTTTGGGGGGGTTTAAATAGTGATAAAGTGCTATGACTGTTGGTAAAGTGCTTATTATTTATTCAAAAGGCTATTTAGAATGTATTTTAAATGTGCTCAGCATGGTTGCCCTGCTCATATGTGTGCTTTGTTAGGAATACTAAAACATTTTTAAAAACTTAGATCTATTTTGCATTTATAACAGATCTTGTTCACATTCAATTTTGACCAGAGAAAGCTGTATATGTGTTGGTGTTCACTCTCATCCGAGTGAGCCTCAGATTAAGCCGCCTGTGACTAGTTTAGCTTTTAAACAACTCACAATGAAATCCATTATGCATTGTATTGTCACAGCTGCAAAATAATGACGTGACTTTGCAAAGATAAATCGAAATAGGACTCAGGGAGAGGAGAGACGAGCATTTCAATTCTATGACTGACACAGTTATCACTCGCCAGGAGCTTATGGATGGAAGCTCATCCAAGGAGAGGGATTGTTAGGCACTGTCATGTTGGCTACATTTGATGGATTACTTTAATTAATATTGGTTATGCCTTTCTTTCTCTAAAACACCACTGTCTCAACAGTCTTTCTCCTCAATTTCACACAGCTTTTTATTTTACTCAGCTTTGAAATGAGATAAAAATCAAATCTGTCTGTGCATTCTGATTAAATGAAACAAGTAAGGTTTGGTAATTACACCAAATTGAAGAGCGGGATGGCATGTCACATTTGATAAAATATTGGGTCTCCTAGGTGTTACTGAATCTGTCAAATCATTGAAAGTAGATACAAAACAGCTTTTATTGGTATGAATTTCCATTGTGTTTTGGTAAACATAACATACTGAATGAGTTCCAAATAAAGAGGTGTAGTAAAATCCAATTTTGTTGACCTTCAGACTTTCAAACTTTGACATAGAGTCAACCATCGGGAAGCTGGATTAGGGTTACTGGGACCCAAATCTCTGTGGAATAAGATTATAAACTCCCAGGGTTGGACGCATGGCTTTAGGTTCTCAGAATCATGTCTGGCATGGGTTGTCGAGCACTTTGCAGTGTTTTTTTTCTTCTCATTTGTGTACATGTAGTGGCATGACAAGAATACTGTCAAGGCTTAGCACTTGTTTAGCCGAACATGCAGCCACTGAGTGCAGTGTGTTAAGAACATCCAGGGAACACTGAGACACTGACTGTATTTGTCTACACCATTTTAAGAAGCAGCAAACACTCCATCTTGGGCTCCTTTTGAAGTTCATCTGTGTGTGAGAGCAGGTTGGTGGCCATGTATTGTGTTGTGAATGTGTACCGGAGCAGACAATAAATGGGTAAAACGGGGACAAATCAATATAAACATAAGTTGGTGTGTGTGGACTAACCACTGAAGTGCCATTGGAGGTGCTTCTTCAACTTTTGAACTTTTTCAAGATCACTGAGCAAACACAATTTTCTGTCTGAACAGATCAGGGTTCTCCATCAAACTAAACACATTAAATGTGCTAACATCTTTCTCCAATGGGTTGGAAGATGGACTTTCCACATAGACCAATCCTAAAATAAATAATTGGCACGTTTGCCACGGACCATCCTTCACAAAGGTAACCTTGTTGGCCTCAGTACAAAGTCTGAGACTTACTATTTAGTCCGAAATATTAGTCCATTTGATGATACAAGAGAAACGTGTTCTCAGCATTGATATATCATCGTGTCTTTTGTCTTTCTCTTCGTTTCCTTTAAGTCTGCATAGAACATTCTCTCTCTATGATAATACAGAGGTATTGCCAAACAAAACCAGAATGTGGCACTGTAAAATGTATTTTTGGTCTTAACAGTCCTGTCAAAATAACACTAATGCTATTGGTATTTTAGCTCAGTACAGTAATGGCACACTAATACTCTATATGTATAATTCAATGAAGAGAAAGGGATGAGCACAGATCACAGGGTACTTAGAGGAGCTATGGAAGGGGTCACAGCCTCAAAAGGCATCCACACGAATAGCGGGCATCCCACTCCATATTCCAGAGGGATATCTAAAAGCAGAGACTCCATCTGCATTAGTTATTTCTCAAGTTGGAAGCTGCTCTTTCCTTTTTATACTTATTCCTGACTATGTTTCATTGATAAAATCCTGTTTATCAATTAGCAGATGAATGAAATTGCTAATCAACGAGTCAATACGTGGAAAGACACTGTTGATTGATTTACTTTTGTTCTCGCTTAATGTGTAACTGGAAAACACAGCATCTTTAAAGTGCATAAAGCTACATTTTACCCCCATTTACTCTAACAAAGTTATTTTGTAATTGGACTCTCAGCTCGGAGAAAAGAAGGAGAGAAAGTGTCACATTTTCTGCATGGTTGGTCTACAAATAGCACCTTCTCTCTCAATGGGAGAACAATTCTAAAGAAAAACTTATTGAACACCGGGTCCTAACAGGATTGCTCATCTTTTTCAGGAGACACAGCCCTTTTAGAGCATGTGTGGCCATTAGGGCCACTTCACTGATCCTCATGACAAGAGCTTCATTGATTAAGCTGGAGGGGCCCTTTTTCACCTGCCTAGCAACCTATTTTATAATTTATCCTCCATTTGTTAAAGGAGGCAAATCTTGATGTAGCAATCCACTACAGCCATCTTTACTACAACCATCAACTATTGGCTGTAAAGGGTGATATATCAACATTTAATGTGTTAAATTTGTTTAGCATCTCGGCTTTTCTACTGTTAAAGCTTAATTTAGCCTGATTAGTTGTTGGGAGCAGAATGTATTACACTTACTCGTGACCCAGTATGAATAGACTAGCGATCATACATTCCAACTGAAGGTCACTCACTCTCAACATAAATTTGACATTAGCTTTAATGTGAGATGGAAATTGATCATAATTGGCATACTGTGGTATGACCCTTTTTGCATTAAAACAACACCTGATTTAATGGTAAGCGACACTAGTCGCATAGCAATGTTGTTTTCTATTGTTGGCATGGTTATAAATATTCAAACAAACCAAACTAGTATAATCTGGATAGGAAAATATTCACTGGAGAATTAAAATTAACTTGGCAAAATGCCCACATGGTGGTAACTTACATGCCAAGGCCCCAAGTTAGAGCACATTTCTCCGTCTCACTGCGTGCACTCTCTGAAAAGCAGCAAACACCTATTGGCACCAAACTAAAGTCCCTCTTTGTCAGTCCTTTAAGAATTCTTCCAGGTACTTCAACCAAACCCCCATACCGAACATAGCGTTTTTCGGTCTCAAAACTGTGGAGAGCTGATGACCTCCTTGGCCTCTTCAGTCAGTGTCTTCCTTGAGGACCCTCAACGTGGGACGCTGAGGGCTTTATTCAGCTGCTTCTGAAGATGCTTGTATTCTTACCTTTAAGGGCCGTCGAGAGTAGGCCATCAGGTACTTCCTGACCAGCGGCATTATGGGTAACTCTCAAGGACATAATCCTTTGGCCGCCTCTTCAACTGTGGACAAGATGGGGGATATGATATATAAAGGTTAGAAGGGCCTCAGAATCTAGACTTCTTTCTTTCTGGCTAATCCTGATGGCATGTGATGACTTTTATGACTTTTATATGAATTCATATAACTTTTAATGTATCTCTACCCCTCTCTGTAGGTGATGTTTTAACATAGTTGGTTTGCCACCATGACCAACAAGGAATTAAAACCTTTCATCAATATGACTGTCCCATATTCACTAATGAAATCTAGTTGAATAAGGCAGTATATTCGAATTTGCCCTCTCCAAAGACGAACAAGATCATTAGGAGGCATGTGATGCAACAGAGAGAATAATAGATTAAAAAACATAACATGAAAACTCCCCAGATGAAAGAGATATCATTAAAAATGTCAGCCCAAAATGTATGAATCTGAGCATTCAAAAAGTAACCACATTTTTAAAAAATAATAAAAAATAAATATATATATATTTTTGTCTGTTGTTTTTGGAGAAGGGTGCAAACGCTAAACCCAATCTTTGGGATGAGGCAAGTTCCAGGTCCAGAAGGGAGTGTGGGTTGGGTTGGAAGGTTGTAATGGGAGAGAAGTGGAACCAAAGTCTTAATTCCTGGGTGACTTTGATCTAGAATACCTCTCCTATCCTCTGGGATAGGAGAGGATAGAGGAGTCGTAGGAGTTATTGGATAGGTTCCATGTTATGATGCTTTCCAGCTGCAGGTCCCACATATGGGGAATTCTAAGATGTTGGACTGAAAATGTTTTGCCTGATTTAAAGCCCTTTTACCATGAAAAAGCCCTCTATATTCATGTTTGCACATCTATTCAGTTTAGTTTTAAGAGACAGGTGATTGATTAGCACAGAGTACCTGCTTGGAGAATAAAAAGTGAACAACCCTATTCAAAAATCTACAATACAGACATTTAATCAGGTCTTTCTAATGGATATTAAAGATAGAATGAGAGATGTGAGAGAGGTCTAACAACAGAATGATGAATGAAAAGAGACATGTAGGCCTATTCATTTACAAAGGGGTAGTATAATCTAGCTTGCTAATTAGGAATGTACAGTAAATACTATTGCTTTACGTTGTTTCCACCAAGTAGGTAAACACAACTAAGCATCATTGACACTAAATGTGCTATTTAGATAATGTTGTCAATTAGATCATGTTGTTTCCTTGAATATCAAATCCTATTTTCAGGCATTTTGTATAGCAACAAGCCAACTCATAGGGGTTGAAAGTAAGAGTAAAGAGAATGTTGTGAAATGCACCTCTATTCTCAGAGGAGCCACTAATTCTCACCTATGGAGGCCGAGTGAAGATGAGTAGGCCGTTCCTCCTCCAGCACAACAAAGAACCATAAAGAATATGGATGTGAGGGATATGGAGAGATCAACCTGAGGGGGAGCTGGAGCAGAATGCCAATTTATCACCACAACCTAGCCCTTTCTCACTTTTATCTGACTCTAGAGAGCGTTTACCATTTACCTCCATTCTACTTCTGCTCTTTTCATTCCTCCCTCTATACTACTATACTGCATAGCTGGCTCAGTCTCTTCACTTCTCCTCCCTCTACCCTGGAAGGGATGCTGTCGTCTACAATTGTCTGTGCCGTTAACAGGGAATAGATCAAAGTTGTGGACGGAATCTCAGGAGCAAGCAGATCAAAGTCAGGATATATTCTCATCTGGAATGATAGGCAGCCTGATCAAGGTTTCAGGAAGGGGGGTCTGATCTGATCAACCATCAAACACCAAGGGAGGGACATGAGGCATGGTGCCACAAACAACACATTCTAGTTCACAAAGTGGAACTCATCACACATTTTTTTGAGAATTTAGAATAACAGTTGAATTCTGCTGTCTTGAACTGCATGCTGTTCATGATATCCCAAACTTGCTACAGGCCAGTGTGACCTG
This sequence comes from Oncorhynchus clarkii lewisi, assembly GCF_045791955.1. Classification (NCBI taxonomy): domain Eukaryota; kingdom Metazoa; phylum Chordata; class Actinopteri; order Salmoniformes; family Salmonidae; genus Oncorhynchus; species Oncorhynchus clarkii. The sequence goes on along the minus strand of NC_092166.1, from coordinate 22,719,069 downwards.
CTGGTCTAAGAAGAAGTGCTGCAGAGCGGGGAAGAGATAAAAGACTGGGAAATCGAGAGAGAGGATGGTAATCTTGATTAACATTTCTATTCACATGTTTAATTCACAGTATAAGATGTTGTTTTGAGCTCCCATAGGGCGGCACACAATTGGCCCAGCGTCGTCCGGATTAGGGGAGTGTTTGGCCGGGGTAGGCCGTCATTATAAAAGAAGAATTTGTTCTTAACTGACTTACCTAGTGAAATAAAGGTTTGAATAAAATAAATAAACAAAATACTCCAGAGCTCCAAGATGCAACGTTCCATCAACATAGTGCCTGTGCCTTTCATTATTAGTTTAGAGTGATTGGTCATATTTGTTGCATGCATTTGTTTGCATAGTTGTAATATAACATAGAAATACATTTCTCGAGTCTAGTGGCTTGGAATGGTAAAGCGTCCACTTAAGGGTCCCCTTTGACAAAAAATGTGCTTCAGTTAGATGCAAATGATGGATTTCTATGTGATGTGTGATGATGGGGTTGGTCGGCTGCCTGGAAACTGTTCTGAATATGCTTTAGAATAGAAATGGTTGCAACATGAATTGAAATTTTATTTAATGGGTGAGTGCCAGCACTCAACACAGTCTCAGTAAGAGAGACAGGGTAGTGGGTGGCAGATTGGAGAGTTGAAGTGGAGTCTGGAGCGTTGAGGCAGTATGTATAGGTGTAGCACCTTAATTTGACCTATTTTCTCACAGCAAAAGTATCCTGCAGCAACATGATTTTAATGTTTAGTCCATATTGTTGCTTGATCGGTGGTTAAGGAGATTGCTAGTCAGTTGCACAACTGAATGCATTCAACCGAAATGTGTCTTCCGCATTTAACTCAACCCCTCTGAATCAGAGAGGTGCAGGGGGATATGTCTGTGCCTGCCCATCCATGGTCTAAAGATTAGGGTGAAGTGTTTGATTGACGATACAGGAGAGAGCTCCACAGGCAGCTCAAATGTGAACAACATGGGGTTGGGAACAGCGAAATATAAGGGGGACAAATCTATCAAATCAAATGTATTTATATGGCCCTTCGTACATCAGCTGATATCTCAAAGTGCTGTACAGAAACCCAGCCTAAAACCGCAAACAGCAAGCAATGCAGGTGTTGAAGCATGTTGGCTAGGAAAAACTCCCTAGAAAGGCCAAAACCTAGCACTGACAGAGAGAGAGGAGAGAGAGAGAGAGAGAGAGGGAGATAAAGAGAGAAAATTAAAAAGAAAGCAAAAGAGAGTCCACCAGATTAGGTTAGAAAGAGAGACCAAACAAAGATTACCTCCCAGCTGTTCCTTGTGAGAGCCCTGCCCTGGTCTTTGAACACCTTAATCATGCTTCTGTTGAGGGGGATCTGATGGGTCAATACTGTAAGTGTAAATTATGCCCTGTGTGTTATGGATTGGATCTGTCACCTGAGCAGAGCATGGGGTGTATCTGCTCCAGCTGGCCAGCTAGGTATATATCAATCTTCAGTGAGTTGGGAGGGAGGTGGGTAGGGAGTGGGGCTGACAACAATGCATATTCACTCCAGTGTTTAATTGGTATATTGTAATTAATTCGCCACCATGGCCTATTTATTGTCTTACCTCCCTTATCCTACCTCATTTGCACACACTGTATATATACTTTTTCTACTGTATTATTGACTGTATGTTTTTTTATTCCATGTGTAACTCTGTTGTTGTATGTGTCGAACTGCTTTGCTTTATCTTGGCCAGGTCACAGTTGTAAATGAGAACTTGTTCTCAACTAGCCTACCTGGTTAAATAAAGGTGAAATAAAAATAAAATTAAATCTTTACAGTTCTGCTGTACACATCTAGTACATACACAAAGACTAAGAAAGACACAACAACACAGACAGACACAGGAACACACATACATACACACACTACGTCCACTCCAATGTGGCATAAATCACAACCTGTCAAGGTGTGGCATTTCGCTGTGCCACCCCATGTCCCTCAGGAACCAAACTGGCAGTTCTACATGCTCCACTGTTTTCATCTTTTTACAATCGATCATCCCATCACCCTAACGCACAGCATGAAAACAGCTGGCCTAGCTGCATGGACATGAGAGAAATTGTGGTCTGAACTTTCATGTGTAGTTGAGGGAGGGAAGGCTACAGCAAATCCCCGAGACTATATGTATGAAGGGCAGCCATCTTGATAAAAATGTCTTGTTCAATGACATTATCACAGATAGTGTATTAACTTGATATAACAATTGCGGACAGTTGTGTAGCTGTATAAAAACACGATTGAATATGAATATTTCCTATAGATGTCTATATTGAGCACTGAGCTACAGAGATCACAAGAGAGCACTTGATCAATATAGGCCTAAACTATCTTGAACAAGAATGAACAAGAGCTCATATTATGGTAAAAAAAATATATAGCCTATCTAACACATCTTGTATAGTACCACTACCATCTAAAAACACTTACTAGTCTTCCTGAGAATCTATTTGAAAATGAATAATGCAGCCTAGACTACTGCAAGAGCAGAAGAGGAGAATTCAACAGTTTAGCTCTCTGCACATACAGAGAATAGAAATAACTTCCACCATAGCAGATAGCCAAGGGTGATGTAGCCAGAGGCTAAACAGCTGTTTGCAAGGGTATGACGTCTCCAATCTTCCCCACCGCATGACTTAACGATGCTTTAAAGACAGGGCCGGACTACCCTGGGGCACTTACCCCTGGGGGTGACGTTATGTTGAGACTGCAGGATCACCCATCCTCCGCACATATTGATACAGTAGTATGAAACAGGGATGCAATTGCTGTTGATGATACTGGGCACTACAGTGAAAGAAGCATCTTAAGGAACATTTTTCCTCTGAAATTATATCAAGCCATGACAGGTCAACTAGCAATTATTATTTTTCCATAATTATGTTAATCTCAGGAAAATATTGTGTCAAACACACACTTTTCTCATATATCCCACCATCACACAGCCTACTGTTGCTTTGACTTGGACTACCATTGAGGGCAGTTGGGTTGTAACGAATAGATTTGTTCCTTTAAATTAATTCCCAATACTCATAGTATTGAAGTGTCAATTCAACATGCAGCATGATGACGAAGTTGGGTGCATTGTGTTTGTGAGGGTTTATTAAACCAGTTGACAGGATGTGTCCTCACCAAGAATTTCCTTCAGCAGATAATTTGAATGTCCTGTGGTGGAGAGATTAGTGAATGTTCTGTGATGCTGTGTCCTGTCAAAATTGCCCACCAAGAATGATCCAAGTACAGTTCTATACGCTGCTATTTCTACAACTGAGTCCAGGAGAATGCACATGGCTGCACTGTAGAACTCAAGCCTTTTATCCACTCTGATAGTCCACCACAAATCCGATACATGAGCGCTGTTCACAGAGCACTGAAAATAATAACACTCATTGAATCAAATAATGCTTTTTCTGCTCTCTATATTAGAGAAAAACTTAGAATGGCACACAGAACAACACCATCTACTGCATGAGAGCGCATAGCACAGCATAATCCATACATCAACCGCAAATGGAAATTAGGGACATAAAAAAGCAGCAAGAATTTACTTTTTCCCACTTTCATGTTCCAGACAGAAATGGAAATGAATTACTTAGCAGAGTACAATGTAGTGAATATGCTTTTGTGGAGAACAAAGGTCTATAAAAGGTTCAGTAGTTCAGACAAGTGTGGAGAAGAAAGTGTTCGGGCGAGGATAAGATGAAATGGACTGCCTAGAGAGAGCTCCTTAATGCCACCGAAGTTGCCCTGCTAGCACATAGAGCTTTGTGAGAGCGTGGTTGTCCTAGTGTTCTTTTGCATACAACCGTCCAACAATGTTGTGGGAATCGTACAGGATACCAAGCTAGCACATAATATTCTGAGAACCATATGTTTCTTAGGTGAGGATGTCAGTACTTCAGCATAACTTTTTCTGCAGGTTTCTTCACGGTTCTATTTAAAGTCATGTTCTCAGAACTTTCAGAGAGCATTAAAGAAACAATGTTCTTCTGTGGGAATTTCAGTACAGAAGCATAACATTTTCTGCAGGTTTCCTCATGGTTCTCATGGCCCACTAATTGGCCACACCTGATCTTAATGAGTGCTTGTTTCCTTTGAAATGGAGTTTGTTTGAATAGACTAAAATGAACACCTTTGTATGAGTTAAAAAACCATGACATGCTAGCTCAATCCTGGTGGTGCAGTAGACTAATTTCATGGTTAGACAACAAAAGAGCATACGTTCGAGACAGTGTGCCACAATAAAACAGAAATGTGTTTGCGTGATTAATGCCTAAGAAATTGAATTTCCGTCTGTGCTTGGAGTTCAAAACAGTTAAAGCTGCAATATGTAACTTTTTGGGCGACTTGACCAAATTCACATAGAAATGTGAGTTAAAGATCTGTCATTCTCATTGAAAGGAAGTTCTCGGAACGTTAATAAAATCTCCCAGGAAAACCTTCAGGGAACCATCCTAAAACGTTCTCAGAACCTCCCTGTAATATAAACATTAACATTCTTAGAACAGGCAAAATTTTCACTTCCGTTCTCAGAACGTTTAAAAAATATACATTTTACCGGTCAGGATATGTATGGCTTGGTTCCCAGAACCAATGCGAAATGAAAAATGTACATTCCCACAACATCCAAGGAACCAAATGTGCTAGCTGGGTGAAGAACACTGTCTCACATTTAGATTTGCCACTAAATTATTCCTTTCAGCAGGAATGGTACAGAGACAGTGTACTCTCATTAATGTTAGATGGTTCCTCACCCTGAAAGCAGTCTATGGGCCAGGAGAAAGTTTTTTTTTCTTAAAACAGCCACTACCAACATCAGCTAACTTTAGCCACTGCTAGCTGAAATTGCAAGCTGCACCGCAAACATTAATTATAGCCCTACTGTTTCAGGAGTACAGTGCATTCGGAAAATATTCAGACCCATTGACCTTTCCAAATTGTGTTACTTTACAGCCGTATTCTAATATTGAATCAATTGTTTTTTTCCCCCTCAATCTACACACAATAGCCCATAATAACAAAGTGAAAACAGGTATTTAGACATTTTTGCTAATGTATTAATAATAAAAAACAGAAATGCATTATTTACATAAGAAATTAGAACCTTTGCTATGAGACATAAAATTGAACTCAGATGCATCCTGTTTCCATTGATCATCCTTGAGATGTTTCTACTTCTTGATGGGAGTCCATCTGTGGTAAATTCAAGTGATTGGAACTGATTTGGAAAGGCCCACATCTGTCTATAAAAGATCCCACTGTTGACAGTGCATGCCAGAGCAAAAACCAAGCCATGAGGTCGAAGGAATTGTCCGTAGAGCTCCAGGACAGGATTGTGTCGAGGAAGAGATCTGGAGAAGGGTACCAAAACACTTCTGGAGCATTTACGGTCCCCACAGTGGCCTCCATCATTCTTAAATGGAAGAAGTTTTGAACCACTAAGAATCTTCCTAAAACTGGCCGCCCGGCCAAACTGAGCAATCGGGGGAGAAGGGCCGATGGTCACACTGACAGAGCTCCAGTTCCTCTGTGGAGATGGGAGAACCTTCCATAAGGACAACCATCTCTGCAGCACTCCACCAATCAGGCCTTTATAGCAGAGTGTGTAGACGGAAGCCACTCCTCAGTAAAGGCACATGACAGCCTGCTTGGAGTTTGCCAAAAGGCAGCTAAAGTACTCTCAGACCATGGGAAACAAGACTCCAGTGCTAGCCTCCCTACACTGGCTTCCTGTTTAGGCAAGGGCTGATTTCAAGGTTTTACTGCTAACCTACAAAGCATTACATGGATTTGCTCCTACCTATATTTCTGATTTTGTCCTGACGTACATACCTACACGTACGCTACGGTCACAAGATGCAGGCCTCCTAATTGTCCTTTGAAATTCTAAGCAAAAAGCTGGAGGCAGGGCTTTCTCCTATAGAGCTCAATTTTAATGGAATGGTCTGCCTACCCATGTGAGAGACGCAGACACTGTCTCAACCTTTAAGTGTTTACTGAAGACTCATCTCTTCAGTAGGTCATATGATTGAGTGTAGTCTGGCCCAGGAGTGTGAAGGTGAACGGAAAGGCTCTGGAGCAACGAACTGCCTTTGCTGTCTGCCTGGCCTGTTCCCCTCTCTCCACTGGGATTATCTGCCTCTAACCCTATTACAGGGGCAGAGTCACTGGCTTACTGGTGTTCTTCCATGCTGTTCCTAGGAGGGGTGCGTCACTTGAGTGGGTTGAGTCGCTGACGTGGTCTTCCTGTCTGGGTTGGCGGCCCCCCTTGGGTTGTGCCGTGGCGGAGATCTTTGTGGGCTATACTCGGCCTTGTCTCAGGATGGTAAGTTGGTGGTTGAAGATATCCCTCTAGTGGTGTGGGAGCTGTGCTTTGGTAAAGTGGGTGGGGTATTATCCTGCCTGTTTGACGTCATCGGATGGGGCCACAGTCTCCTGACCCCTCCTGTCTCAGCCTCCAGTATTTATGCTGCAGTAGTTTATGTGTCGGGGGGATAGGGTCAGTCTGTTAAATCTGGAGTATTTCTCCTGTATTATCCGGTGTCCTGTGTGAATTTAAGTATGCTCTCTCTAATTCTCTCTTTCTTTCTTTCTTTCTTTCTTTCTTTCTTTCTTTCTTTCTTTCTTTCTTTCTTTCTTTCTTTCGCTCTCTCGGAGGACCTGAGCCCTAGGACCATGCCTCAGCACTACCTGGCCTGATGACTCCTTGCTGTCCCCAGTCCACCTGGCTGTGCTGCTGCTCCAGTTTCAACTGTTCTGCCTGCGGCTATGGAACCCTGACCTGTTCACCGGACGTGCTACCTGTCCCAGACCTACTGTTTTCAACTCTCTAGAGACCGCAGGAGTGGTAGAGATACTCTCAATGATCGGCTATGAAAAGCCAACTGACATTTACTCCTGAGGCGCTGACTTGTTGCACCCTCGACAACTACTGTGATTATTATTATTTGACCATGCTGGTCATTTATGAACATTTGAAAATCTTGGCCATATTCTGTTATAATCTCCACCCGGCACAGCCAGAAGAAGAGGACCCCTCATAGCCTGGTTCCTCTCTAGGTTTTTTCCTAGGTTTTTTCCTTTCTAGGAAGTTTTTCCTAGCTACCGTGCATCTACACCTGCATTGCTTGCTGTTTGGGGTTTTAGGCTGGGTTTCTGTACAGCACTTTGATATATCAGCTGATGTAAGAAGGGCTATATAAATACATTTGATTTGAAATAAATTTGATTTGATTTTCTGGTCTGATGAAACCAAGATTGAACTCTTTGGCCTGAATGCCAAGTGAAACCTGGCATTATCCCTACGGTGAAGCATGGTGGCGGCAGCATCATGCAGTGAGGATTTTTTTCAGTGGCAGGGCCTGGAAGACTAATCAGGATCGAGGGAAAGATGAACAGAGGAAAGTACAGAGTTATCCTTGATGAAAACCTGCTCCAGAGCGCTCAGGACCTGAGACTGGGGCATAGGTTCACCTTCCAACAACTCTAAGCACACAGCCAAAATGCAGAAGTAGCTTCGGGACAAGTCTCTGAATGTCCTTGAGTGGCCCAGCCAGAGCCTGGACTTGAACCCGATCGAAAATCTCTGGAGAGACCTGAAAATAGCTGTGCAGTGACTCTCTCCATCCAACCTGACAGAGCTTGAGAGGCTCTGCAGAGAAGAATGGGACAAACTTCCCAAATACAGGTGTGCCAAGCTTGTTGCGTCATACCCAAGAAGATTTGAGGCTGTAACCAATGTAACCAATTTTTGGCCTTTGAATGGCCAAAATAAAATGGCCTTTGAACCCATTCAGCATCATTCACACCCTCTAAGCTTTAGCCCCACCCATCTCGTTTCGCTCTCGGAGCATTCAGAGCGCACACTTGACGCTCTGGCCAATGATTTGTTTACCTCTAGATAACGAGCTGGCAACAATTTCATTACGATTTTTTGCCTACGTTTACTGACAGCAGCCATATTCAACGTGTGTTGTACACTTTTAGCTTAAGACATGTAGCTAGCTAGGTAAACAATGAACCTAGCTAGGTTAACATTGTGTAAGATCACACACGTCAAGTAATGTTAGCTAATGAGCCAGCCAGCTAACGTTAGCTAGTTAAACAACAATGAACAGAGTGCCAAATCATGTTGTTACTACCCTGCATGAATCTACTGGGAGCTAACCAACCAGGTTCAACGTAAGCTAGCTAACATAACCTCACACACGTAACGTTAGCTAGGCAGCCAGCCAGTTAACATTAGCTAGCTAGCTAACAGTACACTTTAGCTTAAGACATGTAGCTGGGAGCTAACCAACCAGGTTCAATGTTAGCTAGCTAATGTTAGGCACTAACTAGCAAAGCAAATGGTTCTGGGATAAGACTAATAATGTAATGCACATACAATAACGTTAGCTAGGGAGCCAGCCAGCTAACTAGCAGTACACTTTAGCTTGAAATTAAACCACTTTCTGTCAAAATTTGAAATGTGTAATATCTGAAAATGTAGCTAGCTAATGCTAGACTATCCTATCCTATCCTACTATCCTATACATCATCATGCATGTTGGACGCGACTCCCTGTCACTGATGCCATGCCACTGTTGCACTTAATTTGAAGATGCAATTCAAAGATAGGAGTTTTCTCTTTAGCGATCATACTCTATTTCCATTGATTTCAAAAATTGATCCCCCAGAAAGTGAAGAGCAAAACTTATGCAGTTCCATTACACAACATATTTAAAAAACATAGCTGCATTCGACAGGATTAACACTGACTGACCAGCTCAAACAGACAGAAGCCATCTATATGGCAGACCAATCCGAACTCCTCTCTCGGCATGTCCAGGCCGCTCAAGATATCTGCCAATCATGGCTAGTGGGAAGGTTGCTGACTTTTTCTGTGGCTTAACCAACATGGCTCGTAATTATGGAGAATTGTGTGTAGATTGATGAAGAAAAAAAACATTTAATAGATTTTAGAATGAGGCTATAATGTAACAAAATGTGGAAAAAGTTAAAGAGTCTGAATACTTCCGAAAGCACTGTATATACAGTATGTATGTTTGTATATATATACAGTACCAGTAAAATTTGGACATACCTACTCATTCCAGGGTTTTTCTTTATTTTTACTATTTTCTACATTGTGGAATAATAGTGAAGACATCAAAACTATGAAATAACACATTGAATCATGTAGTAACCAAAAAAAGCGTTACACAAATCAAAATATATTTTATATTTAAGATTCTTTACAGTTGCCACCCTTTGCCTTGATTACAGCTTTGAACTCTTGGCATTCTCTCAACCAACTTCAGGTGACTACCTGGAGTGATGTTTGCTGATAATGGGGCCCTGTATGCCTGTGTAGATATGTCATTAAAAATTAGTTTCCAGCTACAGTCGTCATTTACAACATTAACAATGTCTACACTGTATTTCTGATCAATTTGATGTTATTTTAATGGTTAAAAAATAACAAATTGTTATTTACAATGATTGCCTACTCTGGCCAAACCCAGACGATGCTGGGCCAATTGTGCGGCGCCCTATGGGACTCCCAATCACGGCCAGATGTGATGCAGCCTGGATTCGAATCCGGGACTGCGGTGACACCTCTTGCACTGAGTTGCAGTGCCTTAGAAGGCTGCGCTACTCAGGAGCACTTGTACCGTTTCATTCATCTTATAAAATGCATCATCCAATGCCCCTGTGTGAAAAATAACATTCAATAACTGGTGTGTGCCACCTTTAGCTGCAATGACTCCAACCAAATGCTTCCCGAGTTGTTGATCCGTCTCTCACTTTGTTGTGGGGGAATGTTGGCCCAGCCTTACATGCAGAACCGTGTAGCTCAGCAACATTTGTGGGTTTTCAAGCATGAACTGCTCGTTTCAGTTCCTGCCACAATATCTCAATTGGAATTAGGTCTGGGCTTTTACTAGGCCATTCCAAAACTTCAAATTTGTTGCATTTTAGCCATTTGAGTGGGCCTGACATTCTCCTGTAGAATTATCTGATACAGAGCAGAAGTTGTCCAGGTCCTGAGGCAGCAAACCATCCCCAAACCATCACACTACCACCACCACCATGCTTGACCGCTGGTATAAGGTTCTTACTGTGGAATGCAGTGTTTTGGTTTTCACCAGGCATAATGGGACCCATGTTTACAAAAAGTTATACTTTTGACTCTGTCCATAGATCATTCTTCCAAGTCTTCATGCTCATCACTAAACTAAAGATTCTGGGACTAAACACCTCCCTCTGCAACTGGATCCTAGACTTCCTGATGGGCCAATCCGAGGTGGTGAGGGTAGGTAGCAACACATCTGCCACGCTGATCCTCAACACTGGAGCCCCTCAGGGGTGCATGCTCAGTCCCCTCCTGTACTACCTGTTCACCCATGACTGCATGGCCAGGCATGACTCCAACACCATCATTAAGTTTGCAGACGACACAACAGTGGTAATCAACAGTGGTGATCACTAATGGCCTCATCAATAATGAGACAACCTACAGGGAGGAGGTCAGAGACCTGGCCGGGTGGTGCCAGAATAACAACCTATCCCTCAACGCAACCAAGACTAAGGAGATGATTGTGGACTACAGGAAAAGGAGGACCGAGCACGCCCCCATTCTCATCGACGGGGCTGTAGTGGAGCAGGTTGAGAGCTTCAAGTTCCTTGGTGTCCACATTACCAACAAACTAGAACGGTCCAAACACACCAAAGTCGTGAAGAGGGCCCGACAAAGCCTATTCCCCCTCAGGAAAATAAAAATATTTGGCATGGGTCCTCAGATCCTCAAAAGTTTCTACAGCTGCAACATCGAGAGCATCCTGACTGGTTGCATCACTGCCTGGTATGGCAATTGCTCGGCCTCCAACCGCAAGGCACTACAGAAAGTAGTGTGTACGGCCCAGTACATCACTGGGGCTAAGCTGCCTGCCATCCAGGACCTCTATACCAGGCGGTGTCAGAGGAAGGCCCTAAAAATGGTCAAAGACCCCAGCCACCCCAGTCATAGACTGTTCTCTCTACTACCGCATGGCAAGCGGTACCAGAGTACCAAGTCTAGGACCAAAAGGCTTCTCAACAGTTTTTAACCCCAAGCCATAAGATTCCTGAACAGGTAATTAAATGGCTACCTGAATTATTTGCATTGTGTACCTCCCCATCCCCTCTTTTACGGTGCTGCTACTCTCTGTTGATCATATATGCATAGTCACTTTAACTATACATTCATGTACATACTACCTCAATTGGGCCGACCAACCAGTGCCTCCGCACATTGGCTAATCCGGCTATCTGCATTGTGACCCGCCACCCGCCACCCACCACCTGCCAACCCCTCTTTTATGCTACTGCTACTCTCTGTTTATCATATATGCATAGTCCCTTTAAACATATCTACATGTACACACTACCTCAATCAGCCCGACTGACGTTGCCTGTATATAGCCTCGCTACTGTTATTTTTCACTGTCTTTTTACTGTTGTTTTTATTTCTTTACTTACCTATTGTTCACATAATACCTTTTTTGCACTGTTGGTTAGAGCCTGTAAGTAAGCGTTTCACTGTAAGGTCTACCTACGCCTGGTATATTCGGCGCGCGTGACAAATAAACTTTGATTTGATTTGATCATCCAGGTGCTTTTTGGCAAACTTGAGACAACATTTTGAATGAGATGGGCCCCATTTATGTTTGGCGGAAATCAAGCACATTCCACAGTAAGAACCTCATACCAATGGTCAAGCATGGTGGTGGTAGTGTGATGGTTTGGGGATGCTTTGCTGCCTCAGGACCTGGATGACTTGCCATAAAAGAAGGAACCAAGAATTCTGCTGAGAGTTCAGAGAGTTCTACAGGAGAATGTCAGGCCATCCGTCTGTGATCTGAAGCTGAAGCACAGCTGGGTCTTGCAGCAAGACAACGATCCAAAACACACAATCAAGTCTACATGAAAATGGGTAAAAAGCAAAACATTTGAAGTTTTGGACAGTCAAAGTCCAGACATAATCCCCATTGAGATGTTGTGGCAGGACTTGAAATGAGCAGTTCATCATAGAAAACCCACAAATGTCGCCAAGCAGTTCTGCATGCAATAGTGGACCAACATTCCTCCACAGTCATTGCAGTTAAAGGCGGCACAACCAGTAATTGAGTATAAGGGGGCAAATACTTTTTCAGACAGGGGAATTGGGTGTTGCATAACTTTGTTAATTACATCAATCAAATTAGAATCCATTTATTTTATTTTTTTGTAAACTCAGGTTCCCTTTGTCTAATATTAGGTTTTGGTTGAAGATCTGATAACATTCAGTATAAAAAAATATGCAAAAGTTGAGAAAATCTGAAAGGGGGCAAATACTTTTTCACGGCACTCTATAATGTTACACACACACACACACACACACACACACACACACACACACACACACACACACACACACACACACACACACACACACACACACACACACACACACACACACACACACACACACACACACATATAAATAAAACAAAGACATTTAAATGGTTACGTGCATTTGTTAGGGAATGGCACCACCACTCAGCGTTGCTGAAATGCAGCGGTGTTACCGAGCACGCCTTGATGCAGACCCGGAGAGAAGACAAAAGTACCTTGAGAAAGAGAGAGAGACAGAGAGACAGGGGAAAAGAAGAGGATAGCGGATGTCAGTGTGAGAGAGAAGTGTGTTCTAAGGAAAAAATGGAGCGAGACGAAGAGAGAAGAAAAAGCCAGAGCAACAGCCGGGGCATCTTTTACCCCTCCCTCATCACTCCCCCACTTCCTGAACATGACCCAATGCCAAGGCCCTCAAGGTTAGAGCAAGCTTGAAGTAGGGCACTTTGATGCTTTATTAGTCAGGATCTATTTGAGTTGTGTTCACAACATTTCACAATATTTGTGCTCTATTCTGTATTACTAAACATACGCATGCTATTTGTTTGTTTGTTTGATTGGTTTATTGATTGATTAATTTTATAACTGACATATTGATTAACTGATTGGGGGATTGATTTATTGGGGCTCCCCAGTGGCAAAGCAATTAAAGGTTAATAAAATTGTAATAATAATACAAATAAAAATAAATATTGGATTTGTTTACTTATAAAACTAATAGTGCTTACTGTGTTTTAGGCAAGGACATCAAGGTCAAAGAAAGACAATACAAAGAAAAGGCTCATGAAAGAAGTCTAGAAACTTCAATCCGGCCTCCGGAGTGGCTCAGCGGTCTAAGGCATTGCATCGCAGTGCTTGAGGCGTCACTACAGACCCAGGTTTGATCCCAGGCTGTAACAGCCTGCTGTTCCAGTTCCAAGGACAGGCTCTTCGGATTCAGGCACTACCTTTTTAACATCAGATGACAGTATGCAGCATACAGAGAGCTGAGAGAGATTCTCAAACTCAAAAAGTGTTTGATCCGTGTGGACTTCAGTGAGAATTACTCCTGCAAATACTCCATGGAAGTTCAGTCGATTCATTTTGGTGGATTGCATCAGCAGGCAACCCTCAACACTGGAGCATTATATGCAGGAGCAGAGCCTTCACCAGTTTCCACGACATAAGATGGAATTTCTTTGAGGCCAGCCATGGCAAAGGGGTTCCAGACGGTGTTGACGGGACCCTGAAGAAAATCAGCCAACAGGCTACTGCGTCTAGAAGAAGACATTCCAGAAGCGGAAGGCACTGTTCAACAAGCTGAAGATTCTGGAATCATCAGTAGAGCTCTTCTTTGTCAGTGAGAACAGTGTCGACACAAAGGTGCAGGAAATGCTTGAGGTAGGTGTGCGAGTACACACACATAGAACTGCTTTTTTTGCATGTCAACTTTTAAACTGCGAGACGGAGCACTTGTCTAGTGGCTGTGTGAGTAGGGGAATGTTTTCAACATTTTTTAATCTCAGTATATTGTCTCATCTGTTCTCAGGTAACCCATCTAACTGCAGTGAAAGGCACAATGAAGATGCATTAATTAGTGTGATTCCAGGTCACATCAAGTACAGAGACATTTCATGTCTGCCAAAGAGATGAGGGGGTCATGGGCTGTCCCTGCTTTGAGTTAAAAGAAGAAACTCTAGATGCTGCTGAGGCTCCAAGGTCTGTGTTCACCATTGAAACCCTGTGGCAACCAGAGGCCATTCACTCTCAGCATATTGGTCAGTGGTGTGTGGTATCTTAGGTCAAAAGAGCCATACCCAGGAATCATGAAAGAATTGGAGAAAGATAACATCCAGGTCAAGTGCACTGTAATATAAAGCCCATGTGATGACATCAGCTGGTACGCTGATCACCAGGTAGAATGCCGGATCTCAAAACCACAGGCACTTCATAAAAGGTCTGTACAAATAGAGAGAAAAAATCTACTTGGCGGTGGAGTGAAGTGGAGTGAAGAGGAGGTGAGAGAGGGGTGGAGTGGGGAGGGTGAGGGAAGTGGAGGAGCGGCGAGGAGGTGGGGAGGTTAATGTATTCTTATATGCATGACATATTTTATAAATGCTGTTAAAAACTTTTGGGATAACCATTTTATTAAGCTTGAACCGGGAGCCGAAAATTGTTAGGAGCAAAATGAGTAGGGTGGTTTATCATAAAAAGCTTGATTATTGTTATCAAACTTGAACTAATAGTGATTTTCAGATACAATCCAATTGTTTTACTTATAGCTATGTTGTTCTAATGCAATACTTGTGTTTAAATAATCCGTTATGTTGTTTTACAAATCAGGTTGACAATGTTTTTAAAACACCAAAAAGTTTATTGAAAATTACATAAATAGAAAGTGGTTGTCACGTTCTGACCTTTGTTCCTTTGTTTTGTCTTTTGTTTTAGTATGGTCAGGGCGTGAGTTGGCTGGGTGGTCTATGTTCGTTTTTCTATGATTTTCTATTTCTGTGTTTGGCCTGGTATAATTCTCAATCAGAGGCAGCTGTCAATTGTTGTCCCTGATTGAGAACCATAATTAGGTAGCCTGTTTTCGATTGTGTTTTGTGGGTGGTTATTTTCAGTCTTTGTGTGCCTGCACCAGACAGAACTGTTTCGGTTGTTTGTTTGTTATTCAGTGTTTCGTTTTTTCATTAAATAAGATGAACACTTACCACGCTGCGCTTTGGTCCTCACCTTCTTCCCAAGCCGTTACAGTGGTTTTAATTATAAATGTCAATTTTTTTTTTAAACCATTTCACAGATTTCGAAGTTAATAAAACATTTTTCATTGTTTGAATATTTTGTTTATTACTGGTGTTAGTTCCACCCTGTTATTGCCTTCCACCCTGTTATTGCCTTCCACCCTGTTATCGCTTTCCACCCTGTTATTGCTTTCCACCCTGTTGTGCTTCATTCCACCCTGTTAGTTCGGTATTTTAAAATCATAATTTAACAATACCATAAAATGTTAGGCACGTCTTTGTAGTAACCTGTAGAGATAGAAGGGTTCAACTACATATCAAACATGTTGGCAAAGTTCTGTTGTTATTCACACTTAACGTCCAAAAGGCACCGCATATTAGGAATGACCCTCCTATGGTTGCAGACAAGGGACTCCTTATCTTGTCCAACAAGCTTGGCTCGTAGCACACCATAAGGTCAAAGGTGCTATTAACCTGAAACCCCATGAGTCTGATGCGTGCAGCTCTATGAGCCTTTTAGTGGGTCTTGACAAAGGTGAACCCACCCAGACCCGAAAATGATAACATGTCCATCACTATTGTAAACAATGTACATTGCACGGCACTATCAAACACCCCAGCTGTTCACATTCAACGGTATCAATGCATGTTTATTTGGCCTACATTATCAAGCTCCCAGGTTGTGGGAGAGATGTAGAAATGGGTCACCAATAGTTTGTGGTTGGGGAGCGATTACAAACATGCCACACAGGGCTGGAATATCAGAACAGCCCATCTATTTCCACGTCATTGATCCAGAAAGCTCAGTGGGACTGGGCCCTGCGCCTCCGGAGGGAGCCCCATTTTGACCATGTCCTTAAGCTAGCTCTAGTATTCTGTGTCTGTTTATTATTCATGAAACCTGAAGGCAGAGATAAGACGCATCAGAGCTTCTGCAGCGTCCTGCCTACGTGCCTGGTTTGTTGGTTGGTTGGGGTGATGAAAGGGCATCTGTGGAGCTGAATATGTAACAAAACATCCCATCACACTGTGATGAAAAGGGTTTAACCATCCAAGAAATGTAGTGGTGAAAAAATAACTGATCAGATGCAATGCTTCAGACAAGCACGCAGTATTAAGCGTCAGGGACAACAAACACTAAAGTCATATTGAAATCTGAAATTATATCCATCTGATACATAATCCTAACAATAACACCTAACAATTTGTTGTACTGTAGGTTCATTGTCATATCGTACACATCAAAAACCATAAAAAATGATAAAGAAAGAGATATTTTTGGTCCAAATGCTGTTTTGAATTAAATAAACTTGTACCTACATACTGAATGCAGTAAAAAAGTTTGCTTTATGCAACACTTTTGAGTGCGAACCCATTACACTACTTTGTTGGTCTTGTTGGATGGACAGATGTTCGAAGTCTTGTTTCTGCTGTGACAAGGTAAGCTGTCACAAGAATTACTACAGTACAGTGGAAAGGCCATGGCACACTTCATAATGAGAGACACAGAGCAAACCAGAAGAAGCAAAGCACCAATCATAATCCTGGCGTGAACGTGACTGGAATGAGGATCACACCCACATCACTTCACCATCCTAGCCATTGAGATCTTGGCTTGACCTGATTTAGTGTGTCATTTCTTGAAATAGCTGACAAACCAACCATACAAGCTTTAATCCAACATCTTCATAATTTCAGTCCTGTGTTGCACTACCTTGCTATTGGGTACTCATTTCCTTGCATAAAAAGGACTTATTTTATTAACATTGTGACATTTTGTGATAGATAGCTCCCTCTCCTGGTGTGTCAAGGAACAGGCTCACATTATTTAGGAAAGTCACAGTACTGTATATAGACCTAAACAAGACACACTCGTGTATGTGTAATTATGCACATATATGTTATAGCAGCTGGCAAGGAAATACATCATTTGTATCATTGGAATCATGGAAATGTTTTTCCTTTTGCAATGTTGTTTACAGTAATTACACTGGTGTGCCTGTCTACAGAAATGATATTTGCTTGGGATAGGTGTCAGAAAAGCTAGTTCAGATAAGCGGCTGAATTGTGTGATTCCCAAATACTTTGCTAGAAATAAAACCTCACATGCAAAGAACAGGATAGCAAAGTTCAACAATCATTCGAAGAACTGTCAACATCCGCAGAGAAATGATTTATGTCTAAATAAGAAGATTATATAAGCACGCAAGAGTCTCAACCAGATTTTTTTTTAATAAGGATTTCCTGATGTCGACATTTTGACATCAGAACGAATATACACTGAACAAAAATATAAACGCAACATGGAAAAATGTAAAAGATTTTACTGACTTACAGTTCATATAAGGTCAATTGTAATAAATAAATTAGGCTCTAATCTATAGATTTCACGACTGGGTATACAGCTATACATCTGTTGGTCACAGATACCTCTAAAAAAAACACTAGCGGTGTGGATAAAAAAACAGTCAGTATCTGGTGTGACCACCATCTGACTCATGCAGCGCGACACATCTCCTTAGCATAGAGTTGATAGACATGGGGCTGTACATTATCATGCTGAAACATGAGGTGATGGTGGCGGATGAATGGCACGACAATGGGCCTCAGGATCTCGTCACGGTATCTCTGTGTGCAATTGTGTTTGTTGTCATTAGCTTATACCTGCCCACACCATAACCCCTCTGCCACCATGGGGCACTCTGTTCACAACGTTGATATCAGCAAACCGCTCGCCCACACGCTGTCTGCCATCTGCCCGGTACAGTTGAAACTGGGATTCATCAGTGAAGAGCACACTTCTCCAGTGTGCCAGTGGCCATCAAAGGTGAGTATTTGCCCGCTGAAGTCTGTTACGACGCCGAACTGCAGCCAGGTTGTCACGTTCTGACCTTAGTTATTTTGTTATGTCTTTGTTTAGTATGGTCAGGGCGTGAGTTGGGTGGGTTGTCTATGTTAGTTTTTCTATGATTTGGTATTTCTGTGTTTGGCCTGGTATGGTTCTCAATCAGAGGCAGCTGTCAGTCGTTGTCCTTGATTGAGAACCATACTTAGGTAGCCTGTTTTTCACCCTTGAGTTGTGGGTGATTGTTTTCTGTTTTGTGTCTACACCAGACAGGACTGTTTCGTTTCATTTGTTCTCCTTTGTAATTTTGTTTAGTGTTCTCGTGATAAAAAAATTATCAATATGGATACTTACCACGCTGCGCATTGGTCCTCCTCTTCTTCCTCTTCGGCCTTTACACAGGTCAAGACCCTGGTGAGGACGAGAAGCACTCAGATGAACTTCCATGAGACGGTTTCTGACAGTTTGTGCAGAAATTCTTCTGAGCAAACCCACACTTTCATTTGCTGTCTGGGTGGCTGGTCTCAGACGATCCTGCAGGTGAAGATGTCGGATGTGAAGGTCCTGGGCTGGTTACACAGCGTGGTACTGCAGGTTGTGAGGCCGGTTGGACATACTGCCAAATTCTCTAAAATGACACTTATGGTAAAGAAATTAATATCCAATTCTCTGGCAACAGCTCTGGTGGACATTCCTGTAGTCAGCATGCCAATTGCACGCTCTCTCAAAACTTGAGAAATCTGTGGCATTGTGTTGTGTGAAGAAACTGCACATTTTAGAGTGTCCTTTTATTGTTCCCAGCACAAGGTGTGCCTGTGTAATGATCATGTGGTTTAATCAGCTTCTTGATGCCACACCTGTCAGATGGATGAATTACCTTGCAAATGAGAAATGCTCACTAACAGGGATGTAAACCAATTTGTGCACATTTGAGCTAAATTAGCTTTTTGTGCCATTTCTGGAATGTTTTATTTCAGCTCATGACACATGGGACCAACACTTTACACATTGTGTTTATATATTTGTTCAGTATAATTTATAACCGGGTCTGATTGAGCACTCACAGAGAATAATGGCAAACAAGAGAATAAAATAGAAGGGAAATCTTACAGGGCAGTTGACAAAAAAAAAGAAAGAAGAGAACCAGGAGGCACTGATCAGAGTGGAGAGAATTTCAGGCAAATCAAATCAGTCCTTCTTGTTAAGTTAGTCTACCCCCACCACTTCCTCATTCTCGACATTAGAGAGAAACAGGCAGCCTCCACTTACCCAGCCACCCACTCACATTTGAAGCCATAACCAATCAGCCTGCCAGAAGGCCCAGGGCAGATGAACTGGCTGTGTGGGATGAGCCATATGAACCATACACATCACTGGCTGAGTTGCTGAGTAGAACGTTGAGAGAGAAAAAAAACAAAACAAAAGGAGGTTGATGATGAATGCGTCACTGATATGAGATGATGCAGTAAGAACCATGGCTGGATTAAGAAATCACAATTGACCAGTCACATTTATTTATTTATTATCCAGTTAATGTTTAATTTTTTATTAATCAGTTACCCAATCAAGTCAGGGCCCCCCAGTTACCCACGTGGGCTCCCTACGTCCTCTGATGATTAGCAGAGATGCAGCAGGCAGCAACAAGCTGTCTACAAGTGTGCTCCTGAGTCTTTCAGTGGTTGCAGTGAAAAAAGATAAACTACATATGTAACATATATGATACACCGAGTATACAGTGCATTCGAAAAGTATTCCGAGCCCTTGACTGCTTATTTTAAAATATATATATTTTTAAATCCTCATCAATGTACACATAAAAGCTCATAAAGACAAAGCGAAAAATAGGTTTTTAGAAGTTTTTGCAAATGTGTAAGGATACCCAGCTAGCACATAACGTTCTAAGAACCATATGTTTCTTAGGTGGGAATGTCAGTACTTCAGCACAACGTTTTCTACAGGTTTCCTCATGGTTCTATTTAAAAGTCATTTCTATGAGTGAAAAACATTTTGGTAGAGCCATCCTGGTGGTGCAGTGGACAAATTCCATGGCTAGATGACAAAGGATAGAGGATGAAAGATCATATGTTCAAATCTCACTGACAATAAGCCACAATTTAAAAAAATATAATAATAATAATAATAATGTGTTTGCATTAATCACCATGTGTCTTATCTGTGCTTGGAGTTCAGAACAGTTAGCCTAAGCTAGCAGTCTTATTGAAACACGTTCTTCGAACGTCATTTAATTTCCCATCTAATAACCTAGAAATTCTGTTCTCATAACGTTAATAAAACATTAAGGGAACCATAGTAAAATGTTCTCAGAACCTTCCTGCAGCCTAAAAATGTTATTTTTCAGAACTGGCAACATTTTTTGGAAAAACAAATCGACATACACTCGGCCCTCCATGGAGTGAGTGCTAAAGGTTTCTGCTGTTCTAAAACCATGCCACTGGGCAAAAACTGGTTTAATCACTGTTGTTTCCACATCATTTCAACCAAAAACATCTATGCAATGACGTTGAATCAACATTGAAAACTCACTGGAGAAGCAAAAAGTAATCAACGTAAGAGCATTTAGTCTTTTTTTCACCCAACTTTAACCTAAATCCAATGACATGGTGACATTTTGTTGATTTTCACATTGGATTCGCGTTATTTGACAACTCAAAACTAGACGCTGAACTGATGTTTGTGCCCATTGCGATTCTTATTGTCTTTTTAAAGTAAGTAATTGATAAGGCAATATTGATCAGACCAGAGGAGAACCCCCGTTGTTTCAAAGCCAAGAGGAGTAAAGATCTGTGAAATTACAGCATTCTTTATCGAAATGTACGTGGGAATAGGTTTGAAGTGAAATCTTTGTTTTAGACTCAACTAAACAACATGTGGCCAAGTCAATAATTCATCAAATATAAATTATTTTGCTTTGCTTTGAACAGGCATCAAACCCAGAGTGGGCAGGGCTGTTGTCTCTCTGATCTCTAAACATGATGCAGATAACGTTGTTTTGAGGATCTGCAGCAAATATTAATGTAGAGAATAGATCCAAACCTCACCAGTGCGAAACTAAAGTTGACAGTCACTTTTTTTTGTGTAGAGGGCAGAATTGCACCAACAATATTTAAATCTTTCTGATCGTAGCTTACTAATACTGTGGGCTGACGCATAGGGTCCTGCAACCCTTTTTAGTTAGTTATAAGTTGAGAGTAAAATCTCAATTTTTTTTAAATTAATGCATGACATGTGTTCCAACTATTCGACCGTGTGTTTCCAGTCAGTATGAAAGAGACGGTGGACACAATCTCACCAATTACAAGCTGGCTTTCAAATACCATCCAATACAAAGTCAGACATATTGGGGTGTTACAGGGCAGTCGCACATGGTAGCATTTTTTGCTAGTGGGCCTAATTTTCCAGTGCGTGAAGCTGTCCCCGTAAGTGGCCGTATCAGTGGCGTGCCACAATTCTGCATCACCCACCCACTGACAGCTAATCTGCCTGCAAGGAACTTTACCTATGAAGCAGCCTACAAGGCAGAATTTATCAGCCTCTGAAGCTGCTATTGAATCTGATCAAGCTCTGAGGCTGAAATTCTATCTGATCAGCCTGTCAGGAGTTGAGTTCATCCACTCAGTATTAAATATTATCCATAAAACTTTAAGTGTCCATTAGAATTTTACACATATCAGTTGTGCAAGCTAAAGAACACAATGTTTTATGGATAATATTTAAATGTACAGATTGGTTGAGCTCCATTCCTGACAGGCTGATCAGATTCAACAGCAGCCTCATAGGCTGATGTCAGGATGCTTCTTCAAGGAGCTTTACATATGAGGCTGCTATTAAATCTGATCAGCCTGCCAGGAATAGAGCTCACCCCCTGGATCGTATATGTATCTGCATATAAAGCACTTTGACAGATAATCTGCGTGCAAGGAGCCTTACCTATAAAAACTGTCTACAAGGCAGCATCATGACTCAGACCCGATGGCAGGATAAGGTGCCTAAGGGGGCAGTTGAAATCGCAGAGGGGGAACAATTTATGGGGGGGTTCTAGCATTGGAATTATATTGAATGCTGCTTATATCACGCTTTACCACAAACAAAGTTCAAATGCCGAGACTCCAGGACCATTGAGTGCTTATGAAGTGATAGGCTACAGATTTTGCACCAACCTATCTCCGCTGCTCTGTATCAGCACAATGGACAGCGCCTTTCCCACTAAAGCAAAGCCATTTTGATAAGGGGCTAAAATAAAGGCGAAAATAAGAATAGGGTAAATCACCTATTACAAACAGACTATGTGAATGCAGCTGTACACACAGCTGTCTTACCAAAATAATGCAAATTAAATGCCGAAAGTAGTAGCCCAGTTATTCATGCATGCAAACCAAAATGTTTGGCTTAGAATAACTGCAAATGCAAAAGAATGTGAACAGAACAAAACAGCGGTATCAAGTAGGCCTAGTAAACCAAATATCAGATGGATAAAGGCAGGACTATCATGACACAAGGCGAGACCCAGATGCAGACACAGGACGCAGATGGTTGGAGTTTAAGATGTTTCATTATCCAAAAAGTGGTAGGCAAGAGAATTGTCGTGGACAGGCAAAAGGTCAAAACCATTTCAGAGGCCAGGAGGTGCAGAATGGCAGACAGGCTCGAGGTCCAGGCAGGCAGAATGGTCAGGCAGGTGGGTAAAGAGTCCAGAAACAGGCAAGTGTCACGAACCGGCTCGAAGTTCGTAACAAAAGGGAGACAATGTGGAGACAAGGAATAACAAAATATATTTCTTAAATAAAGTCAACTAAATACAATTAACAATGGTGTGTGTAATCAGGGGTGTAAGTGAATGTTTTGCATGCATAAATGTGATAATGCGGGATGTTGAAAGGTGCCAAAGCAAACAACCAAAAGGCCACAAAAATACCACAACAAAATCTATACAAGTGTCTGCATGGAGAGATCCTCCACAATGAATGGGGAAGAGGTGCATTTATCCTGCATTTATCCTGGGACACACCCGAGCCCAGGTTGACCCAGCCTTTGCGTCCATTTTCCCCAGCCAACCTCGTCCTCCCCAGACCTCAGCAACCTTTGGGAACAGGAATAAACCTTTAAGAGGAAGAAGAAAATGAGACCAGAAGGGAAAAGACAAAAGAACAGGACAATACCAAACACAAACTAACAATGGTCAGTCAGGACATTCAAGAACATGGAGCACGAGAGAGCACGTCAGCAACGATATTATCAGTCCCCCGGATGTGCCGCACATCGAGATGGAATGCTTGTAAAAATAAACACCATCTCATTATCCTCTGATTAGGACACATCATGGACCTCAAAACGGTGAGAGGGTTATGGTCGGTGTAGACCACAATAGGTACTACTCCCGACCTGACATAGACCTCGAAGTGTTGTAGCGCCCATATGAGTGCTAGCGCTTCTTTTTCAATGACCGAGTAGTTCAACTGATAATGGTTAAACTTTTTGGAAAAGAAACTAACAGGCCTCTCAACATCAGACACATCTGCTTGCAGCAAAACTGCACCTACCCCCACATGACTAGCATCCACCTGCAAGGTACATGACAAATCCACGCAAGGAGCAGCCAGCACCGGCGTTGAGGTAAGCAACCTCTTTGCATCTTCAAAAGCATGTTGACAACGACAAGACCATTCGTAAACAGCCTTAGATTTCAGAAAATCTGTCAAGGGAGTGACCACAGTAGAGAAGTTCCTACAAAAACTACGGTAATAACCAATCATTCTCAAGAAAAGCATCAGTTCCTTTTTAGTAGTTGGTGGTGGAAAAGCATCAATAGCTATCACCTTAGCCCGAACATGATGCACTTCACCCTGTCCAACCACCTTTCCAAGGTATCTAACGGTCGCCTGAGCAAACTCACATTTAGCCAGATTGATCGTGAAGCGACCCGCAGCTAGGCGGTCGAACAAGGCTTGAATACGGGTCAGATGTTCCTCCCAAGTATCTGCATATATCACTACATCATCCAGATGAACAGCGCACCCGGCCAGACCGGAGACAACCCTGTTCATAAGTTGCTGAAAAGTGGCAGGTGCATTACGCAGGCCAAAACTCATAACCAAATACAAGTACAGACCAGAGGGTGTAATAAAGGCAGAGATTTCACGTGCCCTACTCGTCAGTGGCACCTGCCAATAGCCCTTTAACAGGTCAAATGTGCTCACAAACTTAGCTGCGCCGACTTGATCAACACAGTCCTCCATCCGAGGAAGCGGAAATTAATCTGGCTTAGTGACACTGTTTACCTTACTGTAGTCCGTACAAAATCTGTTTGTCCCATCCGGTTTACTGACCAAGATACAAGGAGAAGCCCAACTGGAGAAAGAAGGCTCTGCTATCTCACTCTCCAGCATGTACCTGACCTCAGCATCCAGACAACACAGTTTCTCTGAAGAAACTCTATAGAGCCGCTGACGAATGGGGTCAGTATCACCAACGTCAATATCGTGTTCTATTAAGTTTTTAGGGGTATCAGAAAACAAACCTGGAAATCTCCAAATCAGACCAACCATCTCTTTCCGCCCATCAACAGGTAGATGAGCGAGAAGGCTATCTAAAATATCCAGTGTCTTTCAATTTTTCAATCTCCACTGCAGTATGCAATCATCGGGACCAGGAACATCTTCCTCCTCATGCATGGACCTAGCATGACAAGAACCCAGCGAAATAACGGTATCGGCCAAAAGAACAGGTTTTACAGTCCTCTGTAGACTCCCACTGTACAACTTCAGAGGAACGTGCATAATAGGGTTTTAACAAATTTACATGGCACAGTTGGTGTGCTTTTCTCCGTTCTGGAGTGGCCACTAGATAGTTTTGCTCAGTGCATTGGCGCACAACTGTATATGGACCTTGAAACTTGGCTTGAAAAGGAGATCCAACAATTGGCAGCAGAGTGAGAACCGGGTCACCTGGACTAAAGTGACGAGGCTCAGTTTGCCGATCAAATATGTCTTTCATCCTCTCCTGTGAAAATGATAGCTTCTCTTTAGCCATTTCACCAGCGGCGTACAGGCGTCGCCGGAAATCCAAAAACATAATATGACAGGGACTGAGGTGGCTCGGGAGACTTCCAGTCATCCTGGAGAACAGATAGAAGAACACGCACCCTATGTCCAAACACAACGTCATTTGGACTGAACCCCGTGCTCTCCTGTGAAACCTCCCTAGCGGCTAGCAGTAACCAAGGCAACCCCTCCTCCCAATCCTTATCCATCTCAGTACAATAAGCTCTCAACAAAGACTTAAATGTTTGATGGACATGTTCCAGCGCTCCTTGACTTTGCGTGTGATAGGCGCTAGACAAATTGTGCTTAATATGGAGCTGTTGGAGAACCTGACCAAACAGATTAGAGGTGAAATGAGATCCTTGATCACTCTGAATGACCTTAGGGATTCCAAACAGTGAGAGAAACTGAGTCAAAGCTTTTAGCACAGATTTAGTCGTGATAGACCGGAGAGGATAGGCAGCAGGAAACCTAGTGGTCTGAAACATCACAGTGAACAGGTAACTACTACCCTTTTTAGAACGAGGCAGAGGACCAACACAGTCAATAATCAGATACTCAAAAGATTGGCTGAGTACAGGAATAGGACACAGTGGTACCGGCTTAATAGCTTGATTAGGTTTACCAATTAATTGACAGGTATGACAAGTTTTTATGAACTCAGAAACTTCCCTCTTTAACCTAGGCCAAAAAACAATTATTAATATGCGATTGAAAAGGATGAAAGGAGCAGCCTTAGAAAACCGATCCACCACTGTCAGAATGACAGTGTTGCCATCAGACGGGGGAAGCCCAGTGACAAAGTCCAGAGAGATATGGGACCAGGGACGATGAGGGACCGGTAGTGGCTGAAGAAGGCCAGAAGGAGCTTGCCGTGGAGTCTTGTTCTGGGCGCACACCGTGCAAGCCGCGACGAAGGCAGAGACGTCAGGAACCATTGTGGGCCACCAGAAACGTTGTCGAAGGAAGGTTAGCCTGGCGCTCTTCAGGTCCAGGCTGGGAGCGTTGTGTCTTGCGAACCAGAGTCTCAATACCGCAATCCACAGTGGCTGCTAGGCATGAGGTTGGGAGAATGTTTTCGGTGACTAAGAGTCTGGCAGAGGAACTGTATTGGCGAGAGAGAGCATCAGGATTCACATTTTTGGACCCTGGGTGGTAGGAAATGGTGAAGTTGAATCTGGTAAACAACAGCCCACCGGGCCTGCCGGGAGTTAAGGCGCTTGACTGTGGGGAGATATTCCAGATTTTTATGGTCGATCCAGACCAAGAATGGCTGTTCTGCTCCTTCCAGCCAGTGCCTCCACTCTGACCGCCAGGTCAGGTCAAACTATGTCGTAGTTCCTCTCTGCAGAATTGAGACGATGGGACAGGAAGGCACAATGAAGCTTTTGGGCAGATCGCTGGGATAGGATGGCCCACACTCCAACATCAGATGCATCCACCTCTACCACAAATTGACGCGACGGTCCGAATGGATGAGAATGGGTCACCGACAACAAATGGAAAAATAAATGTGGATCGGTGGCAGCTAGAAAGCCGGTGACAACGAGCGCCGAACTCCGCCCGAACAAGGAGAGGCACCAACTTCGGCGGAAGTCGTGACAGATTGTAACACCAGATCATGTGATTTAACCAAAACATTTTGTTATCCATTATATTGTTTAGTGTAGCAAAAATTATTTTAGACCAACCTTAGCGATAGCGTCTTTGTCCTCGATTTGTCGAAAAGGAAGTGTCATCAAATGTCTGTGACAGGTTGCAAGGGGTCCTTTTGAATTTAGAAAATGCTAAGTTATTAAAATAAAATAAAAATTATCTCATTGATTGAGACAGGTGTCTGTCATCATGACATGTGGCACTTTGGGGTGGACCCACTTGGCTCAATCAATGAGAGAAGACTTGAAATAGACAAGATGTTGGCGAAAACATTGTTGAATGAGATCATGATTTTAGTTAGTTTAGTGCTGGGGCTGGAACAAAAGCATTCACCCAGTACAGCAGCTCTCCAGGACCCTGAGCTATATATAGATGGGTAACACTGTTTGACAAGGATGCCTTGCTCAGGTGGGGTTACTGATGAAAAGGGGGTGACTAGCCTATAGTGTACTGTACTGGCAAAAATAGGGACACGGACATGCCATCCTTCCACCTTTTATATATCCTTGCAGTCTAGGGTTTGCTAAATTACCTATTTAGGTATCCTAGAGCAGACTAAAACTCATTACATTTAATTGAATAAATAAGACATGACCAGTATTTGCAGAAGAGGAGGCTCCTCAGAGGAGGAAGGGGAGGAACATCCTCCTTAGTGAATTTCATAAAAATCTAAATAGTGAAGCATTAAAAAAAGCTATCATTTTTAGATAAAACTATACTAAATATATTCATATGTGCCAGTGTTGTGCCTTTAGATTTTGAGAAAATGAACAACAAAGGAATACTTTTTCAGCTCTCTCATTGACTTCTCAAACCCCAAGCCTGGCCTGCACTGCTTGGTCTGTTTCACAGGCCTTCTAGGAAGTCTTGCGATGTTGCGAGTCTGGGTTTAAAAACGGTGACAAAGTAGCCTACCGCCGCTCAGATTCACACATCGAGGAAAGAAAGGTTGATCAAATAGGAAAGAAGGCGGGATCTGCATTGAATAGCAATAGAGACTGGGAATTAATTTCCTTATTCCGCATTGTTCCCCCCAAAATTCTGCTAGTCTGTGTGTG
The DNA here is from genome assembly GCF_045791955.1 of Oncorhynchus clarkii lewisi. Classification (NCBI taxonomy): domain Eukaryota; kingdom Metazoa; phylum Chordata; class Actinopteri; order Salmoniformes; family Salmonidae; genus Oncorhynchus; species Oncorhynchus clarkii. The sequence goes on along the minus strand of NC_092166.1, from coordinate 22,691,265 downwards.
ACAGTAGACTGTTCTAGATTGCGCAGATTGAAAATGCACCAGTTTGAATGCACATGATGCGAAGTTCCAAGTTGTCAAATTAGGGTTTGTGGAAATTAGTTGAATTCTTTTTTTTAATGTAATTCATGAAGGCATCATCTTAAATATCTTCATACCAGCAATTATTACCAGCATGTCTGTGTGTGCTGGACTTGTGCCAGTGCGAGTGGGCTGTTGCCCGAGGAGAGAGAGCAGGACATTAGAGCAGCAGGTACAACATAATGGCAGACAACAGACAAACTAGTAGCAGTTATCACGCTAGTTAACTCTAGCTATCTAAGCATTAACGTCGTTGTCGCCTTTCCACCTGCACTGTAGAGCCTAAATGAATCTGCACCGTTGGAAAACTGGGATTCCCCTCTATTAAACAGTAGCCATGTAATTGCAACAACACAACAAATATTCTAAGAATAGTCTAAATGACAAATAACTTACTGTACATAGATCTCCGCTGAAACATAGATATTTTAGCCTTATACACTGGACAAAAATATAAATGCAACATGTAAAAGTGTTGGTCCCATTTTTCATGAGCTGAAATAAAAGATCCCAGAAATTTTCCATACACAAAACAAAACATATTTATCAAAACTTTTGTGCACAAATTTGTTTCCATTCCTGGTCAATCTAATTCATTTATAAAGCCCGTCTTACATCAGCTGATATGTCAAAGTGCTGTACAGAAACCCAGCCTAAAACCCCAAACAGCAAGCAATGCAGGTGTAGAAGCACGGTGGCTAGGAAAAACTCCCTGGAAAGGCCACAATCTAGGAAGAAACCTAGAGAGGAACCAGGCTATGAGGGATGGCCAGTCCTCTAATGGGTGTGCGGGGTGGAGATTATAACAGAACATGGCCAAGATGTTCAAATGTTCATGGATGACCAGCAGGGTCAAATAATAAAAATCGCAGTGGTTGTCGAGGGTGCCACAGGTCAGCACCTCAGGAGTAAATGTCAGGGTTCCATAGCCGCAGGCAGAACAGTTGAAACTGGAGGAGCAGCACGGCCAGGTGGACTAGGGACAGCAAGGAGTCATCAGGCGAGGTAGTCCTGAGGCATGGTCCTAGGGCTTAGGTCCTCCGAGAAAGAAAGAAAGAAAGAAAGAAAGAAAGAAAGAAAGAAAGAGAGAGAGAGAGAATTAGAGAGAGCATGCTTAAATTCACACAGGACACAGGATAAGACAGAAGAAACACTCCAGATATAACAGACTGACCCTAGCCCCCCGACACATAAACTACTGCAGCATAAATACTGGAAGCTGAGACAGGAGGGGTCGGGAGACACTGTGGCCCCATCCGACGATACCCCCGGACAGGGCCAAACAGGCAGGATACAACCCCACCCACTTTGCCAAAGCACAGCCCCCACACCTCTAGAGGGATATCTTCAATCCCCAACCTACCATCCTGAGACAAGGCAGAGTATAGCCCACAAAGATCTCTGCCACGGCACAACCCAAGGGGGGGTGCCACCCCGGACAGGAAGATCACGTCAGTGACTCAACCTACTCAAGTGATGCACAGTGACTCAGCCCCTGTAATAGGGTTAGAGGCAGAGAATCCCAGTGGAGAGAGGGGAACCGGCCAGGCAGAGACAGCAAGGGCGGTTCGTTGCTCCAGTGCCTTTCAGTTCACCTTCACACTACTAGGCCAGACTACACTCAATCATAGGACCTACTGAAGAGATGAGTCTTCAAAAAGACTTAAAGGTTGAGACCGAGTCTGCGTCAGCTTGAAGGGTTAGAGGCCATGATTATTTTCATAATTGTGTCAAGAGATATAGTACTAAAAAACTTGAGTGTCTCCCTTGATCCTAGGTCCTGGCAGAGTTGTGCAGACTCAGGACAACTGAGCTTTGGAGGAATACGCAGATTTAAAGAGGAGTCCGTAATTTGATTTCTAATGATCATGATCTTTTCCTCAAAGAAGTTCATGAACTTCTCACTGCTGAAGTGAAACCATCCTCTCGTGGGGAATGTTGCTTTTTAGTTAGCTTTGCACCAGTATCAAAAATAAATGTTGGATTGTTCTTAATTTCCTCAATTAAGTTGGAAAAATAGGATGATCGAGCAGCAGTGAGGGCTCTTCGATACTGCACAGTACTCTTTCCAAGCTAGTCGGAATACTTCCAGTTTGGTGTGGCGCCATTTCTGTTCCAATTTTCTGGAAGCTAGCTTCAGAGCTCGGGTATTTTCTGTACACCAGGGAGCTAGTTTCTTAAGACAAATGTTTTTTGTTTTTAGGGATGCGACTGCATCTAGGGTATTACTCAAGGTTAAATTGAGTTCCTCAGTTAGGTGGTTAACTGATTTTTGTACTCTGACATCCTTGGTTAGGCGAAGGGAGTCTGGAAGGGCATCTTGGAATCTTTGGGTTGTCTGAGAATTTATAGCATGACTTTTGATGATCCTTGGTTGGGGTCTGAGCATATTATTTGTTGCAATTACAAACATAATAAAATGGTGGTCCGATAGTCCAGGATTATGAGGAAAAACATTAAGATCCACAACATTTATTCCACGGGACAAAACTAGGTCCAGACTATGACTGTGGCAGTGAGTAGGTCCGGAGACATGTTGGACAAAACCTGTTAGTGAGCATTTCTTCTTTGCCGATAATCCATCCACCTGACAGGTGTGGCATTTCAAGAAGCTAATTAAAAAGCATGATCATTACACATGTGCACCTTGTGCTGGGGAAAAGTTTTGTCATGCACACAATGCCACAGATGTCTCAAGTGTTGAGGGAGTGTGCAATTAGCATGCTAACTGCAGGAATGTCCAAGAGAGCTGTTGCCCGAGAATTTAATGTTAAATTCTCTACCATAAGCCACCTCCAACGTCATTTTAACGAATTTGGCAGTACGTCCAACCGGCCTCACAACCGCAGACCATTAGTGTGACGTTATGTGGGCGAAGGGTTTGCTGATGTCAACGTTGTGAACAGAGTGCCCCATAGTGGTGGTGGGGTTATGGTATGGGCAGGCATAAGCTATGGACAACGAACACAATTGTGACAAAATCCTGAGGCCCATTGTGAGGCCCATATTTTATGGTATCTATGACCAACAGATGCATATCTGTATTCCCAGTCATGTGAAATCCATAGAGTAAGGCCTAATTAATTAATTTACATTTACTGATTTCCTCATATGAACTGTAAATCAGTAGAATTTTTTTAATTGTTGCATGCTACGTTTATATAATTTTTGTTCAGTAGATATAAACATGTTTAGTTAGATACTGTACTTTGCTTTGAAGTGTTGTGGGAGAATCAGAATTAGCTACGTAACATAGATGTCTTATCTGCAGAATATGTTTAGAGTGTTGATCTGTTGAACTCTTGTTATTAGAATGGCTCCCTTCATACTCTGGTGTTGGTGATTGCACTTCCTCCCTCATATGGGCCTCAGTCACCTGGGGCCCAGAGAGGGGAGAAGTCAGGCTTGTCTATCACATGTCCCTGTTGCTATGCAGAATATGAGAAAGAGAATAGGGCAAAGGAGGTGAGAAGGGAACATTGTGGAGACAAGTGATTGGTTCCCCATTACTCACACCATCACTTCACAAGGTTCATATTAGATACACATTCACCTATGGAAACAATGTCTGTGCGTCAGTCCCCACCTCTTTGGGTCTTGGGGGAGCTTGTCCTCTCCCCTGGTTCCCTTTTTAGCAAGATGGACACTAAGTAACGAAATATGTCCTTTTGTGTTCTTAGTACTGAACAAAACAACAAGTTCTTTGTACTGGAGGCAGAGTGCTCTCTGAGGTTGCACTTATCTTGCGATGGTATTTAACCAAGAGGTTCACTCCACTCAGTGGGCTTTCACCCTATTCACAATTGTGTAGGTATTGTGACCATCTCCCTTATCGAGAAGTTATTTTGATAAAGTTAATATCCTGATTGGTAATAGACCTTGTCTCTCCTCATTATTGATTCAAATATTTACCACAGAAGTAGCTTACCTTACCCATTTGATCCCTGATTCATTGAATGAGGGAATAATTTAATAAAGACAAAATAATTTGGTTGTAATGTTACAATATGTTATATCAAGGGGGGCAACCATCCTCTAGCATTGCTACTGCATGGGTTTGCAGGCTTTTGTTCAAGCCCTGGTCTAACCACAATGTAGCCTAAACATCAGCTGCTCAGCAGGGCCATGATAAGATGGCGCCGACAGACATGGCAGCTCTGCTTCTAGCTCCTAAGCAACTTTGCAGTGTTTTGTTTTTTTGTGTGTTATTTCTTACATCATTAACCCAGAAGGTTTTTTGTGTTATTACATACAGCCGGAAATAACTTTTAGATATCAGAGCAACGGTAACTCACCAGCGTTATGACCAGGAATACAACTTTCCCGAATTGGAGCCTTTGTTCTTAAAACTTCTTTGGGCTAGGGGGCAGTATTTTCACGTCCGGACGAAAAGCTTGCCCAGAGTAAACTGCCTGCTACTCAGGCCCAGATGCTAGGATATGCATATTATTAGATTTGGATAGAAAACACTGAATGATGTATGTGAGTATAACAGCACTCATATGGCAGGCAAAAACCCGAGAAAAGCATCCAACCAGGAAGTGGGAAATCTGAGGTTTGTTGGTTTTCAAGTCTTAGCCTAACCAACATACACTGTCTGTGGGGTCATATTGCACTTGCTACGGCTTCCACTAGATGTCAACAGTCTTTAGAACCTTGTTTCAGGCTTCTACTGTGAAGTGGGAGAGAATGAGAGCTGATTGAGTCATGGGTCTGCCAGAAGGCCATGTGCTCAGTCAGGCGTGCGCCCGTGAGAGTTAGCTCTGTTCCCTTTAATTTCTAAAGACAAAGGAATTCTCCGGTTGAAACATTATTGAAGATTTAAGATAAAAATATCTTAACGATTGATTATATACATCATTTAATATGTTTCTACGAACTGTAATATAACTTTTTTGACTTTGTCTGGACCTGATGCCTGCGCATTTGGATTACTGTACTAAATGCACGAACAAAAAGGAGGTATTTGGACATAAATTATGGACTTTATCGAACAGAACTAACATTTATTGTGGAACTGGGATTCCTGGGAGTGAATTCTGATGAATATCATCAAAGGTAAGTGAATATTTATAATGCTATTTCTGACTTTTGTTGACTCCATAACATGGTGGGTATCTGTATTGCTTGTTTTGGTCTCTGAGCGCTGTACTCAGATTATTCCATGGTGTGCTTTTTCTGTAAAGCTTTTTTGAAATCTGACACAGCGGTTGCATTAAGGAGAAGTATATCTTTAATTCATAACAGTTGTATTTTCAACAACATTTATGATGAGTATTTCTGTAAATTGACGTGGCTCTCTGCACTTTCACCGGATGTTTTGGAGGCAAAGCATAATGCGCCAATATAAACATAGATTTTTGGAAATAAATATGAACTTTATCGAACAAAACATACATGTATTGTGCAACATACATGTATGAGTGCCATCTGATGAAGATCATCAAAGGTTAGTGATTAATTTGATCTCTATTTCTGCTTTTTGTGACTCCTCTCTTTGGCTGGAAAAATGGCTGTGTTTTTTTGTGTTTAGGTGCAGACCTAACATAATCGCATGGTATGCTTTTGTCGTAAAGCCTTTTTGAAATCGGACACTATGGTGGGATTAACAACAAGTTTATCTTTAAAATGGTGTATAATACATGTATGTTTGAATTTTAATTATGAAATTTCTGTTGTTTGAATTTGGCACCCTGCATTTTCACTGGATGTTAGCGTCCCACCTAGAGAGGTTAACCCCAGGGCAATTTATCTTATCCCAGAGGCTGCTTCAAGACGCCGCCGCCGAAGAAGAGGTATACGGAGTGGCCTTCTAGTCAGACTCAGGACACATGCACACCATCCACTGCTTCCGAGTATATTACTTGTTAATGTTCATTCTCTGTACAATAAAGTAGACGAGCTCAGGGCGAGGATCTCCTTCCAGAGAGACATCAGGGACTGTAACATACTCTGTTTCATGGAATCATGGCTCTCTCCGGATATACTGTCCCGTCCATACAGCCATCTGGGTTCTCAGTACATTGCACAGACAGGAATAAAGACTTCTCCGGGAAGAAGAAAGGCATAGTGTATGTTTCATGATTAACTACTCATGGTGTGATTGTGATAACGTACAGAAACTCAAGTCCTTTTGTTCACCTGACCTAGAATACCTCACAATCAAATAATGACCGTATTACCTCCCAAGAGAATTCTCTTCGGTTAAAGTTACAGCCATGCATATTCTCCCTCAAGCCAATACCACGACGGCCCTCAAAGAACTACCCCCACGACCCCTTCAGCAAATCAGATCACAACTCCATTTTGCTCCTCCCTTCTTATAGGCAGAAAGTCAACCAGGAAGTAACTGGGCTAAGGTCTATTCAACGCTGGTTTGAATCCATGCTTAAAAATTGTTTTGGTCACGCAGACTGGAATATGTTCCAAGTAGCCTCTGAGAATAACATTGACGTATACACGGACACATTGACCGAGTTCATCAGGAAGTGTATAGGGGATGTTGTTCCCACTGTGACTATTAAAATCTACCCAAACCAGAAATAGTTGATAGATGGCAGCATTTGTGCAAAACTGAAAGCACGAACCACCGCATTTAACCAATGCAAGGTGACTGGGAATATGGTTGAATACAAACAGTGTAGTCATTCCCTCCATAAGGCAATCAAACAGGCAAAACGTCAGTACAGACACAAAGTGGAGTCGCAATTCAACGGCGCAGACACGAGACAGATATGTGACAGGGTCAACAGGCAATCACGAATTACAAAGGGAAAACCAGCCACGTCACGGACACCAACGTCTTGCTCCCGGACAAGCTACACACCTTCTTCACCCGCTTTGAGGATAACCCAGTGCCACTGACTCGGCCTGCTCCCAAGGACTGTGGGCTCTCCTTCCCAGTGGCTGACGTGAGTAAGACATTTAAGCGTGTTAACCCTCGCAAGGCTGCCGGCCCAGACAGCATCCCTAGCCGCGTCATCAGAGCATGCGCAGACCAGCTGGCTGGAGTGTTTACGGACATATTCCATCTCTTCCTATCCCAGTCTGCTGTCCCCACTTGCTTCAAGATGTCCACCATGGTTCCTGTACCCAAGAAAGCGAAGGTAACTGAACTAAATTACTATCACCCCGTAGCACTCGCTTCTGTCATCATTAAGTGCTTTGAGAGGTTAAGGAACATATCACCTCTACCTTACCTGACAGCTCATCATTAAGCTCGGGGCCCTGGGTCTGAACCCTACCCTGTGCAACTGGGACCTGGACTTCCTGACAGGCTGCCCCCAGGTGGTGAAGGTAGGAAACAACACCTGTCAATCGTTGTCTCTGATTGAGAACCCTACTTAGGTAGCCTGTTCCCACCTGTGTTTGTGGGTAGTTGTTTCCTGTTTTGTGTTTTTTCACCTTACAGGACTGTTTCGTGTCGTTCACTCTCTTTGTTGTTTTTTGTCATTCAGTGTTCCGTTTATTTAATTAAATTTACAATGAACACTTACGACGCTGCGTGTTGGGCCGATGATTCCTATTCCTCATCATAAGACGAAGAGGAGAGGTATTGTATTCTGCTGTATTTTAGTCAATGCCACCCCAACATTGCTCGTCCTAATATTTGAATATTTCTTAATTCCATTCTTTTACTTTTAGATTTGTGTGTATTGTTGGCAATTGTTAGATACTACTGCACTGTTGAAGTAGGAACACAAACATTTCACTACACCCTCAATAACATCTGCTAAATATGTGTATGTGACCAATAAAATGTGATTTGATTTGATTTGATAAGCAGACTTGGGTGTTTCAGGGCTGGATCAAAAGCCAAGCCTGCACACCCAGGGGTTCTCCAGATGGAGAGCTCCTCCATCTAAAATGACCACATTTTAACAACATTTGACTAACAGTGCAAATCTACTTTGTGGGGGTTTGATCAAGTGCACAATGGCAAGAGAGAGAGAGAGAGAGCTAGCTAGCTAGCTATATTTGGTTGTATTTATTTTAACTTTCACTTAGCTAGCAAATGCAGCTAGCTAGTCAAGCCTACTCAAACACCCAGCTCAAATAGAGAGGGATACTATGTTAGCTAGCTGGCTATGGCTATCCAACACTGGAACTATTCCAAGTCAAGTTAAGCTTTTTAACTGCTAAACTGCTTTATGACTGTACACTATATTGCATGATTGTAGCGGGTTTACTAAAGCGTTAGGTCTAGTTGACTATAACATGGCAACGATGTAGGCTGTGAGTAGCGGTCATGGTATGAAGGTTTGGCTTGGAAAGGTTTTTCACCTGGTGACAGACATCTGATATGTTGTTGAAGTAGATTGTTGCGAGAAGGAATTATATTTATATACAACGAGCAAAGTGATCATGCTCAACCTGTGTACCTACATTGTAAACTTTCATTCATAGGCTAGGTTGTAGCAACCTCATGATGGGTACAGGGAAAATTTGAGATGCATGTAGTAGCTTGCTCCTATCGATGTTACATTAAGCTGGATGAATGGAATATTAATGAACAAAAATAATCATCCTCCGCATCTTAAACGGCACCGATCACCACTGATTTGCATCACATGCATTCACTCACTGATCATGTATTGTTCTCTGTTTGCAGTGAGCTGAGCATTAAGAATTGGATCATGTCCATGGTATATGCTGGGCATGTGTCTCACATAGCTGGCTCCATCCCTACTGTGCACAGCAGATCTGTGGGACAAGACAACCACCATCAGATCACTAACCCACCTGACTCGACACTGGTTTTCTTTGCAAGCCACTTCCTGTCTTTCTGGATGCCTTATACAGAAAGGTGTGGTTTGACCCAAAGACGTTTCTTATTCTCCTTTCTTTTGTTTTATTTCAGAGTTACAAGTAAGGACGATTACTTTTTAAGTGTCGGCCTATATGTTCATCAGGATCAGCTGGCGAATCCTAAAACTCTGGGACTGAGTATTGTCCGAGTGAACCCTGTGGAGTGTTGCCAGAGGAAAGAGAGGGAGCTTAACATTGGGAAGAGACCCAGGACAGAGAACAAGGGAGTTTTGGATGTGAATGACGCTCAACCCTCCTCTTCTTCAGATTCCAAGCCTGAGAGCAGATCTAGTAGCTGTACTGACCGAGTTCAGCCACCAGGTGGCAGTAGAACCTCAGGGAGCAGCTGCAGCAGGAATGGCAACAACAAATAGTTTTACCGTCATTTAACCTGGCAAGTCAGTTAAGAACAAATTCTTATTTACAATGACAGCCTAGGAGAAGTGGGTTAACTGTCTTGCTCAGGGGCAGAACAACAGTTTTTTATATTGTCAACTCGAGGATTCAATCTAGCAACCTTTCGGTTACTGGACCAACTCTCTAACCGCTAGGCTACCTTCCTCCCCTGGAAGAGGATAAGGAGCCATGCAAACAGGCTTGTTCAAAGACTGACATTGATGTCTCAACGACCTACACTGTGCACAGCCTTCTCTCAGTTATTAAGCAAACTGATCCATACAGTGCCTTGCGAAAGTATTCGGCCCCCTTGAACTTTGCGACCTTTTGCCACATTTCAGGCTTCAAACATAAAGATATAAAACTGTATTTTTTTGTGAAGAATCAACAACAAGTGGGACACAATCATGAAGTGGAACGACATTTATTGGATATTTCAAACTTTTTTAACAAATCAAAAACTGAAAAATTGGGCGTGCAAAATTATTCAGCCCCCTTAAGTTAATACTTTGTAGCGCCACCTTTTGCTGTGATTACAGCTGTAAGTCGCTTGGGGTATGTCTCTCAGTTTTGCACATCAAGAGACTGAATTATTTTCCCATTCCTCCTTGCAAAACAGCTCGAGCTCAGTGAGGTTGGATGGAGAGCATTTGTGAACAGCAGTTTTCAGTTCTTTCCACAGATTCTCGATTGGATTCAGGTCTGGACTTTGACTTGGCCATTCTAACACATGGATATGTTTATTTTTGAACCATTCCATTGTAGATTTTGCTTTATGTTTTGGATCATTGTCTTGTTGGAAGACAAATCTCCGTCCCAGTCTCAGGTCTTTTGCAGACTCCATCAGGTTTTCTTCCAGAATGGTCCTGTATTTGGCTCCATCCATCTTCCCATCAATTTTAACCATCTTCCCTGTCCCTGCTGAAGAAAAGCAGGACCAAACCATGATGCTGCCACCACCATGTTTGACAGTGGGGATGGTGTGTTCAGCTGTGTTGCTTTTACGCCAAACATAACGTTTTGCATTGTTGCCAAAAAGTTCAATTTTGGTTTCATCCTTCTTCCACATGTTTGGTGTGTCTCCCAGGTGGCTTGTGGCAAACTTTAAACAACACTTTTTATGGATATCTTTAAGAAATGGCTTTCTTCTTGCCACTCTTCCATAAAGGCCAGATTTGTGCAATATACGACTGATTGTTGTCCTATGGACAGAGTCTCCCACCTCAGCTGTAGATCTCTGCAGTTCATCCAGAGTGATCATGGGCCTCTTGGCTGAATCTCTGATCAGTCTTCTCCTTGTATGAGCTGAAAGTTTAGAGGGACGGCCAGGTCTTGGTAGACTTGCAGTGGTCTGATACTCCTTCCATTTCAATATTATCGCTTGCACAGTGCTCCTTGGGATGTTTAAAGCTTGGGAAATCTTTTTGTATCCAAATCCGGCTTTAAACTTCTTCACAACAGTATCTCGGACCTGCCTGGTGTGTTCCTTGTTCTTCATGATGCTCTCTGCGCTTTTAACGGACCTCTGAGACTATCACGGTGCAGGTGCATTTATACGGAGACTTGATTACACACAGGTGGACTGTATTTATCATCATTAGTCATTTAGGTCAACATTGGATCATTCAGAGATCCTCACTGAACTTCTGGAGAGAGTTTGCTTCACTGAAAGTAAAGGGGCTGAATAATTTTGCACGTCCAATTTTTCAGTTTTTGATTTGTTAAAAAGTTTGAAATATCCAATAAATGTCGTTCCACTTCATGATTGTGTCCCACTTGTTGTTGATTCTTCACAAAAAAATATAGTTTTATATCTTTATGTTTGAAGCCTGAAATGTGGCAAAAGGTTGCAAAGTTCAAGGGGGCCGAATACTTTCGCAAGGCACTGTAATCTTCAGTCGGAACCCTTTTTTCTTAAGAACCCTTCTCTCAGCACTGTTCAGTCATATAATACCAGCACAATATCAGAACTGGGGGAGAAGTTCAATTGAGATCTACATCTGGTGATTTTTCCCTCATACATCAATATCTATGCTATTCCTCCCATGAACAGATATAATACATTTAGTGTGTAATCAAGTTTTTCTTGGGGGTTGAGCACTTCTCTGTTGTCTGCCTCTCATTGCTACCAGTTGTCATAGTCTCATGTCAGAATTAGACGTTCATCCATGTTAAGGTTAAGTTCAGGCATTATCTCCAAATGGTTACGGTAAGGGTTAAGGTTTAGGATAGGCTTAAAACAAAAATATACAAAACTACTTTCTATAGCTGAACAACCTTTGGAATCAGAGGCAAGAGGCAGATGCTTATGCCCATCCGCCATCTCCGTCCACAACACCCTAGCAAACCTGAAACCAACTTGAAGGTAACAGAGCTCACCGTTGCCCGAGTGGCCGGTTTCCACATCATTGTTTGACGTCCTCCGACATGGATGGACATCGAGTACTGACCTGTATCATGGGTGACCTGGTTGCTCACTGTCTGAATTAGATTTGGATGTCATAAGGCTATCATAGTAGCTAAAACGATACAGGCATGGTACTGTAGGGTGTCTCCTGGTTGGGGAGGTGATGTTCATGTTGGAAATATATCTCATATTTGTTTTCTAATCAAATATTTGCACAATTATAGCGTGGCCTGGGACTACGAACTTGTAAAATTACTGCTTTTTCACCGATATGGCCATCACCGTTGGCACATTTTTCTTGCTACATTGCTAATTCAATTTATTTCCAGGGAAGGAAAATGAAATGAGGAAGAACATAATGTAGCACTAATGATGAAAAGGTCAATCTCTAAATTTAGCCTGTCATTAACAGCTAAAAGGGTTTTACTTTGCTGCTTCTTTTCAACCTTTTACTATTAAAGGCACAATGCTGATAAAACGATGGCTTTCATTATGTGGATTGCTCATACTATTCTATCCCTTCCTGGTGCTTCTCCCTCTCCAATAGGGGTGATGATGAGGATGTTGATGATGACGATGATGAATGTGCAACAGCAGGGTCTGACCTGTGATTGTGTCTCCCTCTGTGATGGTGGAGGTGATGATTAAGGTGCACTAGGCGGGGCTGACCTGTGACTACTCGCGGGGCTGACCGGTGAGCTACCCCAACACATTAGCAGTGAGGAGGAGATTGAGAGGCTGGTCCTGGCAGTGGAGCTCATTCTGGAGGCGCCGACCCAGCCCACCCTTATCACCGTCTACAAGAATGTCAGTGCCAGTTGTGTAACAATACTTTAACGTACCTCTTAAGTTGTTTTGGGGGGTATCTGTACTTTACTATTTATATTTTCAACAACTTTTACTTAACTACATTCCTAAAAAAAAAAGACATTTTCTCGGACACCCAAAATGGTCCAATTCATGCACTTATCAAGAGAACATCTCCGGTCATCCCTACTGCCTCTGATCACTAAACACACATGCTTCATTTGTAAATGATGTCTGAGTATTGGATTGTGCCCTTGGCTATCCGTAAACAAAATAAAAACAAGAAAATTGTGATATCTGGCTTGCTAAATTTAAGGAATTTGAACTGATTTGCACTTTGACTTTTGATACTTAAGTGTATGTAAAACCAAAGACTTCAACAGACATCTTACTTAACGGAAGAACATGGGACACGTTGTAGCACTGGATATGTAGCAAACATTTGTTGTTGTTGTTGATAGCCGTCAATTTGCTTTTTGTAAAATGTAGAGAGCAAGACAGAAGCTTTAGGCATATGTCAAAGATGTGACTGTGAAAAAAATTGTCTTGACACCTATAGACACAGTTTGTTCTAGCACAAGAGACCATGTGCTCTGCTATTATTAAGGGGGTATGTGAGGGTATTGTGGCTTTTCTTAAAGAAAATGTCTAAAAGCATAGGCCTACCCTTTGCTAGTTTAAGATTAAAAACAAAATTATGGACCTGATTATATAAAGCTATCTATAACAACGCTTTAGTCCACAATGCTTTATGCTAGTTTGCAATCTGTAAAATGCAGGAGAAAGATGTGACTCTGGGATGTCTCTGGGTTGACTCTATGACATTCAGAGGCTGCGCAACCTTCTATAACCAAAGAGACAAAACATTTACTTTGCTTGGGAAGTAATGTGTGATTCTGTCAATATCAATTGACGTTAGGCATTTCAACAGGCTATTCAACAACATACTAACTCTAAATCAGTCAGAAACAAGCCAGGTAGCCTAAGAAGGAACGAAAATTAATTATTTAGGCGATATTATTATTTCAAGGCTATAGCCTGCCATTTAAGAAATCAGCTGTGAAGCATTGGTGACACGCTGGCATGAGCGCTCAGCAACACATCAACAACAGCACCTCAACAACATGCCTATACATTTCGCATTTAGGCTGTATAAAATGAAATAAAAAATATATCATTATTTTGAATTAAATAATCATGGGAAAAAATGCCTTATTAGGCTATCGTGCCTTCAGAGAGTATTCATGCCCCTGGACTTGTTCCACATTTTGTTGTTACAGCCTGTATTCAAAATGGATTCAATCCTTTTGTCCCCCCTCGCCCATCTACACACAAAAGCCCATGATGAGAAAGTGAACATGTGTTTATAGAAATGTTTGCGAATTTATTAAAATGAAATATAGAAATATCCCATTTGCATAAGTATTCACACACCAGAGTCAATACTTTGTAGAAGCACCTTTGGCAGCGATTACGGCTGCGAGTTATTATGGGTAAGTCTCTAAGAGCTTTCCACTTTTGGATTGTGCAACATTTGCCCATTATTTTTAAATTCTTCAACCTCTGTCAAATTGCAATAGATTCTCAAGTAGATTTAAGTCAAAACTGTAATTCGGCCTCTCAGGTACATTCACTGTTTTCTTAGTAAGCAACTTCAGTGTAGATTTGGCCGTTTGTTTTAAGTTATTGTCCTGCTGAAAGGTGAATTCATCTCCCAGTGTCTGGTGGAAAGCAGACTGAACCATGTTTTCCTCTAGGATCTGATAGATTAATGCAGTGCTGTTATTATAATGGATATCTTTTCACACCTACCCTTGTCCACGGTGGTCTGCGAATCCACAACTTTGTGTCTACTTTGCCATGTAATGCTTACAAAAACTGCATATCTAAGGCTCTGGTCTGTCCTAGGATTGAAGGTAAATGGTAGGCCTGTTCTCTGCTACCCACTTTGTTTGAATTATTATTTTGAGTATAGGGGAGGGTCGGGTAAAAAATATGTTTTACTAAAGGGAGGGCCATCAATTTTCATTTCAGAGAGGTCCGGTTTTCTCCAGGTATCCTCATTATAAATAACATACATGGAACCACACCAGAGGACAATCTGCCCAAGACATCATGATACAAATCACTGTGACGACATCGTGATTTGAGATGCATCTGTGGTGTAACTCTGACTTAGACCCATAAATCATCCACTGGTGTCAGGGGATTCAGCCTGAAGATGGTATTTCTTATTTGCAAATGTACCTGTGGTGACACGCGGGTACTAGGTTATTTGAAAGGCTTTAAAGTATGAGCTGAATGGTTGGAAATCAAGATAGCATGTCTACCTGCTCCACAGTCTAAGTTTTACTCAGGTAAGCAGGTATCGAAAATATATGTTTACCTGACATTATTGTTGTCTAATCAGATACTGTACAATTTAATGAGGACTTAATTTTTTTTATGTGCTGAGCTCAGTCGTCGTTAGTCAGTTTTCATCATTTGTGTATAATTGATTGTTTGCCAATTGCTTGCCCAATCCTGACAATATTGGATGCAGGCAGAATTCACAAAGTGACATTTTGATGACTATGGTGCCATTTCTAGAGCAAATGCAGTGAATTATTCATGAAATAAGTATGTTTTTGTGCCCATAACAATCCTTTTGCTAATTACTCAGAAATCTTTTCCCTAATACAATGTATCACTTTAATCAAATCTGAGGAAGCACTTATGACCTTAGCTGACCCCTTTTAATATTTGTATTAGGTTTTTGTACTTCAAGTCAGCAAATGATTGTGATTAGACCCTACCCTACCACACCCACTCCAGTTCGTTAGCAACTCTGTGCTTTGACATCTTCCTCTCAATGTTTTTAAAATGTAATGAATAGATGTGTATCTAAGTCAGTCAAAGCTATTGCATGTTATGCCACAACTTCAATGCCTTGGTTGTCAATGCAGAGTACAATTTGTCCCAACTACTGCACTGTCATTTTGAGTATACAGGAATACCTATTAATGCTTGTACATGAACACATGATACTTCATTGGCATGTTATTCTTATGCAATTCTAACAGATTCTCTCCATAACATTGTTCCCATTTTGAACGTCTTCCAATGAAAGATGGGATGCCCATTAGAGTAGGCTATAGTAGCTGTCAGGAAATCTATTACATTTTCCTTGGGTATAATAGACTCTCGTGGGGTTGTTTTGTCTCCTGTTTTGATATTCACCATGTTCTTTTGAACAAAACGGATGCATTTTTTGTGTACACCCATGACAAATTGTCCAATTAGAATCTTCATGGCTTTGCATACAATATCTTCATGCATACGATATCTCCAATTAAGCAGACATTGATGCTCCTCAAAACATAACGCAGATTTTTTTGATTGCAGCTCACCATTTAAATATGAATTTATACCCCAGCATGATGTAGCCTATTCCACACATCAATAACATTCAGTACACCATATCTGCTATATGATGACCCAATGTGAATTAAGGAACAGGTTTGTACCATAGACGTATAGACACAACTTAGTCGTATGAAAGCTGCTTATACCATGGGCAGAGCCGTATATACTCTATATGATTCTGAAAATGGTATTCTTTGTGTGCAGTCTTATTCAAGACCACTTCAACAACTTCATTCATTGCAATGAACCTACACACAGAGGGAATCATTCTCATTCCCCACCATTTCAATCCTAATCCTTCCCTAAAGTGTCCACCACAGACAACCTTGATTCCTCCTTCCACGGGACTCAGACCTGTATTCCGTATGCTGAGCTGTGTCCCAGGTACTTCCTGTGCATTGTAAATGATGGTGTTGGACCGAGCATTGAGATGGACCTGTGTGCTCAGATTACTGATGCACCAACCAAGGCTGTTGGATCTTGACACCTTCCCTTCCCTCTGACCGGCATGTCTTAGCTGCCATGGATGGGATCAGGAAGGCTTCGCCATCCACATTAAATTTGGATGAGCATGAATGACCAACGGTGGACACGCTCTAGTGATGCCTGCAAAAAAGTCCCTAGTCAAAAAATCCTATAGGATTCAAATAAAAAAGAATCTAATAGAATCATATAGGAGTGCAATGGGACTGGTTCCATTGCATTCTTGCACTGGAATCCTATAGGATCTTATAGTATAAAGTCCTATAAGTTAGAATCCCATATGAGTCCAATAAGATTGCTTTCAAAATCTGATATGATTTTTCTATTGGGTTTTTGTATTGTATCCCTATAGGATAAAATCCTATATGATAGAATCCTATAGGACTCCAATAGGACTGGTTCTAAAATCTGACAGGATTTTTCTATTGGACATACGGCAAATGAACTTGCAGCCCTGAATCACTCCCATATTGTGATGGTGTGTTGAACAGGTTAAGAACCTCAGGGAATTATCACTGGTGTGAGTAGGCAAAGATACATTGTAGAATAATAGTGAAGACATCAAAACTATGAAATAACACATATGGAATCATTTTTAGTAAATTATAGTATAACAATACAGTGACAAAAAATAGATACAAATGGCTACAACTTAGCTAGCTAGTCAGTTAACAGCAAAATGTGGCTAAAAGTAGTTTCTTA
Source organism: Oncorhynchus clarkii lewisi (assembly GCF_045791955.1). Lineage (NCBI taxonomy): Eukaryota > Metazoa > Chordata > Actinopteri > Salmoniformes > Salmonidae > Oncorhynchus > Oncorhynchus clarkii. The sequence continues at coordinate 22,674,179 of NC_092166.1, read as the reverse complement.
GCTAGCATAAAAACAAGTGCATAAAATGCTGCAACATGACAAAAATATGACTAAAACATAAGGAAACAAATACTGTACCCAGAGTTCTTGTGTTCACAGTGAAGGATAAAACAGTTAGAAAAAAACTGTTTGAAAAAATTCTCTGCACAGCCACAGGTGTTGAGCTGAACTTGGGAGATGTGATGTCATCAGTCACTCTTAAAGGGACAGGCTTTCTTACAGGTGAATAAAACAGGAATTAATATAGAACTGTTGTTTCCAATCAACAAAAATGTTGTAATTCATGTTATTGTATTGTACTGGAACTTATGACAAAAACTATTATTTATTGGGTTCAATAAGGAAAAAAAGTTTGAATAAGTTTCTGATTGGGGTGACAAAATCCTACAAGATTTACCAAAAACCTACAGGATTGTGAGAATCTTGGTCCAATAGGATTAATTGTGATTCCCAATAGGAAAAAAGCAGTCCAATATAATTCCAATATGATTCTGATACAGGTGACACAATATCCTATAGGACTGCGAGAATCCTATAGGATCACTTTTTTTTATTTCCAATAGGAAAAAAGTAGTCCAATAGGATTTTGATAGAGGTGACACAAAATCCTATAGGATTGTGAGAATCCTATGATATTCTGTTGGGAAAAAAATGTACTGTCTGGAGAGCGGAGTCAGTGAAACATGAAAACTAGTTAAAGGGGCAATCTGTGATTGCTACATACGGTTTTTTTTTTGTACACTGAATGTACAAAACATCATGAATGCCTGCTCTTTCCATGACACAGACTGTCCAGGTAAATCCAGTTGATAGCTATGATCCCTTATTGATGTCACTTGTTAAATCCACTTCAAATCAGGGTAGATGAAGAGGAGGGAACTGTGTGTACGGAACTGCAACGCTGCTGGGTTTTTCACGTTAAACAGTTTCCCGTGTGTATCAAGAATGGTCCACCACGCAAAGGACATCCAGCAAACTTGACAGGGGGGGGGAATTCTTGAGGAATACAACTTAAAATGCCTCATGAGCTTAGTTTTAACTGTTGCAACCCATCAGAACCAAAATCCATTGTTTGTAAGCAATGTAATAAAAACAACACTATACACTCAGTCCTTGCGTCCATAGTGCTGTCTATGAATTTGAGAGTGGTTCCATTTCTCCAGCCCCATCCCATAGCTGTTTACCAAAAACCGTGGCAGGTGATGGCGTTGTTGTTGTTTGATCTGCAGATTGCCTCTTTAAGTGCAAACATGGATTGTGAGATCCAAGGTCAGCTAGTAATTGTAAATGTGGAAGTAGGCCCTGTGAAAACCTACAGAGATGAGTCAGCGACCTTCAAGCATTAAAGTTATGTAACTGTTTCTAATAAACCTGACGGCTGCTGGGTATAGTAGGTGACATCAAAGAGAGAGAGCATCATCATTGTTCTCTGCCTTTGAAAACATTTCTTACTGACACCCACTTTCTCCCATTTTCTCATTTTCTGTTTTGCAGTCTGGCAGCTGTTGTTAAAACTGAAAATAAAACTGAGGTGACATCACACTAGTGCACTAATAGAAGCCTAATTATAGCCAAGGTCACTTTCTTTGTTTTGCTTATTTCAGACTCAGATATTTGTATATGGGGGTGATTTAATTTAATAAAATGTAATAAAATACTGCATAATAATTTAATTAAAAAATCCTAATTAATTAGAAAATCCTGTTATATACTCTTCTGTTAATAAGAGACAGAGGATTGGCAACTTTGTCTTCCAGTGCTTAACTCCACATCATCATTAGACACTGTAACTTTCAGCTCCTGCTCCAAAGAGAATTGTGTCAAGATCCACTTGTTCATTTATCCTGGCTGATAACTAGAACACAGCGGGCTGCCTGGCTCCCTAGTAGCTTTCAGTGAAATATGCTATTGTCAATACAAGGAACCAACTAAACAACCAAAGTCAATAAGAACAGATCAGCATGTCATTTTCTATCCCTTGCTGTATCATTCCCAGTAGAGCTAACTGTTGTTTGACATTAGGAACTAGCCTATTAGAACAATGCTCTGCAGTTCCAGTTTTAAATCCATTCCATCAATCAAAATTAAATACAAGAAAATATTGGGAAGTGTATGTTTCTATCAAGGATTAGTTTCCCTGGCAACCATGCTATGCCACTAGCAAGCAACTTAAAACTGGGGAACAAGTAGAAATCTTGGTAAGATTTCAATTGCAACCTCAAAACGTTCAGAAGATTTCAATTGCAACCTAAAAACGTTCAAAACCTCAAAACACATCATTTAATTTCACAGTAAAATAGGAATAAAAAAGTGATACGTAATCACGTCCCCTGGCAGCGGTTATTCATGTTTGGCACACTTAGCCTAGAGTCATAGTAAACATTGAAGGCAGAATGTTCCACAAGGAATGAATAGGCTAATCATCATCACCAAAATAAATCCACAGAAGATGCCTCATGAATAAGGGAAATCACATATCTACATAATATTCCAGTCACATCATAAAAAGAAGGAAACTACATCTGGAAATGAAATATCTGGAAAATGTTTATCCTGAATAACATGCAAAGTCTACTTAATTGAAAGCACACTGATGCATTTTACTTGCACATAGCAGTGAAACAATATTGTATAGGTGTTACTGTAATTTAATTATACCTATGTGTTTTCATTAATTGAATTCCCTTAATCTATTTCAAGAGAATTTGTAAGATTCTTGTTTGCATAAAATAGACGGGGACCAGTCTTATCAATAATAGGTAACAGAATTTATTCTCGGTGCGCGCTGCCACTTTACCACGAGCAACAGTTTATATACAATAACATGACGTCATTTCATTGCTTAACAGAATCCCCTCCTCTCGACCGGGACAAAGTGAGATTAATAGTTCATTCTAACTTACTAACACACTCACAGGTCACACAACATAACTGAATTAACTTTTGACCCCCCAACATTATCGATCACCACTTAGCTGACAGTTCTAATTAACAGAAAACCTAGGAATGCACTCACTTCCTTATCTAAAAACCCCAGAGCTCAGTTTCGTCGGTTCAACCATGGGTTAACTATATTATCTGTTTACTTAATCCACAGACCATTCCTTTCTTCCCAGTTGGACTGGTGTTCATTAACTTGAATTACTCCTTGTCCGTGTCTCACAATCCCTTCTTATGAACTCATATTGTTAATCAGATATAATAAAACAGGGTATAAGTTTTACTTATTTACAGTTCCATTTAAAATGATTTGTTCAGTCATTTAATCCTAATTATCCCAACAATAGCTCTCCTCTTGTCTTGTAGCAGATTGCCTACAGCCAAGTAATACATGTTTTCATTCACTTCCTTGGCTCTGTATAGCAGTAGGTTTAGTTCCTTTTTTCATCACATATACAGTCAGGTCCAAAATGATTGTCAACCTTGATAAAGAAGAGCAAAAAATAGCTATATTGTATGCCCAATTATTTTGAAAATGATATGCTTTTATGCTAATATAAATGAAAAATGTATAAATATTTTGTTTAAAGCTGCGATATGTAACTTTTTAGGCAACCTGACAAAATTCACATAGACATTTGAGTTTTAGATCTGTCATTCTCGTTGAAAGCAAATCTAAGAATCTGTTCTATGTAGGCTATTTCTATGCTTCCCTGTTTTAAGTTTTGTTTTTGCTTCTTTTACTTTCGGTTTTGTACACCAGCTTCAAACAGCTGAAAACACTTTTGGTTCTGGAAAATATATTTCACAGCGGTTTAGATGCTACAATGATTTTCTACACTATACTTGCTTGTTTTGTCACATAAACACAAATTAGGTGAACAATTCAAATTTTAACAGCCGGGAAATGGCGGAGCGATTTTTTGCATAGTGCATCTTTAACAAGTAATACATGTTTTTCTGAAAAAGAATAGAATACAAATTATTGGCACCCTTGATAAAGACAAGCAAAACAGACGGTTTAAAATAAATAATCCAAATACTGAGCTATATAGTATGCAAAAACAATTGGGAAAATGATATGCTTAACAAGTAATAAATGTTTTTCTGAAAAAGATACGAGTCAAAATAGCCCCATAACATCAAAGATCCACCACCATATTTTACAGTAGGTATGGGGTTCTTTTCTATATATGATTCCTATTTTTTACGCCAAACCCGCCACTAGTGTGGCCACAGACAAGCTCCGTGTTCCTGTCATCTGACTATAGCCCTGGCTCCAATCAAAGCGTCAATGCCATTTAGCAAACTCCAGGATTTTACATTTGTTGAATGACATGAAAATAGAGCTCTTTGGCCACGCACATCAGTGGTGGGGTTGGCATCGAAATTAGAAATCATATGCAGAAAATAACCCCAAACCTACTCTAAAATGTTCTGGTGGTGGATCTTTGATGTTATTGGGCTATTTTGCTTCTACTGGTTGTGGGGCACTTGTTAAGGTCAAGAGCATCATGAACTTTACCCAGTACCAGAAAATGTTATCCAAAAACCTGGTTGCATCTGCCAGGAGGCTAAAATGTGGCTAGAAGTGGATCTTCCAGCAAGACAATAACCCTACGGTTTGAACTGATTTGGGCTCAGGCGAAAGATATCAATGATCTGAAAGGATTCTGTATGGAAGAATGGTCTAATATTGTCCTCATAAGGTGAGGTATTGAAAGGTACTGAAAACAGGGGTGCCAATAATATTGACCCCTATCTTTTTGAGAAAAACATTTATTATTAAACAAAATCTCTTTTTTTTTTCTTCATTGTTTTAGTGTAAAAATATATAATTTTCAGGGGGGGGGGGGGGTTGCATACAATATAGCTTACTATTTAAACTCAGCAAAAAAAGAAATGTCCCTTTTTAAGGACACAGTCTTTCAAAGATTGTTCGTAAGATCTTCATTGTAAAGGGTTTAAATACTGTTTCCCATGCTTGTTCAATGAAGCATTAACAATTAATGAACATGCACCTGTGGAACGGTCGTTAAGACACTAACAGCTTACAGACGGTAGGCAATTAAGGTCACAGTTATGATAATTTAGGACACTAAAGAGGCATTTCTACTGACTCTGAAAAACACCAAAAGAAAGATGCCCAGGGTCCCTGCTCATCTGCGTGAACGTGCCTTAGGCATGATGTAAGGAGGCATGAGGACTGCAGATGTGGCCAGGGCAATAAATTGCAATGTCCGTACTGTGAGACGCCTAAGACAGCGCTACAGGGAGACAGGACGGACACCTGATCAGACCTCGCAGTGGCAGACCACGTGTAACAATACCTGCACAGGATCGGTACATGCGAACATTACACCTGCGGGACAAGTACAGGATGGCAACAACAACTGCCGGAGTTACACCAGAAACGCACAGTCCCTCCATCAGTGCTCAGACTGTCCGCAATAGGCTGAGAGAGGCTGGACTGGGGGCTTCTAGGCCTGTTGTAAGGTAGGTCCTCAACAATGGGCACAAACCCACCGTCGCTGGACCAGACAGGACTAGCAAAAAGTGCTCTTCTCTGACGAGTCGCGGTTTTGTCTCACCAGGGGTGATAGTCGGATTCGCATTTATCGTGGAAGGAATGAGCATTACACCGAGGCCTGTACTCCGGAACGGGATCAATTTGGAGATGGAGGGTCCGTCATGGTCTGGGGCGTGGTGTCACAGGATCATCGGACTGAGCTTGTTGTCATTGCAGGTAATCTCAACACTGTTCGTTACAGGGACAGTTACAGAGGTCTAAGGCCATTCCCCCCAGAAATGTCCGGGAACTTGCAGGTGCCTTTGTGGAAGAGTGGGGTAACATCTCACAACAAGAACTGGCACATCTGGTGCAGTCCATGAGGAGGAGATGCACTGCAGTACTTAATGCAGCTGGTGGCCACGCCAGATACTGACTGTTACTTCTGATTTTGACACCCCCTTTGTTCAGGGACACATTACACCATTTCTGTTAGTCACTTGTCTGTGGGACTTGTTCAGTCTATGTCTCAGTTGTTGAACCTTGTTATGTTCATACAAATATTTACACATGTTAAGTTAGCTGAAAATAAACACAGTTGACATTGAGAAGACGTTTGTTTTTTTGCTGAGTTTATTTTATTTTTCATTTATTTATTTTTTGCTCATCTTTATCAATATTGCGGGGGGGGAAATGTTAAGTAATAAATGTTTTTCTCAAAAAGATAGGAATCCAAATGATTGGAATCCTTGATAAAGACGAGCAAAAAAACTATTCACAAACCTCTATGTGTTGACTCAATAGTTTGTGTGGTAGTGAGATAAATCAATATCAATATGTCGTTACATTAGTCATGTTCAACTATATTGCAATTGTTATTTGCCTCATAAGGCAAAAATGAAAAGTTGTCCTTATTTACAGATATTATAATACTGTTTCTTTGAAACTGTCCCTGAACAGTTCACATACAGTATCTCCATAAGGTTCAGTATCTGCTGGGAATTTCACACAGAGACACACAGAGAGGCAATATCATACCAGCAGCAGAATATCTCCTTGAAGGTCTTCCTCATCTCCTGGCTCCTGAAGGCGTAGATTAGCGGGTCGATGACAGAGTTACACATGATGAGAATGAGGTACATGTTGAAGTGAGACATGAAGCACATACAGTAGGGGTTCCTGGGGCAGGAGATCATGAGGATGAGATGGAGGAAGAAGGGCGCCCAGCACACTATGAACACCCCCAGGAGGATGGTGAGGGTGATGGCCCCCTTCATGTTGGCTGCCTGCCAGATGGGGCCGTTGCCCGGCAGAGCGGCGATCCTCTTCATGTGCAGACGCGCCAGCATGAACATGTGGACGTACAGCGAGGCCATGAGCACCAGCATGCTGAAGAACATGATGATGAGGCAGATGAGGACGGTAGTGCTCTCCGAGTAGACGATGAAGAGGACGCCCGACACGGTGCAGAAGGTCCAGATGCTGGTGATGATGGCGGCAGCCCGGCGCACGGTCATAATGTTGTGGTAGCGTAGTGCATAGAAGATAGTCACGTAACGGTCAACAGCGATGGCCAGCAGGCTCCAGATAGACGCCAGCAGGGAACTACAGATCATGGAGTCAAACACGTTGTCCATGCTCTTGATCATGCCACCGCCGATCCCCAAGTTGCCATCAGTGATCATCGACATGACAATGGTCTCAGTGGCGTTGGAGACGCTGACCAGCATGTCAGCCACGGCCAGGGAACAGATGAAGAAGTACATGGGAGAGTGAAGATTCTTGTTCTTGATGATGGCGGCAATAACTAGGATGTTCTCCAGCAGGCTGACGATGCCCAGCGTGAGGAAGACCTCAGTGGAGATGAGCAGCTGCTCGTAACACCCAGGCAAACCACGGAATCTCTCTGCCATAGCCTGGGGCTGCTGATTGCTGAAAGGTAGAGCTCCAGAGCTGTGGTTCCGTAGGTGGAATGATCCATGGTGATGCTGGTGCGTGGCATTCATTGTTTTTGTAGGGTCTCTTCAGTCAGCACTCTTCAGCACACTTCATTCTTCATTATTCCCTTAATATGTCCAAAGAGTTTCTGTGCCTAACGAGGAGCTGCTACCTTAAAGCGCTTCAGCTTCGAGTGCCAGGCAGACACTGGGCAGTGAAGTATATAGTCTGAGACATTGGGAGGCAGTCCGATCCGTGACCGCAGGTGGCTGTTAGCTCAGACTCCACTGGCAGGAAAGCCTCATCATCCTCTGGACTCACGCTGCCATCTATTTACCACAGCTTCAGCCAGAGAGGTATCTGAGAAAGAGAGGAGAAGAGAACAGGCTAGAGAAAGAGAGAGAGAGGGATAAGTGAGAGCGAGAGAATGGAGAGAGAAGGAGAAAGGGAGAGAGAGAGAGAGAGGGAGGCAGAGAGTTTGAGAGATACATGGAAAGAGTGTGTGTGTCTGTGAGTGAGTGAGTGAGTGAGTGAGTGAGTGAGTGAGTGAGTGAGTGAGTGAGTGAGTGGCTAAGTCCAGAGAGTTTGAGACACTAACTGAAAGAATAGGTATTAAAGCACACACAGACAGCCAGATCTTCACTTAGCAGAATCATTCTCACTTTTCCTTCAGACACCCCTCAGCAATCTCATCCCTAACTCTTCCTTGTCTCTCAGCCAATGAGGGGATGTTTACAAGGGTGGGCATCATATCTAGAGGATGTTCTTGGTCTGACATGGAGATAGGTATAACTAGCCCTGCCCTGCTGCCCCTCACCTCACAGCACATACAGGTTGTCCTTCTAGCATATGTCAAATTAATCAATCTAATTTATGGTTTTATCAATGTCAGCGATGTGAGTCTTGATTTTAAGGTGTTTTAAAAAAAGCCTTCACAGTGGTGATTTAAATGTATCAATAACATTTAGGAACTGTATTCTAACTGCCACTATGTTTCAAGCAATCAGCTTTACTGGAAATGCTCTTGTATAAATCCCCAGTTGCTGAATATATCACATTGTCATGCAGCCTCCTCATCTGTCCTACTCATTAATCCCCAGTTGCTGAATATATCACATTGTCATGCAGCCTCCTCATCTGTCCTAAAATGAATCCCACCTCTGACTCAGTCAGTGCCTTCCAGCGCTTTGGGCTGGCTCTCTGGCCTATCGATTACACCCCTTGATGTCTGACACATACACAGGCATGGACACAGGCACACATGCATACGCACAGCTGTGGCAAAAGTTAGGAGATAAAGTATCTAATCAATGGAAGATGGAATTAAAACTACAGAATTAAGTTAAAGGAGAAGAATAGGCTACAACGACCAAGGTGTTGGTTGCTGTCTCTCCGTCCCTGCTCCCCGTGTTACTCACTCACAGTTTAGCCCCTCCCCGCCTGCTAGAGCGGCACCACTCTCTCCATCTCGCGCTTTATCAGCTCTGGTTAAAAAGTAGCTTAAAAAGTACTTTTCTGCTGCTTCCCTCACTCGGATCGGACCGGGTCTATACGGAACGGCTCTAGTTGTCCTCCATCCGTTTGGAACGGGTCTCTAAATTTATTTATGCATATCGGGTCTGGGTGCGAAAGCCCATAGTCCATTTTGCAAAGGGACCAACTTTTAGACCTGTGAAGACCTCTAGAAGGAAGGTCACTTGCTAACAAGGCTCAATTAGCTTATGTTCACATTTTCAACAGTAGGCATCTATAGAGATCAAATGACTGAGCAAATAATTTAATATGCAAGTGGTCATGTGATCATGGATATAAGAAAATACAAGGCAGACTGATCTAGTGGGTTAGATGATTATTGAGTCATTGCTATTCTTGACATCAAAGCATTGTCTGGAACGTGAATTGAAAAACTGAGCCGAGCCACAAACGGATCACTTTGGCTAATAATGTGTGTTCTTTCCAGCTTTTTGAATGAATCTGCCACTGTTTCACACTGGCATTGTTTTGAATGATTAGCCAGTAGTCTGTATAGACAGAGATGGCCAAAGTCCATCGTCAGTCCCCTGTGGTTCAGCCCCACTATTGGAGGATAGATCCGCACCAAATGTCAGTGAGCCAATCAATGAGTCAGCTTGAAAGCTACTGTCTGTAAATGAGCCAATGAAGCTGCAGGTGTTCCAAAAGCGTGTCAGAGAACTGGTATGAGCCAACTATTTGATTTGTACTAATTGACAGAACAGGTGTAATCTTTTCTAGTTTAAAAAATATATACTGTATATACATATAAAAGTTTGGACACACCTACTCATTCAAGGGTTTTTATTTATTTTTTACTATTTTCTACACTGTAGAATAATAGTGGAGACATCAAAACTATGAAAAAACACATATGGAATCATGTAGTGACCAAAATATATTCTAGATTCTTCAAAGTAGCCACCCTTTGCCTTGATGACAGCTTTGCACACTCTTGACATTCTCTCAACCAGCTACACCTGGAATGCTTTTCCAACAGTCTTGAAGGATTTCCCACATATGCTGACCACTTGTTGGCTGCTTTTCCTTCACTCTCCAGTCCAACTCATCCCAAACCATCTCAATTGGGTTGAGTTCGGGTGATTGTGGAGGCCAGGTCATCTGATGCAGCACACCATCACTCTCCTTCTTGGTCAAATAGCCCTTACACAGCCTGGAGGTGTGTTGGGTCATTGTCCTGAACCCCAATGTTCCCGGCTCTATTTGGATGATAAATAGAGCCGTAAAGACGTAAAGACGCATTTTTGGATGAACCGATATTCATTTGACAGTCTAGTGGGAGGGTTACAGCCAGATGAAGGGGACAATGGATGGGGCAAGATCTTGGAGAAACTAGTGTTTGTCTACTGGCTGGCCAATGCCACATCATACCACATTGTTTCTGATGTCTTTGGAATCTGTTCATTACCATATATTAATTGCTGCAATGTCATGCAAACTGACATTTTTGTATTTATATCTTTTCATAACAGCAAGAACAAGTTTGATGTCGGACAACAATAGAATATTCATGATTTAATGCGTGCCAAAGCCAGTAAGATGAAAGGGGACGTTTTATACTGAAGCACTGATGGGAGTTTAAAACATAATACTGCATTAATGATTACCTCAGCTGGCAAAAATAAAAGTACAGGCTTGTTACCGGCAATACCTCGCAGATAAAAATGCGGTAAAAAAGAAGAATGCATGCTACTGTAAAGATGGCTGGTTTTCATCTTGGTATGAATGGGATAAGACAGTATGTCACACTTGAAATTCAGGAAGCTCAAGGTTAGATTACATATAATATTCTTTAAATCCTGCATTCAGTGTTTGCTGACAGCTTTGTAAAATCTTTCGATCCCATTCGAGGTATTCTGATGTTACCTCAAATTATCATGAATGTATGGAAATGGGAAAAGAGAAGAGTCACGTTCAACGAGGCCTAAATACTGCTAGACACAAAAGTATAGTATTTTTTTAACCATAAATCAGAATAACTCTGTCTTATGTCAATTGTTGTAGAGGTCAGGATGGTTTGCAGAATTACCTAACTCTAACAGTATGTACTAGGCGTCATCCAAGGCCACCTTAAGTGGGTTTCTAATAGAGAGGTTGGCTTCACGTACATAAAGCATCACTCAGTATCACTCACCAACAAATGTACGTATTTTGGAAAAAGTGTTTATTTTTCAGAGATAGCTTCAGTTAAAGCAAAAATATATATATTTCTGTAAATGTCTCTTCTTGATTTCACCTTAAAATCCTACTACTTGCAACTCAAATACATTTAGAAATTACAGAGCCCTACCAAGCTGCTGAGAAGTCAAGAGGGTGATACCAGTAATTCCATGTTAGAAGGGTAATTTGGATAGCATTTGTACTCATCTCAATATTGCATAAATTACTATAGATATGCTTTAATGGATTTTATAGGAGGGTAAGCACTGTTAAATGAGGGCAGATTTGAAATTAGAACAAATAATGGTAATTTGGTGTGTCCTAACATGAATATTCATGTATAGTACAATGTCCCCCAAAACAGTTCTCTTAAATTTGAAATCATCAAGGTTTTTTCACCATATTTCACACATATTCTGACTACCTTTTGAGATATATTCAGACTACATTTTTGAATTGCTATTATAGGAATTATGTTTTAATTCAGTCATGAAATGCTGTCTATCCAATTTGTTGCATAATACTGTGTTGTCAACCACTCAATCATATTTTTCACCAAATAGATTTTAATGACAATGTTTTTTTAATGACAGTTAGTACCTTATATTGACTGATCAACCACCTGGTTCAGCACATCCAGAATTCATACTTTTTGGCCTTTTTACAAATGTTTAACTATTTATTTACACATTCCTACTCTTCAAGGTCTCTACTAACAGGAATGGTGCAATATTTACCCCTCACCAACTGAATTCCTGTTTTTGTATCCCATATCTTTGGTGACTGATTTTGAGTTTTCATACAGCCCTCTGAGCGGGCAAAGTTAGATTGCCACAACACTCAATCCAAAAGGTACACATGATGTACATTGATGCAGGAGGGCTGGTGAGTTGAACAATCAAGTTCAGGTGATTATTTCTTTCAAATCCACTGTCAAAACATGCTCTACCAGCCGGATTAGAAAACAGTTAAAGGGTTAACACAGAAACCCTCCATCGTTCCAGTCAGTTGCCATGGCTGCAGGGCGATGTGGGCACTTTCCAAGAATCTGCTAAACCATCCACAGGTTGATCATTTCAGGGGACTCATATAATCCATCAGCAGCACCCATCCATTCATGTACATAGAAATATCCCTATTTTTAGAATCCTTAGTATCCTTCTGTTTTTCCTCTGACATTTGACTAATTCATGCTTTGTCAGTGACTCTCTGCTTTGTTTTGAAGTTAGTTTCTGTGTTCTGGGCTGGGAAAATCTGGTGAAAGAAAGGCACTGTCCTTTCTCTTTTGTGTGCTCATGAACAAGGCCAACTTCAATCCCTATTTCAGCACTAAAGCCCAATTGGAATTTATTCGCAATGTTCAAGCAGCGGAGATTACATTCACGGTAAACGCTGCATACGTTGGCTGAATCGGTTTCAGCGATACAGATTTAATAGAGCCCTTAGAAGCTGTACATGGCTGCAACATCAATGGTAATAAATCACAAAAGCAATGGTGGAAGAATAGCTTTTTCAAAGAGTTTATCAGTCTTACCTTTATTACTACATGGAGATAATGTGAGGTTTTCAATCACCTTTTCTGAGAGACCTGATAAGACTCATATGTGTTGGGTGGAGAAAACATACAGATTCTCCAGAGCCATATACTGTATTTAGTTATTACAGTATATTATTTTTCTAAATGGCTCTTCCTATTTCCAAGTGAGTTTTACAGCCTTTAACAAGAGGCTACCACGTTGTAATGCTCTTCTCAGTGAGAATCTAGATTACCAACATTCCAAGAGTAACAGATTCATTCGTCTGAGTAAAACAACGTGTATCAAGAAAGAAATTCCCCTCTATATTTATTAAACATGCAATATCACAAAGCAATAATTATTTTGCTGTCCTATGAACTCAGTTGCCAGTTTGAATATAATAATGAAATGGTGTCCTCAGACCAAAAAAAGGGAAGCTTCCCAACAGTCTCTTTTTGACACGTCACAGTACTCTATGCAGGTTGAGTAGCACACACAAACACATTTTGAGCCAAATCATTACACACAAAAGAAAAACAAAGGACCATATCGGCGACAATTAATTGATGGGGTGGCTAGTGATTGAAAACCCTTGTGTCATTATACGCCCGCCACCATGCCTACTGTAGATCCTCCAGGGGGTTATATAATCGACAGAACCATGCCAGGTGCATCTCATGGATGTGCAGATACAGGACAAACATAGCTCCCAGAACTCAATCATATATGGGCTCATTATGGATTACTTGCAGCTGCCAGGTAAGAGTCAAATTAGCATGAAATCCAATATTTAGATGTATCTGTATGGAGTTATGCCAATTATGTCATAATTACATATTTTGTATACTATATGTGCTTATGTATTTATTAGTTTTTTTCTTCGGGTTTCTCATTTATGATATCGATGAGCAAGACAACTTATTTGTAGCATATCTATCTATTTGCACAACATTTTGGACTCACATGGTACACATGGTAAGTAAATGCAAATCCAACATGATCTTGTTGGGAACTCTACTTCTTAGTTGGTTTAATGTGTACCAATTACTTTGCAGTTCTACATTTTTTTTGTATAGCTGCACACACACACAAACGTCCCTCCAGGCCGGTCTCACAATCTCTTTGCAGTCTGCTTATTTCTCTGACCTGGACCTTGGTTACATTCTGATTCTTCAAATGGGCAGACTGGGTAACGCAAAAAACTTTGCTCCAGATGACATGGCCTGAGTCTACTGTTTCAATATATGAATATACGGGTAACAATTAGATTCTTATGCAGATTACAATAAATGACTATTATGCTTCTTCTCACCCTGCCCTCACGCCCCACTTCCCACTTGACTACTACGCTTTCCTTCAATCTTCAGTCTCCAATCTTTACTTTACAGGCCTTTGCATGAATTTAAATGTTAAAAATTCAAAGAACTCCTCACGACAATATAGACATGTCAATATTGGTATTGGATCATCATGTACACTGGGTTTATTTGTTCCAGAAATCATCCTAGCAAATTCTAAACCAGGTGTACAGGTTTTGGCAGAGAGTAAACAGAGAAGCTCCTCTGGCAATATCAATACTCCAGGCAAGTGATAACACCTATAGTGCCTTCAGAAAGTATTCATACCCCTTTACTTATTCCACATTTTTTTGTGTTACAGCCTGAATTCAACATGTATGTATGTTTTTTTCTCACCCATCTACACACAATACCCCATAATGACAAAGTGAAACCATGTTTTTAGAAATGTTAGCAAATGTATTGAAAATTAAATAGATAAATATCCAATTTACATAAGTATTCACACACCAATACATGTTATAAATACCTTTTGCAGTGATTACAGCTGTGAGTCTTTCTTGGTAAGTCTCTAAGAGCTTTGCACAGCTAGATTGTACAATGATAGGACATTTAATTATTTAAATTCTTTAAGCTCTGTCAAGTTGGTTGTTGATCATTGATAGACAACTATTTTTAAGTCTTGCCATAGATTTTCTGTCACGCCCTGACCTTAGAGATCCTTTTTATGTTTATATTTTGGTTTGTCAGGGCGTGAGTTGGGGTGGGCATTCTATGTTTTGTGTTTCTATGATTTTCTATGTTTTGGCCGGGTATGGTTCTCAATCAGGGACAGCTGTCTATCGTTGTCTCTGATTGGGAACCATACTTAGGTACCCTTTTTCCCACCTGTGTTTGTGGGAGGTTAACTTTGTTTGATGGCACATAGCCTTAAGCTTCACGGTTGGTTTATTGTTTTTTGTCGCCGTCATTCTTTAAAAAAGTAAAATGTACGCTCACGACGCTGCACCTTGGTCCTCATCCTTCAACAGCTGTGACATTTTCAAGTCGATTTAAGTCAAAACTGTAACTAGGCCAGTGGAGGCTCCTCAGAGGAGGACCATCCTCAGTGAATTTCTTTTATTTTTTATTATTGTAAAACATTGAAAGAGTGATCATTTTAGTATAACTATACTAAATATAATCACGTCACCATATAATTGATTAAAACACACTATTTTGCAAAGAAGGTCTACAGTAGCCTGAACAGCACTCTGTAGGTTAGCACCATGGTGTAGCCGGAATTGTCACGAATCCCGTTTGCTGAGTCTGTTTTTGCCTATGTTCTGTCCTGGAGAGTTTTTCCGGCGTCCTGGAACGCACCCTGTCTGGTTGCCGGGCAATGTAGCCAGTTGGGGTTTCTGATTACCCGCACCTGTATCCCATCAGCTATCTGCACACCTGGTCCTGATCATCATCTCTCCTCTTTATAAGCCCGGACCTGACATCCATTCCCTGCCGGATCGTTAGCCATGAACAGTATGTTGTGCCAGAGTATCAGCCTCAAGTTGGATAGAAGTTGTTTTGTTGTTTGTTACGTATTGCTTGCCTTGAACTTACCTCTGTTTGTTCTGTCTTCAGTTACTCACCCGGATCATTTACCCCATTCCCGCCTGGTCGTCAGAAGATTCCGCTTCCCCATTGGATCCACCTATGTACTCCCATCAACTCATCACCGCTACCCGCTACACCACCTGGATATATCTACCCATTCACTTGTAAATAAATACTCACCTTTTTCCTACTCTCCTTGTCCTGGTCTGCTTCTGGGTTCGACTTTGAAGAATCGTGACAGAACGATCCGGCCAAGAATGAACCCAGCGGACCTGGATTCCGTTTGCCATGCCATTACCCAGCAGGGGAGGACATTGGGACAACACAAGACGGAGCTACAGGAGATAGCGGTTGCAATCCAGAAATTATCTGCTAGCTTGACACAGATCCAGGATCAGCTCAGTTTGCTGGCGATTCATTCACCACCTATTTCACCCATCTTACCTGCCGTGCCTGATGCGTTTTCCTTCCGTGAACCCAAGGTACCGACGTCTGATAAATATGAAGGGGATTTGGGAAGATGCCGTTTGTTTCTTATGCAGTGTGGGTTAGTGTTTGATCTGCAGCCCCATTCTTACGCCACTGACAAGGCTAGGATAGCCTTTGTTATTGAACTGCTGCGTGGAAGAGCTCTGGAATGGGCTTCAGTCGTTTGGGAACGACAGGGGACCTGCATGTCTTCATACCAGGAATTCACGGGAGAGCTGAGAAGGCTTTTTGATCATCCAGTCCGAGGTAAGGACGCAGCTGAACGTTTGTTCACTCTTCGCCAAGGAGCTCGCAGTGTGGCAGACTTTATGATCGAGTTCAGGACATTGTCTGTGGAGAGTGGTTGGAATGAGGAGTCACTACAAGCGGCTTTTTACCAGGGGTTGTCGGAGCAACTCAAGGACGAGCTGATATCCTATCCAGAGCCTAGTGATCTAGACAGCTTGGTCACTTTATCTATTCGGGTAGATAATAGAGTCCGAGAGAGAAGGAGGGAGAAGCAGTGGGGCCCATCCAATCAATCAGCAACTCGGTTACCATTCGGTTCAGGAAGTAAACCAGAACGTATTGATCGTTATTCCCCACACGGGATTAGTGGAGGGGTCTTGCCACCAGATCCTGAACCAATGCAAGTGGGGCGACACGGGCTAACTAAGGAGGAGCGCCAACGTAGACGTGAGACCAACAGCTGTTTCTACTGTGGTAGCTCAGGACATTACATCTCCACTTGTCCACAGCGCTCGTTAAACTGCCCGGCTCGCTAGTTTTGGGAGGAATTTTAGCGAGCCAGATTCAACCTCTCCAGAATCCTGTCAGACCCCGTTTTCCTGCGACCCTTATGAATAAGGATCAGAGCTTAGAGATTAACGCTTTTATCGATTCAGGTGCCGATGGCAGCTTTATTGATGCCGACTTGGTGGAACAGCTGGGGCTTTCTAAGGAGCAATTGCCGGAAGCCATTGAAGCAACCACTCTGAACGGCAGTAGTCTGGCACGGATCACTATGAGGACTGAACCGGTTAAGATGTTGTTGTCGGGGAATCATTCAGAGTTTATCTCCTTCTTCATTCTGTCCTCACCCCATGTTCCTCTGGTTATTGGTTACCCCTGGCTGAAGGAACACAATCCCTCGTTTGATTGGGTGACGGGTAAGGTAACTAGTTGGAGCATTGATTGTCATGCTAACTGTCTTAGGACTGCCTGTTCTCCTGCCATTTCCAGTCAGGTCAGTGACTCTGTTCCTCCTGATTTGTCCCTGGTTCCAGAAACATATCACGAGTTGGGTGAAGTATTCAGTAAACAGAAGGCTCAGTCCCTTCCTCCCCACCGACCTTATGACTGTGCGATTAATCTGTTTCCTGGAGCTTCCTTACCCAAGGGACGGTTATACAGTATCTCTCGACCTGAACGTGAGGCCTTGGAGACCTACATCAAGGAGTCTCTAGCTGCAGGTCTCATTCGGCCCTCGTCATCACCTCTGGGAGCAGGATTTTTTTTTGTGAGCAAGAAGGATGGCTCTCTTCGACCGTGTATTGATTATCGGGGTTTGAATGATATTACGGTCAAGAACAAGTATCCCCTGCCCTTGATGAGCTCGGCTTTCGATTCTTTACAGGGTGCTACGATTTTTACGAAGCTTGATTTACGTAATGCTTATCATTTGGTTCGGATCAAGGAGGGAGACGAGTGGTTGACTGGGTTCAATACTCCGATGGGACATTTCGAGTACCAGGTGATGCCGTTTGGACTGACCAACGCTCCTGCTGTGTTCCAAAGTATGGTGAATGACGTTCTGAGAGATATGATTGGTATTTTTGTGTTTGTTTACCTGGATGATATCCTCATCTTTTCGAAGGAGCTTTCTAGCCACGTTCAGCATGTAAAGCAGGTCCTGCAGCGGTTATTGGAGAACCGTCTGTTCGTGAAGGCTGAGAAGTGTGATTTTCACGCCCACACGACGTCCTTCCTCGGTTACATCATCTCCAGGGGAGAGCTCAAGATGGACCAAGAGAAGGTTCGGGCGGTTCGGGATTGGGTCCAGCCCGGTTCGAGATTGCAGCTCCAGAGATTCCTGGGGTTTGCAAATTTTTATCGGAGGTTTATCCGTGATTACAGCCGGGTGGCCGCCCCTTTAACTGTACTGACGTCTTGCACCAGAAGATTCTGTTGGTCTCCTGAGGCAGACCGAGCATTTCTAGATTTGAAGAGCCGATTCACCAACGCCCCGATTCTCTCTCAACCTGACACTTCCCGTCAGTTCGTTGTGGAGGTGGATGCGTCTGATGTGGGGGTGGGCGCCATCCTGTCCCAGCGTAGCTCCACTGACGGTAAACTCCATCCCTGCGCCTTCTACTCTTGTCGTCTTTCTCCAGCTGAAAGAAACTACGATGTGGGTAACCGGGAGCTTCTCGCTGTGAAGCTTGCCTTGGAGGAGTGGCGTCACTGGTTGGAGGGAGCGGAGCAACCGTTTGTGGTCTGGACTGACCACAAGAATCTGGCTTACGTGCAATCGGCTAAACGTCTCAACTCTCGTCAGGCCCGGTGGGCTTTGTTTTTTGGACGCTTCAATTTTTCCCTGACGTTCCGACCTGGGTCGAAGAACGGGAAGGCGGACGCCCTGTCCCGGATGTTCTCCAAGACGGAGGAGAGTGAGGCCAAGACTGAGACGATTCTTCCCCAGAACGTTGTCGTGGGAGCCGTTACATGGAGGATTGAGGAGGAGGAGGTGATGGCGGCTCTTCGGACACAGCCCGGGCCCGGTAACGGTCCACCCGGTCGGTTGTTCGTGCCTGAGTCGGTTCGTTCTGCTGTCCTTCAGTGGTCCCACGCCAGCAAGATAGCTTGTCACCCTGGTGTTGCTCGGACTATGGCGCTACTGCGCAGACGATTTTGGTGGCCTGCCATGGGAGAAGATACCCGGAGGTTTGTTGCCACTTGTCCTGTTTGTGCACAGAATAAGAGTACCAATCGGGCCAGCTCTGGGCTTCTTCACCCCCTACCTATTCCCCGACGACCTTGGTCGCATCTGGCCCTGGATTTTGTCACGGGGTTGCCCTCTTCTGTTGGTAACACGGTTATTCTGACCATTGTGGATAGATTCAGCAAGTTTGCCCACTTTGTTCCCCTCTCCAAGCTGCCTTCTGCCACTGAGACGTCCGAGATACTGGTTAGGGAGGTGTTCAGGGTCCACGGGTTGCCCTGTGACATTGTTTCTGACCGTGGTCCTCAGTTTACCTCTGCTGTCTGGAAATCCTTCTGTTTAGCCATTGGAGCTACAGTCAGTCTCACATCTGGATTTCACCCCCAATCTAATGGTCAGGCGGAGAGAGCCAACCAGAAGATGGAGTCCACGCTGCGTTGTCTTGTCTCCTCTGATCCCACCTCTTGGTCATCTCAATTACCCTGGGTCGAGTATGCCCATAATACCCTTCCTTCATCTGCCACTGGGATGTCCCCCTTCCAATGCCTGTACGGATACCAACCTCCCTTGTTTCCTTCTCAGGAGAGGGATCTTTCGGTTCCTTCTGTCCAGGCCCACATTCGTCGTTGCCACCGGACGAAGGTTCTCCTTAGAGTTTCTGACCGGTATCAGATCCAGGCGAATCGTCGCCGTATTCCTGCTCCCGCTTATACCATCGGAGATAAGGTGTGGTTGGCTACACGGGATCTTCCTCTACGGACTGAGTTGAGGAAACTGTCACCAAAGTTCATTGGTCCGTTCGTGGTGGAGAGAATCATTAACCCTGCTGTGGTCCGACTAAAATTGCCGGCAACGCTTCGAGTACACCCCACCTTTCATGTCTCCTGCCTCAAGCCGGTTCACCTCAGTCCTCTGTTGCCCCCTCCTCCTCGTCCTCCTCCTCCTCGGATGATCGGAGGTGGTCCTGTCTACACGGTGCGCCGCATCATGGACTCCAGACGGCGGGGTCGAGGATTCCAGTATTTAGTGGATTGGGAAGGATATGGTCCTGAGGAGAGGAATTTGGATTCCTCGGCGTCAGATCCTTGACGATGACCTGCTTCGTGACTTTTACCGCCTCCACCCTGGCGCTCCGGGTAGTCCGCCCGGTGGCGTTCGTCGGAGGGGGGGTACTGTCACGAATCCCGTTTCCTGAGTCTGTTTTTGCCTATGTTCTGTCCTGGAGAGTTTTTCCGGCGTCCTGGAACGCACCCTGTCTGGTTGCCGGGCAATGTAGCCAGTTGGGGTTTCTGATTACCCGCACCTGTATCCCATCAGCTATCTGCACACCTGGTCCTGATCATCATCTCTCCTCTTTATAAGCCCGGACCTGACATCCATTCCCTGCCGGATCGTTAGCCATGAACAGTATGTTGTGCCAGAGTATCAGCCTCAAGTTGGATAGAAGTTGTTTTGTTGTTTGTTACGTATTGCTTGCCTTGAACTTACCTCTGTTTGTTCTGTCTTCAGTTACTCACCCGGATCATTTACCCCATTCCCGCCTGGTCATCAGAAGATTCCGCTTCTCCATTGGATCCACCTATGTACTCCCATCAACTCATCACCGCTACCCGCTACACCACCTGGATATATCTACCCATTCACTTGTAAATAAATACTCACCTTTTTCCTACTCTCCTTGTCCTGGTCTGCTTCTGGGTTCGACTTTGAAGAATCGTGACAGGAATACAGCTAGCTTCCATCCTCCGGTGAGTACATTGACTTCAATATAAATCCTAGGAGGCTCATGGTTCTCACCCCTTCCATAGACATACACAGAAATTATGACAACTTCCGGAGGATGTCCTCTGGCCTTTAAGAGCACTTGCAGTATGAACTGTCATGTTGTCCACCCAATCAAAGGATCAGATAATTAATCTATTACTGGAAGCATAAGCTACAGCTTGCTGCCACTGCAGTGTATAAAATGAAGGACGGAGCAAGAGAGAAATAGAAAGAGTGTCATTTTTGTTTTCAGTTTCACTTACTTAGCTAGCAAATGCAGCTAGCTAGCTAGTTTAGCCTACTGAAAAACCCTGCTCAGACAGAGGGATGCTATATTAGCTAGAGGGCTATGATTGTCCAACATAACACTGGAACTCTTCCAAGTCAAGGTAAGCTTTTGGTATTACTAAATAAATATTACTGTAACGTTACTGCATGATTGTAGCGGGTATACTAACACGTTAGTTTTATTAGCTTAGCCAACTATGACGTTACTTTAGCTAATATGGTGACACGCTTATGTAGGCTGTGTGTAGCGGTTTGGCTTGGAATGTTTTTTTTCACCTGGTCACATACAGTTGTAGTGAAGTCCACTAGCGAAGGGAATGGGTGAGAGGAGTAGAGAGCATAGATGCGAGAATTAATACAACGTAGCTGCTATGAAAGTGAAGTGTTTATGCGTGATCAGGGGTGTATTCATTCTGCCGATTCTGTTGAAAAACTTTCTTAAACGGAAGCTAACGGAACAAAACAGGGATAAACATACCTGAATTTGTCCGATATAATCGGTACAATTCGAATATGAATGAGAGTCATCCAATATGCTGTAATAGAAATAAGGCCATGCTCATTAAAAAAAATTGTCCTCCCTTGACTTAAACGTCACTGTCCGCCAATGAACAAGGCCACTCAGGAAAATTCAATGTTGTCTTGGTAAGCAACTCCAGTGTATATTTGGCCTTATGTTTTAGGTTATTGTCATGCTGAAAGATGCATTTGTCTCCCAGTGTCTGTTGGAAAGCAGACTGAACCAAGTTTTCCTACTGTAGGCACATTATGGGTATGCTTAGCTCTATTTTGTTTCTCTGAATCCTAAAAAAGTCCCTAGGGTCTTTGCCAATGACAAGCATATCCATAACACGATGCAGTCACCACCATGCTTGAAAATATGAAGAGTGGTACTCAGTGATGTGTTGTGTTAGATTTGCCCCAAACACTTTGTATTCAGGACAAAGTTATTTCTTTGCCACATTTTGTTTGTACCGAATTGCAAACAGGATGTACAGGCTTCATTCTTTTCACTCTGTCATTTAGGTTAGTATTTTGGAGTAACTACAATGGTGTTGATCCATCCTCAGGTTTCTCCTATCACAGCCATTAAACTCTGTAATTGTTTAAAGTCACCAATGATCTCATGGTGAAATCCCTGAGTGGTTTCCTTCCTCTCCGGCAACTCAGTTATGAAGAACGCCTGTATCTTTGTATTGACTGGGTGTAGTGATAGATCTACCAAAGTGTAATTAATAACTTAATCATACTCAAAGGGATATTTAATGTCTGCTTTCTTTATTTTTACCCATCTACGCAACCTGATCTCAGAGCATTTCATATTATTCTGTATGTTAATCCGAAACACTCCATTTTGATATGTTACATTTTGTATGTATTAATTAGCGGATGTCCATCACCCATTAAGTATTATATATTATGACTTACAATTCATATTATATGTTACTAAATGTGACCCGTTTCAGGAAACTAGGCGTAAGTCGCGGGTCACTACTTCACAGAAGAACCGTTTGAACTTAACCTTTTTTTTAATCAAAATGTGTTTTTTGCCAGAAATGCCTTCTCGAACATGAGAACATTTATGTTCCTTAATAACAAACTTGTATGCCATCTGTAAATGCAAATAAAATGGTTAAATTACAAGCCTAGTTGGTTTAGCCACAGAAAAAGCGAGAAACCTTCCAGCTGACCATGATTGGCTGAGATAATGAGTGTGCTGGACATGCCGAGAGATGAGTTTGGATTGGTCTGCCATATAGCATGCATCTGTCTATTTGAGCTGGTCAGTATGTCTTGGTAATCCTGTCTAATGCAGCTTTTTTATGCATTGTGTCTTAAGACAGCATAAGTGTTGCTCTTCACTTTCTGGAGGACTTTTGAAATCGGTGGAATTCGAGTATGATAGCTAAGGAGATGGAGAAAACATATTTAAACTAAGGGCAACCATGGTATCAGACAGGATGTATACAGGTAAGATAGTCTAGCTAGCTATTTTAACAGAAATAGCCATTTGCTTGGCTAGCTATAGCCTAATGTTAGCTAGCTAACATTGAACCTGGTTGGTTAGCTACCTGTATATTCATTCAGGGCAGTAACATCATGAGTTGGGATTATATTTAATTGTTTACCTAGCTAGCAAGCTACATGTCTTAACGAAAGACTCCACTATGTAAGTAACCATTTTGGGTATGTTCGTAAATTCATTCTGGCCGTCCACCCCGATTTCTGAGTGCTCGCGTCTGAGTGTACCAGAGCGCAGAAAAACAGATGCATTTACAAATGCTCAACACCCGTTGAATAAGCTCTGGATAACATGAAAACAGCCTAACCAGCTCTGCTAGGGCGAGTAAAATGGTCAGGGTGGGGTGTTCTGTCATTTGTGTCTGGAAGTAGCTAGCATGCTAGCCAACTTTAGCCAGTTAGCTTGGGTGCTTTACTGCCGTTGTCAGGTCAGAACATTCGGATCAACCCTACTCATCGGCCAGAACGTCCAGTGTGCGCTCTGAATGCTCCGAGAGCAAAACGCTCTGAATTTACAAACAGAAAATCTGACAGCCCAGTTATGGTCACCAATGCTCTGGATAACATAACAGCCTAACCAGCTCTGCTAGGGCGAGTAATGTTCAGTGAGCTGTTCTCTCATTTGTGTCTGGAAGTAGCTAGCAAGTTAACTTGGATGCTTGAGTGCTGTTGTTAGTACAGAACGCTTGGATAAACCCTTAAAGAGATGGGTGCAGCTAAAACTTAAGAGGGTGTGAATAATGCTGAATGGGTATAGACAAAGAAGTGCTCTCCAGTAGTAGTACCAAAACATTCAAAGGCCATTTTTTCAAAAGTGAGTTTACAAGTTTATCAACTTTCAAACATAATTACTTTTCCATTGTTCATAAACTGTAGTGTATGATATAACATTTTGTAGCGCCAAGTCTCTACTTTTATCCACTGTAAAAAAAATAAAAATCTGATTTTGCTACATACTGTAAGACCGATTTGAGCCCGTTGGTCACAGTTTGCAAATGTACAATATTTTTTTAATTTGCAAAACATGCTATATGTTATGAATTTGCAAAACATATTACATGTTACAAATTCTAGCTATCTGGCTAATGTTAGCTAGGCGTTAGGATTAAAGTTAGGTTTGAGTTTAGGAGTTAGGTTACAGGGTTAAGATTAGGTTTAGGGGAAGGGTTAGCTTACAGTGTTACGGTTAGTGTTAGGGGAATGGTTGGCTAAAATAGTTAATGTTAGGATTAGGTGAAGGGATAGTTAACATACTAAGTAGTTGCAAAGTAGATCAAAAGTAGTAAGTAGTTGAAAAGTTGCTAATTAACTGAAATGCCAAAGTTGTTCGTCATGAGATTCAAAGTTGAAACCTTTGAGTTGCTAGACGTTTGCGTTATACGCCCACCGACCCATCCACCCCACTTTACTTTTTGTCTTAAGTAACCATCTGTCTTATGTAACCATACCAGACATAACATACTAATTTGAGTGGCCCGGATTTACATTTACTATGTTATATGTAGTCTATGAGACCAGATTGATCTACCAATAGGTGCCCTTCTTTGCAAGGCATTGTAAAACCTCCCTGGTCTTTGTGGTTGAAATTCACTGCTTGACTGCAAGACCTTACAGATAATTGTATGTGTGAGGTATAGAGATAAGGTAGTCAATCAACGATAATGTTAAACACTATTATTGCAGTCCATGCAACTTACTATGTGACTTGTTAAGCACATTTTTACTCATTAACTTATTTAGTCTTTCCATAACAAATCGGTGGAACACTTATTGACTTTTTTCAAATTAAGATTTTTTAATAAAAAATAAAAATGTGTGTGTAGGCCAGTGACACAATCTCAAGATAACCTGTTAAATACAGGCTGTATTTTTTTTGTATGCAACAAAAGTTGCATTATGAGGCTGATGAAGGCCATTGCTGCTAGCCTATTCATTGGTTAAAATGCACTCAGGTCTATGTCCCATAAGGCACCCTTTCCCCTATATAGTGCACAACTATTTCCTATAAGTTATTTAAAATATGATGAAAAAAACATAACTGTAAAGAATCCATTACAAACAAAAATGATTTAAGAAACAAACAAAAGGAAACTTCTTGGCAGGGAAGAAACTAATTTGAATAAATGTGACTCTTATGTAGGTCTCATAACCAGCCATAAAATTACGCAATATATGTCACAACAGGTGTAAATATATGGGTAATGACAGTGTTATGACACGTTATGTCAGCTGCTATGATATATTATGACATTATTATGACTGTGTCATACCGTGTTATGACCCTGGGTGTCAAGTAAAGTGTTACTGTGTTTTCTGTGCCGGTACAGTGTTAGCTACATTCTGACCGTACTATCAATACAAACAATTTAGACAATGGCAAACATACTGTGATGCATTTATCCTTGTTAATTCCATTGAATTTGGTCATTTTGTCATCCTAATATTGGCTATATTGTTTTGTTGTTATAAAATTAAATGCAATTATAAAATCAAGATAATCTCTGAAAAATCCATCTGTAATATGTATGTATTTACTCAGAAGGGACCATGTCCAATCTGAACAGTGTACTTCTGGCCAGATACCACTTCTTCCCTGAAGTGAAGGTCAAATGCATGACTGCTTTGCCCAGGCTAATCCTTTTCACCTCAGCACATGTACGCATTACTAGTATTCACTTCAGACCATGATTATTCATATTATCTATAAACATGTACTGACAAATACTATTCCCCCCTCCCCTAGAGTCATTATTCAGTCAAGAAATCTGCAGCTGTCTTTGGGCTAGGGAATGAAAATGTTGTGGCGGTGGTGAAAATGATGCCCGGTGAGCAAAAAGGGCAGAGTGATTTGCATTTGCTGATCGTGAATGTTGACAATATCATCAGAGCTAGATGAGTGATGTCGTTTTCTTTTTGTTCAATGGGAAAGATGATCCCTGCAGAATTGGAGTCCGGTATCATAACTGCCAAAATCAGGTAATGGTTGAATGAGTCTGCTCTTGCCAAACTGGGGGATAGAGGGCTTTGTGAATGAAATGAGCATATATTTTCAGCCAGGGAACGATTTAGTCAAATAAGGAAGAAACAGATACCCCCAACAGAACACACTCAAATCAAAATGTCTGTTTTCAAGTCACTAACATTGTTTGGTGCATAAAATGAGATACTAGAGCTCCAGTGCATTGGCAGGGACTATTTGACAGGAAAAGGTCAACACACTCATCATAATTCCTGTCATCTCTCTCTCTCTCTCTTCAGGGTTGTGTCCAATTCTACTTCAATGCCACAGCAGGCACCACTGTGTACATACTGAGACTTTGATCCTTTCAATGCCATCGTAGACATCTGTAAGAGCCATGGACTCTGGCTGCATGTTGTTGTATTTACCTTACAGCATCTATCTATAAATCATTGTTTACTGGACACAGATTAAGCCTTATCCTGGACTAAAAATATATTTCAATCAGGCATCCTTTTTAGTCCAGTACAAGACATAATTTGTGTCTAGTACTGGACTAAAGTGTACTGGAGATTTGTAGGCTAAATAATTATAGGATACAGGACCTAAAAAGCCTGAGTTTATTCAGTAGGCTCATTGTGTTATGACCAGTCATAGATTTATGGTATAGTGTAAGCCCCGGAAGGTAAACCCGAAGAGGGTAACAGGCTGACTACACCACTCGCGTCGCGTGCGTTGCAAAATAATTCTGAATTCTATGTTATTCAATTATTGCACCCACACTGCTCGCGAGCGTCTGCGTTGCCAAGGGCTAAAATAGAAGTCAATTCTATTTCTGACGCAGATCTGCCACTCCCATCTCCTCATTGGTTTATTGAAGCAGGTACCCTCTCCTCATTGGTTATACCCACGTGGGTGACTGAAAGAAGAATGAGGTCAGTGGCGGTAATGCACCTGATTTATGAAAGTTTTCAATCGCATTATAAAGTCAAGAGAAGAAAAAGCCTGGAAGGTGGAGAGATGACTAGAAACAATTCGGTTGACCGGTTTATGTGTGGATTAATTGTCAGAGTAGAGGACCTTGAGCATTTCAGGTAAAATAACAACTCAATGTTTATATCCCAGGACAAATTAGCTAGCAACAGCAAGCTAGCTATATAGGACAAATTAGCTAGCAAGTGGAAGCTAGCTAGCTAAATTGCCATACATGTTTAATCCTTTTCAACCTGTCCCCGAATTAATATAATTGGTTCAGTTTTTTTAAATATTTTAACCTGCGTGTTGTGATCGCATTTGGTGTGGGGGTACAAAATACATTTATGCACGATGGAGCACGCTCGCGGCCGGTTTGGGTTCCGTGTAAGTCCTAGGGGGTAGGGAGTAGGTTGGTTCCTTCTAGTACTATAAAGTATAGGGTAAGTCCCGGAAAGTAAGATCGAGCAGGTACCTGTAGGGTAATTCCTAGGGGGTAAATTTCAAGTTGGTTAGGTCATGTGACTACTATAAGAATTGGGTGAGTCCCGGAAGGTATGCCCGAGCAGGCTGGTATCTGCAAAGGGTGAGTCCTATTGGGTAAGACCTGGTACGCTGCTGTAATATAGGGTCACATTTTCAGAATATCTGAAAAATTTAACAAACTGGATATAATTAGGCAACATTTCCCCGCTGATGGAGAATTGAAATCAAATAAAGAATTCAGGGAAGCATATATGACCTGGCACAATTACATAAAAATATAATCAAAAGCTCAATATACCAGCGATTTGATGTCAGCATTCTATCAACAAAAAGTACAAACTGATAAACTCGGAATTAGTTGAAGTACTCAGCCACAGAAAGACTCGGTACGGGAGTGCATTGATAGAATTTGCACATCGGCTTTGATGGCAGGTTTGAAACCTGTGATCCAAACGGCAATTGTGGGGGGTTGTGGATGAAATAGAGCAAGATATTTTGAGAGTGGAATACGACTCCACTCACTTCGCAGATGTGAAACTCACAAACTGTGGTTTCAATGGCCAAGGTAAGACAAAGAAACTGCGGAAAAACATCAAAGCGTAGGGAGATAGCTCTCTGTTTTTGATGTGGGACTATTGGACATTGGAAGAATGAGTGTAGAGTAGGAATGGAGCCTACTGCATTCATAGGAAATGCTGCCATGCAAGCGTAAGCGGGACAGGAACTTACACATAGTGGTGTATGGCCTCAGTTCGATCGAAAGTAGGTTCATAGAGATTACAGTTTCTATGAGAACATGTCTTGCACAACTTTTTAATAGTGGCCAGGGATCAAATATTGTGGATTCCTAATGATGAGAAATTGGCTAAATTTGCCAGAGGAAAAAGTATTTTGGGTTGAAGAATCTAGGCGAAATGCCAGGGGAATGGATTCTGAAGAGGTAACAAATTAAAATTATCTGGCAAAACACTCCTTGCAAACTCAGAAAACCTTGTTTTTTTTTATCTCAGAGACATTTTATGTGGTTTTAATATGAAATAAATTGACATTTTATGTTGTCTTATTCTGAAATAGATTCATAGAATGGACAAAAGGGTGGAGGGGTAACGAGGAATTAGCAAAGGGGTTACTAAACCTAAAATTGACTTTTCATTTTTTTTAGATCAGAACATTGTAGTGCGGTGGTTATGGAGAGTCATGGGGAAATGAGACCAGTGAATCGTTGGACTCAGTGGCGAGATAAAATCGCAGTGTCTAAGGGCAGTACATGCTAAATAAAGGATAAATAAACGATGTGGTGGATTAACTTCTTTGGGATAAGGGGCAGCATTTTCACTTTTGGATTAATAGCGTGCCCAGAGTGAACTGCCTCCTCCTCAGTCCCAGATGCTAATATATGCATATTATTATTAGTATTGGATAGAAAACACACTGTAGTTTCTAAAACTGTTTGAATGATGTCTGTGAGTACAATAGAACTCATGTGGCAAGGATAAACCTGAGAAAAAATCCAAACAGGAAGTGGGAAATCTGAGGTTTGTAGTTATTGAACTCAGCCCCTATCGAATACACAGTGGGATATGGGTTATTTTGCACTTCCTAAGGATTCCACTAGATGTCAACCGTCTTTAGAACGTTGCTTCAGGCTTCTCATGTGAAGGGGGGCCGGATGGGAGCTGTTTGACTAAGGGGTCTGCCAGCAGCCTCGTTCTCAGTCATGCACATTTCACATGAGAGGTATCTCTCGTTCCATTGCTTTTCTACAGACAATGGAATTCTCAGGTTGGAACATTATTGAACATTTATGATTAAAACCTCCTAATGATTGATTCTATACTTAGTTTGACAAGTTTCTTCGACCTGTAATATAACTTTTTGAACTTTTCGTCCGACTGGACCTGAACACGGATTTGTTTACCAAACGCCCTAACAAAAGAAGCTATTTGGACATAAATGATGGACATTATCGAACAAAACAAACATTTATTGTGAACTGCTATTCCTGGGAGTGCATTATGATGAAGATCATCAAAGGTAAGTTAATATTTATAATGCTATTTATGACTAATGTTGACTGCGCAACATGGCAGATATTTATTTTGGCTGGTTTGGGTTCTTTGGTTTGGGCTTTTTCCGTGAAGTTTTTAAAAAATCTGACACAGCGGTTGCATTAAAGAGAAGTGTATCTAAAGTTCCATGCATAACACTTGAATTTTCATCAACATTTATAATGAGTATTTCTGTGAATTCATGTGGCTCTCTGCAACATCACTGCATGTTTTGGAAAAACTGAACATGACACACCAATGTAAAATAAGATTTTTGGATATAAATATGAACTTTACCGAACAAAACATACATGTATTGTGTAACATGAAGTCCTATGAGTATCATCTGATGAAGATCATCAAAGGTTAGTGATTCATTTTATCTCTATTTGTGCTTTTTGTGACTCCTCTCTTTGGCTGGAAAAATGGCTGGGTTTTTCTATGAGTTGGTGGTGACCTAACATAATCGTTTGTGGAGCTTTCGCTGTAAAGCATTTTTGAAATCAGACACTATGGCTGGATTAACGAGAATTTTATCTTTAAAATGGTGCCTAATACTTGTATGTTTGAGAATTTAGATTTATGAGATTTCTGTTGTTTCGTATTTGGCGCCCTGCAATTTCATTGGCTGTTGGCGAGGGGTTCCGCTAGCGGAACGGGGTTTTAGACAGGTTAAAACAAATGTTTAATTATTGGAGTAAGGACAGTGGATTTACCATGATCATGTTTAATACTTGTGGATTGCACTCTTTTCCAAGAGGAGGGGGGGGGTCATCATCTCTCGTTGGAATACTCCCGGAGACTGTGGTATTGGGGAGAGCAGTTAGTGATATTCGGCAGTTTTAAGTATAAAAGTATCTGGATTAGGCCATAAATGGAGTTTCCAGATAAGTAAGCCTTTTCATGTGTGTTTTTGACCAATGGTTTACCACACACACACCAGCACGCACACACAACTTACCAGTTATGAATATGCGTTAGTGGTGTTGATACTGTGGTCTTTTCAATTCAGCTTTTAATTGGGTATGCAGAATGATGGAAAGGTTTAAAATGTTTTTAAATGGTTTCGGAAAGACAGGGAAAGGAAATATTTAATGGTGTTGAATGCCCTGTATCCTGACTTTCTGGTGATGCCTGATCAATCTCACTAGAAATTATCGAAACAGGTGGGATTTAATTATAAAATGAATGAGAAACACCAGATTCTATTCTATTTTACCATTACTTTATGAGATACTATTATCTCCTTATGGTGTTATCAAGAGTTGCAATTCCAAATTGATTGGTCATTTGAATGTTTATTTTTTTATTTAACATGTTGTCTTTAAATCACGATGTGAATCATGTGTTCGAAGGGAAAATCATCAGTTCCCTGGGGTCCTTGGCTTTGGGTACCTATACAAATGTATTTTGTTTAGTCTGCATATAGAAGGAAAAATATATGTTAATAAGGGGATTGATAAATGGATTGTGATATGTGTATTGCTGATTTAATTTTTGTCTTTGTTTCAATACAAATCTCACCAGATGGGGTCTACTGGAGTGTGGGATTCTCCGATGGGCTAGGGTACTAACTTCCTGATCAGGTAACTCTTCCGAGAGATCGCCAGTAAAATGAGCTAATTTTGAAAATAGTTTCAACAGTAACAGTATGTTATGCTCTGACGTTGTCGTAGAGATAATGTTATTATATATGGAATGTAGTCATTTGTCATATAGTCAATGCTTGTCTGGGTTTCCTGAAACAGAAATTACTTGAACTAAACTGTTGTTCTGATCTGTCCTCTCTTGAGGTTATCATAGAAGGTGATGTCAGATGGTGTCTTAATACCGGTAGGAATAAGTTGGCCACAAACAGTGTGTGAACCTCAAAACCCTCCCTAACCGGCTGAAGAAAGAGCGACAAAGGCGTTCAATGTGACAGTGACTTTTAATACTCCTATCTGAGTCTGAACCATTAACCTGGGTACCAGCGGCAGGAGTGCACCAGAGTCCTGAGACCACGCATGTGGAGTGAGCGTGGAGAGAGATAACATACACATTTCTCTCATGTTCCTGGGGTGCTGGTGGGAGAAATGGACCAGAAAGAAGGGTGATAGAGAAGGGTGATAGCGGCTCAGGTGAGAGACTTGTGTACGTGGGAAAAACAGATGTATCTATTTGATATTGAAATCGGGACATGATCAAGGGCCATCAAATATGACAGGCAAAAGTTACATGTGCCGTTGGGAAGATGAACTGTAACGCTATTTGAAGAAGACACGCTAGAATGATAAGTGCCGGGAGGGGGGGGGGTCTACACACTGCAAACAATTTAGACTAAGTATGCCTCTTACCAGGCCACTCGCGACAGGAAAACAGGGACAAGGGACGGGGGGGGGGGGGGCTGAGAATATAAGAGTTATTACGGGCAAGAAAAGGTTCCGTTTATAAATGTACATTCTAAACGGGATGATGTGTGCTAGGTTGAGAAACTTGAATTTGAGTCATACTCAAAGTAAAGCACTAAAGACTGTCATTCTAAATTTGGGTTGGATAATCTATCAAATGTTTTTGTTATGATTTGGATACAGGGAGAGAGAGAGAGTTGCTTTCAAATGATGGGGGCACTGCTCAAATTTATTAGGCCTAGGGAAGCTCTAGAAACCTTTTCTTTAAGTGTCCTCCGACAGGGAGGTTATTAGAGAACTCACTGGATGATAGCTTGAGTCAACCACAAAGATTTTTTCGTTTTCTTTTGTCTTACCATGTCATCAGAATTTTCATGTTAAATTGCATTGATACATAGAGATTGCTGGATGATACGGTACAATTAATTGCATACAAGGCTCATAGTATGTGTTTTTCAATAACACCCAAGGATGAAAATGAAGGAGAGGGCATGGAGACCAGCATCACATGGGTATAGAACATAATGGATGGACGGTTCTTTCCCCAGTTTTAGTCGCATCAAGGGTGGTGTGAAATTATTAAAAGTATTTTTTTTATTTCCTTTTCAAGTCAGTATGTTTCTAGGTTTCGTGGAACATAAGAGTGATCATTGTTCCAGAGGAGTGTCATGACGTGACCCTCTTTGGATATAGCAAGCACCAACTCTCTCTCTCACCACCTCTCTCTTCCCCCTACACCCAGGCTCTGTTATCCCAGGTCGTAAATTCCTGGAGGAGACTCTCTCCTCATGCAGTATAGAGAGAGAGAGGTTCACAGTAGAACAAACTTCTTCTACATCACAGAACTTGAGAACTGAACAATATCCATGTTTTGGAGAATGTGTAAAACGGTAAGTGGAGAATCCAGCTACGACCGGTCCATGTTGTTTTATGATTGTGACCTCAGGATAGACAATACAGCCACATTACCATAACTCTGTTTATGCAGGAGCCTCCGTTCTGAGGCTTGCATCTAATTATTGTATAAAATGAACGAGTAAAGATGAAACTATTTGTGAAATTGTGTAATGTGATTTTAAACCGTGAGAGAATTGTATTTCTGTTTAAAGTTTCACTAAGTCATTGGCCCGCCCCCATGAGCACAGACGTCGATCTGGCATCATGGGACAGCTTTTCCATAAAACCCCCACCTGGAGAAATCATCTTCAGGCCAAGCGTACCTCGATTACCGAGAGGGCTAAGGTTTGAGTAGAGACGATGCGGACCTTCAGTATAAGCTAAAGTTGTAATGGTTGTTAAACTCTAAGACTATCCATACCGACAGAATAAGAGCAAATCTTCGATACTAATTACTAGTCTGCAGCTAGAATTTATGTCGACTGAATGCAAAGACCGACAACCGCTGAAACATCTATTATATAAGAACATTTCTGAATGGGACTCTGAAGTATCCATTCTAACAACGAAAGACTTCATGGGAGAGAGAGAAGTTCAGATTAATTTTCAACAGAAAGACGGACAATTCCAACAGAGATCATGACGACACACTGAGCGTAAATATATATATTGATTGCAGTTATTCCCTAATGAGTGAGCGTTCATGTGCAAAGGATTAGCATTTTAATTATTATAATTATCAACTGTGTAGTGTCTTTTGTCTTTCGCGCCCTTCTCAGTCCCTTTGTCTACCAAGCCGCCATACCAGTTTAGCCCACTAGGGCACATCCCCTATCATTTCCCTGTAACCATACCAACTGTTTGTTTGTTTGTTGTGCATTTCTGTGATTATTTAGGTAGTTAGTAAATAAATGATTAAGACAATTGATGTATGGATGATTCATAGCAAAGACTGGGTTCGTGCAGATAACCAACAATTTACAACGTTTGGAATGAGACTAACGTGAGGTAAAGAATAATTCATGAATTAAAAGACTAATTGGTCAGATATTAAAATATCTGAAAAGTGATATTAGGAAAATTATAACTTTGTAATCTGAAGATTTTCCTTGGCGCCCCGACTTCCTAGTTAATTAAATTTACATGATTCGTTTAATCACGTAATAATAATTACAGAGAATTGATTTGATAAAATAACAGTCTTCACTTTAATGATGCCAAAGACATGACAGGAAGGACTGATGTGTATTGACTAATTGATTTGAGAATGTTTTAGTACGTTTATAACTGTAGGAGTGCATTAGGATTAGTGACTATTGTGTTATGGGTTAGATGGAATGATACATTTGCAAATGTATCTGTAGCAGGAGGCGAGGTACACATGAGGCCTGTGGTTGAGACAGAATGTTTACATAGGGCTGTTAAGTGGGATGGAATGTGACGGGTGGAGATCTGTGGTGGCTTATAAATTAAGGTTGTGGTGGTAGAGAAATATCATTCCCAGAGACTATGTATATTGTTACAGGAGATAACTGTCCTCCCTCTCCTCTGAGATAACTGCACAATATAGTGACTATTATGAAGTTAAATTGAACGTTACACATACCCAGATCATGGTGAGAGTAGAAGAGATACTGGTTGCATTTCAGACCATGGTAAACCTTCAAGAAACCTTTGACTCAGAGTTTTGTTAGGTTGGACATTCTTCCAACTTCATTCATCTCTTTAACAATTTCTAACAGCCAGTGAACACTTGACAGATTCCATGAAGTAGTTACTCACGGCAGTCGCTGTAGGGACAGTAATTAAAGGAGGCTATAGTAACAGCATGTAATTGGACTAAGGCGCAAATGATGGAGTTTGAGGTATGCATCATGGGCATTGTCAGTAGTAGTAGGGGTTACTTTAGTAGCATTGTTGGAATATCAGTTTAAGAGGACTCATGCCACATGGCTTGGTAGCTGGTAACTGGGAGACAGATTACCGGAGGCTGTTATTCAAATGTCACAAATTAGTGATTTGGCTATAAAGGGGGAGTTTATGTTGTCAGGAAATGACCCATGCGTTGCAGTGAGTATATCCTCAGGTGAAAGCAGCACATGAGGAGCAGGAGATAACCGAGGGCACAGGCTGAATTCTGGAGATTGAGTGTACATCAAGATACACCAGGCAGGGAAGTTGGGACAGCATTGGTCTGGTCCACACACAGTACTCATTACAGCAGCGGTTAAGATCATCATTTCTCTCCTTGGTGGGTTCACAGTTCTCAAGTGAAGTGAGGTTCAGCTGCATAATGGGTGAGTGTAAATTACGTTGACACCATCTGAAATATAACTGATGCACGCCACTGCACAGTAGGGAGATGATGAGGAGCAAGCAGTGGCTGTGCACTCGTGGCGTTGTGCCACTGCTCGCTCCGTTTGCTACAAATATGTGTTGTAACTTCTCACTCTGACCTTAAAGGGATAGTACAAGATTTTCTACTGTCCCAGAGTCAGATGAGCTCATGGATACAATTTATACAGTATGTCTATGAGCAGTTGTCTCTATGAGCAAGGAAGTTTAGTTTTGCTAGACATTGCTAACTAGCATTAGCACAATGACTGGAAGTCTACAGGAACAGCTAGTATGACTAACACTAGTTAGAATTTGTGCTAATGCTAGTTAGATATTGCGCTAACGCTAGTTAGCAACTTCCTTCAAACTGCATGCAGAGACATAAAAATGGTATCCAAAAGTTTACCTGACTATGGGCACTAAGAAAAGGGCTTGATTGCCAAAATCTCACTTTCCCTTTAAAAGTGCGGTGAACTGTTGCTAAATGAACACAGGGAAACACCAAGTGATATATTAGATGTGTCTTAATTCATCCTTAGTGGTCCTTTATCCATTAGATACTGCATTTGTACTCATAACTAGCAGCAACACATCATGACTTCAGTTCATACTCTATAAAGCTATAATATATAAAGCTATAGCTAAATAACTGTTTGGTTTCTAAGGTGGCACCAAATATAAAAGCCAATATGGAGCAGGGGATGCTTCTTCTGATGTCTTCTCCATCCAGCCACTCAGACAGAGGATGTGGACTACCTGTTGGAGGAGATTGGTCGTGGTGGTCATGATATATGCATCGGGATTGAGACCAATTTATGAATCCGGGTTTGGTGAATAAGGAATGATACCACTTTATGAATCAGGGTTTGGTGAATAAGGATTGAGACCACTTTATGAATCAGGGTTTGGTGAATAAGGATTGAGACCACTTTATGAATCAGGGTTTGGTGAATAAGGATTGAGACCACTTTATGAATCAGGGTTTGGTGAATAAGGATTGAGACCACTTTATGAATCAGGGTTTGGTGAATAAGGAATGATACCACTTTATGAATCAGGGTTTGGTGAATAAGGAATGATACCACTTTATGAATCAGGGTTTGGTGAATAAGGAATGATACCACTTTATGAATCAGGGTTTGGTGAATAAGGATTGAGACCACTTTATGAATCAGGGTTTGGTGAATAAGGAATGATACCACTTTATGAATCAGGGTTTGGTGAATAAGGAATGATACCACTTTATGAATCAGGGTTTGGTGAATAAGGAATGATACCACTTTATGAATCAGGGTTTGGTGAATAAGGATTGAGACCACTTTATGAATCAGGGTTTGGTGAATAAGGTTGAGACCACTTTATGAATCAGATTGTGGTTCAGATCAACTGTAAACATTTAGATGAAAAAAAGTATCAGAAACCAAAATATACTGTATCTCTAGACACACTAATTGTTCTCACATTTTGTATTGTGTAAATACAGTCCTTTCTATAAATATATATACATATGTTATACTGTTATACTGTAGCCAGTTTATTTCTACATTAATTGTATTGGTGTACAACATGAATGTAGTCTATCTAAGAGGACAATGAGCATTGTTTAAAAAAAATCTATATCATTTCTCAAATGTCATAGTTTCATGCATTTCAAAATAGAAATGTTAAAAGTAGGCAAACATTAATGCTGTAGTTTGGTAATTGTATCAAATGAAGGGTTATTGTGGTGTTTACAGTTTCTCAATTGCGTGCAAATATATATTTTTTTACAATGTTATCCATAAGACACAGAACTCACTGGCTTTTTGCAAAACAGTTGTTTTCAAAATGTAGTTGCTTTCTCAAAACTTAAATACATTCATCAAAACTACATTATACCATTAAAATTGAAAATACATTCATCAATGACATGACTGCCTGCAAAAATATTAATACAACCATACTTATATCTTGAGTCCAAGCAGACAAAACAGAATGTTAGTCAGTGTAAAAAAAAAAAATATCCCTGTAGATCAATACATTTTTATTCCAGTCACTAAATCATGATGATCAAAATTGTAAGTATAACTATGCAAAGGTGTTATGCACGTGAGTGAGGACCCAAAAGCGGTTTAACAAAAACAGAGTTCTTTAATGGATAAGATGGCAAAATAAACAACCCGCAGAGAGGGCGACAAATGAAACATAAAGTCCTTCTGAAACACAGAAGAGTTCCCCTTCTAGCAGCAGAGGAGAATAGCTGGGTTGTAGAGGACAGAGGTACCTGATCACACGTAGCCTCAGATGAACAGGCAGATTCCGACAGGACAGGACAAGGTTGAAGCAAACAGGACGAAAGTTTGGTTCTGGCATGAGAAACTCAAACGAGAATCTGACAAAGACAGAAGCAGGAACAGAGAGAGAAATAGAGACCCAATCAGAGGGAAAAAGGGAACAGGTGGGAAAAGGGTGAACGAGGTAGTTAGAGAAGACAAGGAACAGCTGGGGGAAGGAGGGGAAGAAAAGGCAACCCAATACGACCAGCAGAGGGAGACAGGGTGAAGAGAAAGAACAGGAACAAGACACAACATGACAATACATGACAGTACCCCCCCACTCACCGAGCGCCTCCTGGCGCACTCGAGGAGGAAACCTGGCGGCAACGGAGGAAATCATCGATCAGCGAACGGTCCAGCACGTCCCGAGAGGGAACCCAACTCCTTTCCTCAGGACCGTACCCCTCCCAATCCACTAGGTACTGATGACCACGGCCCCGAGGACGCATGTCCAAAATCTTACGGACCCTGTAGATAGGTGCGCCCTCGACAAGGATGGGGGGGGGGGGGGAAGACGAGCGGGAGCGCGAAGAACGGGCTTAACACAGGAGACATGGAAGACCGGGTGGACGCGACGAAGATATCGCGGAAGAAGAAGTCGCACTGCGACAGGATTAATGATCTGAGAAATACGGAACGGACCAATGAACCGCGGGGTCAACTTGCGAGAAGCTGTCTTAAGGGGAAGGTTCTGAGTGGAGAGCCAAACTCTCTGACCGCGACAATATCTAGGACTCTTAGTTCTACGCTTATTAGCGGCTCTCACAGTCTGCCCCCTATAACGGCAAAGTGCAGACCTGACCCTCTTCCAGGTGCGCTCGCAACGTTGGACAAAAGCCTGAGCGGAGGGGACGCTGGACTCTGCGAACTGAGACGAGAACAGCGGAGGCTGGTACCCGAGGCTACTCTGAAAAGGAGATAGCCCGGTCGCAGACGAAGGAAGCGAGTTGTGGGCGTATTCTGCCCAGGGGAGCTGTTCTGACCAAGACGCAGGGTTACGAAAAGAAAGACTGCGTAAGATGCGACCAATAGTCTGATTGGCCCGTTCTGCTTGACCGTTAGACTGGGGGTGAAAGCCGGAAGAGAGACTGACGGAAGCCCTAATCAAACGGCAAAACTCCCTCCAAAATTGAGACGTGAATTGCGGACCCCTGTCCGAAACGACGTCTGACGGAAGGCCATGAATTCTGAAAACATTCTCGATGATGATTTGTGCCGTTTCTTTAGCAGAAGGGAGCTTAGCAAGGGGAATAAAATGAGCCGCCTTAGAGAACCTATCGACAACCGTAAGAATAACAGTCTTCCCCGCTGACGAAGGCAGTCCGGTGATAAAATCTAAGGCGATGTGAGACCACGGTCGAGAGGGAATGGGAAGCGGCCTGAGACGGCCGGCAGGAGGGGAGTTACCGGACTTAGTCTGCGCGCAGACCGAACAAGCAGCCACGAAACGACGCGTGTCATGCTCCCGGGTGGGCCACCAAAAACGCTGGCGAATGGAAGCAAGCGTACCCCGAACGCCAGGGTGGCCGGCTAACTTGGCAGAGTGAGCCCACTGAAGAACGGCCAGACGAGTAGGAACGGGAACGAAAAGAAGGTTCCTAGGACAAGCGCGCGGCGACGGAGTGTGAGTGAGTGCTTGCTTTACCTGCCTCTCAATTCCCCAGACAGTCAACCCGACAACACGCCCCTCAGGGAGAATCCCCTCGGGGTCAGTGGAGGCTACTGAAGAACTGAAGAGACGAGATAAAGCATCAGGCTTGGTGTTCTTAGAGCCCGGACGATAAGAAATCACGAACTCGAAACGAGCGAAAAACAGCGCCCAACGAGCCTGACGCGCATTAAGTCGTTTGGCAGAACGGATGTACTCAAGGTTCCTATGGTCAGTCCAAACGACAAAAGGAACGGTCGCCCCCTCCAACCACTGTCGCCATTCGCCTAGGGCTAAGCGGATGGCGAGCAGTTCGCGGTTTCCCACATCATAGTTACGTTCCGACGGCGACAGGCGATGAGAAAAATACGCGCAAGGGTGGACCTTGTCGTCAGAGGGGGAGCGCTGAGAAAGAATGGCTCCCACGCCCACCTCTGACGCGTCAACCTCGACAACGAACTGTCTAGAGACGTCAGGTGTAACAAGGATAGGTGCGGATGTAAAACGATTCTTGAGGAGATCAAAAGCTCCCTGGGCGGAAACGGACCACTTAAAGCACGTCTTGATAGAAGTAAGGGCTGTGAGAGGAGCTGCCACCTGACCGAAATTACGGATGAAACGACGATAGAAGTTCGCGAAGCCGAGAAAGCGCTGCAGCTCGACGCGTGACTTAGGGACGGGCCAATCAATGACAGCTTGGACCTTAGCGGGATCCATCTTAATGCCTTCAGCGGAAATAACAGAACCGAGAAATGTGACGGAGGAGGCATGAAAAGTGCACTTCTCAGCCTTCACAAAAAGACAATTCTCTAAAAGGCGCTGGAGGACACGTCGAACGTGCTGAACATGAATCTGGAGTGACGGTGAAAAAAATCAGGATATCGTCAAGGTAAACGAAAACAAAGATGTTCAGCATGTCTCTCAGAACGTCATTGACTAATGCCTGAAAGACAGCTGGAGCGTTAGCGAGGCCGAAAGGAAGAACCCGGTATTCAAAGTGCCCTAACGGAGTGTTAAACGCCGTCTTCCACTCGTCCCCTTCCCTGATGCGCACGAGATGGTAAGCGTTACGAAGGTCCAACTTAGTGAAAAACCTGGCTCCCTGCAGGATCTCGAAGGCTGAAGACATAAGAGGAAGCGGATAACGATTCTTCACTGTTATGTCATTCAGCCCTCGATAATCTATGCAGGGGCGCAGAGACCCGTCCTTTTTTTTGACAAAAAAAACCCCCGCTCCGGCGGGAGAGGAGGAGGGGACTATGGTACCGGCGTCAAGAGCTACAGACAAATAATCTTCGAGAGCCTTACGTTCGGGAGCCGACAGAGAGTATAGTCTACCCCGGGGGGGAGTGGTTCCCGGAAGGAGATCAATACTACAATCATACGACCGGTGTGGAGGAAGAGAGGTGGCCCTGGACCGACTGAACACCATGCGCAGATCGTGATATTCCTCCGGCACCCCTGTCAAATCACCAGGCTCCTCCTGTGAAGAAGAGACAGAGGAAACAGGAGGGATAGCAGACATTAAACATTTCACATGACAAGAGACGTTCCAGGAGAGGATAGAATTACTAGACCAATTAATAGAAGGATTATGACAAACTAGCCAGGGATGGCCCAAAACAACAGGTGTAAAAGGTGAACGAAAAATTAAAAAAGAAAGGGTTTCGCTATGATTACCAGAGACAGTGAGGGTTAAAGGTAGCGTCTCACGCTGAATCCTGGGGAGAGGACTACCATCCAAGGCGAACAAGGCCGTGGGCTCCCTTAACTGTCTGAGAGGAATGTCATGTTCCCGAGCCCAGGTCTCGTCCATAAAACAGCCCTCCGCCCCAGAGTCTATCAAGGCACTGCAGGAAGCTGACGAACCGGTCCAGCGTAGATGGACCGACAAGGTAGTGCAGGATCTTGAAGGAGAGACAGGAGTAGTAGCGCTCACCAGTAGCCCTCCGCTTACTGATGAGCTCTGGCTTTTACTGGACATGAAGTGACAAAATGACCAGCAGAACCGCAATAGAGACAGAGGCGGTTGGTGATTCTCCGTTCCCTCTCCTTAGTCGAGATGCGGATACCTCCCAGCTGCATAGGCACAGCACCCGAGCCGGCAGAGGAAGATGGTAGTGATGCGGAGAGGGGGGCAGCGGAGAACGCGAGCTCCTTTCCACGAGCTCGGTGACGAAGATCAACCCGTCGCTCTATGCGAATAGCGAGTTCAATCAAGGAATCCACGCTGGAAGGAACCTCCCGGGAGAGAATCTCATCCTTTACCTCCGCGCGGAGACCCTCCAGAAAACGAGCGAGCAAAGCCGGCTCGTTCCAGTCACTGGAGGCAGCAAGAGTGCGAAACTCAATAGAGTAGTCTGTTATGGATCGATTACCTTGACATAGGGAAGACAGGACCCTGGAAGCTTCCTCCCCAAAAACAGAACGATCAAAAACCCGTATCATCTCCTCCTTAAAGTCCTGATACTGGTTAGTACACTCAGCCCTTGCCTCCCAGATTGCCGTGCCCCACTCACGAGCCCGTCCAGTAAGGAGAGATATGACGTAGGCGATACGAGCTGTGCTTCTGGAGTAAGTGTTGGGCTGGAGAGAAAACACAATATCACATTGGGTGAGGAACGAGCGGCATTCAGTGGGCTCCCCAGAGTAACACGGCGGGTTATTGATTCTGGGCTCCGGAGATTCGAAAGCCCTGGAAGTGGCCGGTGGATCGAGGCGGAGATGGTGAATCTGTTCTGTGAGGTTGGAGACTTGGGCGGCCAGGGTCTCAACGGCATGTCGAGCAGCAGACAATTCCTGCTCGTGTCTGCCTAGCATCGCTCCCTGGATCTCGACGGCTGAGTGGAGAGGATCCGAAGTCGCTGGGTCCATTCTTGGTCAGATTCTTCTGTTATGCACGTGAGTGAGGACCCAAAAGCGGTTTAACAAAAACAGAGTTCTTTAATGGATAAGATGGCAAAATAAACAACCCGCAGAGAGGGCGACAAATGAAACATAAAGTCCTTCTGAAACACAGAAGAGTTCCCCTTCTAGCAGCAGAGGAGAATAGCTGGGTTAGAGTCCTCTTCTAGCAGCAGAGGGGATTAGCTGGGTTGTAGAGGACAGAGGTACCTGATCACACGTAGCCTCAGATGAACAGGCAGATTCCGACAGAACAGGACAAGGTTGAAGCAAACAGGACGAAAGTTTGGTTCTGGCATGAG
This sequence comes from Oncorhynchus clarkii lewisi, assembly GCF_045791955.1. NCBI lineage: Eukaryota > Metazoa > Chordata > Actinopteri > Salmoniformes > Salmonidae > Oncorhynchus > Oncorhynchus clarkii. The sequence goes on along the minus strand of NC_092166.1, from coordinate 22,631,950 downwards.
AAACTCAAACGAGAATCTGACAAAGACAGAAGCAGGAACAGAGAGAGAAATAGAGACCCAATCAGAGGGAAAAAGGGAACAGGTGGGAAAAGGGTGAACGAGGTAGTTAGAGAAGACAAGGAACAGCTGGGGGAAGGAGGGGAAGAAAAGGCAACCCAATACGACCAGCAGAGGGCGACAGGGTGAAGAGAAAGAACAGGAACAAGACACAACATGACAATACATGACAAAAGGTGCATAATTATGGGCAAGTCCTCTCCATTTGTGCATATTTCACCAAACAATTTCATACACGAAGAAAAAACTTTTCCTGAGAAAAAAAGTAATGAAAAATAAGCACATTGTGTGCAGGATTAATTAATCTGTATCATCACAATCCAATTCCAAGCATTCAATACAAAGGTTGGTTTGCTCATAGTTTTGTAGACTTTCCATTGGGGCACAGAAACACAATCCACAATAGAAATAAGGAAACGTGAATACAATGGAAGAACACAACTGATATGAATGTATAGGCCTAAATCCACACCAAAGGAAAGCTCTATAATGGAAGGTCACAATGTTTAAGAGAATGATTTGGGAGTAATCTAAAGTTACGTTGAAGTAATCCAATTTAATTCTCTGCATGTCCGCAATATTGTAAAAATATATATATAAAAAGATAGACAGTCCCCATTGCCTACATCTTTCCATAAAGATGAGCAAAAAAGTAAAAATAAAAATACATAAGTAATACAAATACTGAGCTATATGGTATGATAATACAAAAATATATAAATAGGTGTCAAAATAACTGGCCCCACTAATGATTCTTTAAATAACAGTTATTGAATCTGCATTAACAATGTACATTTTTGGGGGTATGTTCATCTCAGCTTAAGGAACTGTATTGTGGCCTTCCATGGTTTTTTGTTTCACTGGGGTATAAAAATGAGGTAACACAGATGTAAAATTAATTTGTCATCTATCACCATGGGGAAAAGCAAATAACTCACAAATGAAATGAGAAAAATGGTTGTTGACCTTCATAAATCAGGCAATGGGCACAAAATAATACCTAAACAAATAAATATATGACTTACCACTTTTAGGGCAATAATTAAAATGTTTAAAACCACTGAAACAGTGGTTCACTTGCTGGTAAAGGACGCAAGTGTACCTTGTCCCCACACACACTGAAAAAGACGGTTCGGGAGGCAAAGGAAAATCGAAGGGCCACAGGTGGAGAATTACAGAACTTGATCGCATCGTGGAGTCACCAAGTCACCAAATCTACAATTAGACGCCACATCCATGGCATTAGGCTCTTTGGAAGGGTTTCCAGAAAATAGCCATTGATGAGAGCAACCAACAAATGTAAATGCCTGGAATTTGCTAAACGGCATTGGCACTTGGATTGGAAACAGGTGCTATGATCAGAGGATGGATATGCAGAAAATAACCTCATACCTACTGTAAAACATGGTGGTGGATCTTTTATGTTACGGGCTGTTTTGCTTCCAATAGTCTTTGGGTCTTTGTTAACCTCACTAGGGTAGGAGACAGCATTCCGAATTTTGGATGAAAAGCGTGCCCAAAGTAAACTGCCTGCTACTCAGGTCCAGGAAGTATGATATGCATATCATTGGTAGATTTGGATAGAAAACACTCTAACGTTTCCAAAACCGTTAAAATAATGAATATGGCAGGCGAAAACCTGAGGAAAATACATCCAGGAAGTGCCTTTATTTTGAAAAGCCAGTTTTTCCATTGAAAGCCTATCCACCATACAAAGACTTATGGAACAGTTCACGGCCCTATGGCTTTCACAGCATGTGGCCAGTCTTTAGGCATTGTTTCAGGCTTTTACGCTGAAAAATGAGGGAGAAAAAGCACTTTCTATGAGTGGACAGTGGAAATTTCCAGACATGAGTCCAGCACATGACCGGGAGTGTGCCTTTCTTGTTTCTCCTTTTCTATTGACGAAGCTATTGTCCGGTTGAAATATGATCGATTATTTATGACAAAAACAACCTGAGAATTGTTTATAAACATAATTTGACATGTTTCTACGAACTTTTATGGTACTTTTTTGATTTGTCGTCTGCATACTTCGTTACTGAACAAAACGCACGAACAAAACTGAGGTTTTTGAAAATAAAGAGGGACATTATCGGACAAAATTAACATTTATTGTGCAACATGGAGTCTTGGGAGTGCAATCATATGGGCGCTGTTCTCAGATTATCGCATGGTTTGCTTTAGCCGTAAAGTCCTTTTGAAATCTGACACAGCGGCTGGATTAACAAGAAGTCCATCTTTAAACCGATGTATAACACTTGTATGTTTCATTAATTTTTATAATGAGTATTTCTGTTATTGAATTTGGAGCTCTGCAATTTCGCGGGATGTTGGCCAGGTGGGACGGTAGCGTTCCACACCCCCTAGAGAGGTTGAGGTCAACAGCACCATGAACTCTACCAAGTACAAGGACATTTTAGCCAAAAACCTGGTTGCCTCTGCCTGGAGTCTGAAACTGGATGTTCCAACAAGACAATGACCTCAAACACATATCAAAATAATTAATTTACACAAAAAAATCTAAATTTTGTCTCCGGACTTGAACCCCATTGAAAACCTGTGGTCCATAAACACAGTCCATAAACACAGACCAAAGGATATCAAGAATCTGGAAATATTCTCTATAAAGGGCTTGGAATTGCATCACAAATCACCTAGCAATCACACCATGCGCCATGTTGGAAGACCAGAGTCAGTTTGTTGGATGCCTCCAATCATCCACATGGCTGGCTGCATTCTGCTACCACCAGAAACTTTGGGAAGATTGCTCATTATTAATTTTTTCTAAGGAGCCAGAAAACTGAAGCAGTGGGAGAAATCAAATCAAACTTTATTGGTCACATACACATGGTTAGCAGATTTTAACTCGAGTACAGCGAAATGCTTGTGCTTCGAGTTCCGACAGTCCAGTAATACCTAACAAGTAATCAAACAAATTCACAATGACTACCTATTATACACAATATAAGGGGATGAAATAATAATATGTACATATAAATATATGGATGCGCGATGGCCGTGTGGCATAGTCAAGATGCAATAGATGGCATAAAATACAGTATATACATATGAGATGAGTAATGTAGGATATGTAAACATTATTAAAGTGGCATTATTCAAAGTGACAAGTGATACCATTATTAAATATATTTCTTAAAGTGGCCAGTGATTCGAGTCTGTATGTTGGCAGCAGCCTTTCTATGTTAGCGATGGCTGTTTAACAGTCTGATGGCTTTGAGATAGATGTTTTTCTCTCGGTCCCAGCTTTGATGCACCTGTACTGACCTTGTCGTCTGGATGATAGCGGAGTGAATAGGCAGTGGCTCGGGTGGTCCATGATGATGATCTTTTTGGCCTTCCTGTGACATCGGATGCTGTAGGTGTCCTGGAGGGCAGGTAGGTTGCCCCCGGTGATGTGTTGTGCAGACCGCACCACCCTCTGGAGAGCCTTGCGGTTGAGTGGGGTGCAGTTGCCATACTAGGCGGTGATACAGCCTGACAGGATACTCTCAATTGTGCATCTGTAGAAGTTTGTAAGGGTTTTAGGTGACAAGGCACATTTCTTCAGCCTCCTGAGGTTGAAGAGGCGCTGTTGCACCTTCTTCACCATACTGTCTGTGTGGGTGGACCATGTCAGCTCGTCTGTGATGTGTACACCAAGGAACTTAAAACTTTCCACCTTCTCCACTACTGTCCCGTCGATGTGGGTAGGAGGGTGCTCCCTCTGCTGTTTCCTGAAGTCCACGATCATCTCCTATGTTTTGTTGACATTGAGTGAGAGGATATTTTCCTGACACCACACTCTGAAGGCCCTCACCTCCCCCCTGTAGGCTGTGTCGTTGTTGTTGGTCTACAAACTTGATGATTGAGTTGGAGGCGTGCATGACCACGTAGTCATGGGTGAACAGGGAGTACAGGAGAGGGGTGAGAACGCACCTTTGTGGGGCCCCAGTGTTGAGGATCAACGGGGTGGAGATGTTGTTTCATACCCTCACCACCTGGGGGCAGCCCCTCAGAAAGTCTAGGACTCAGTTGCACAGGGCGGGACCCAGTCTCAAGCTTAATGATGAGTTTGGAGGGTACTATGGTGTTGAATGCTGAGCTGTAGTCAATGAACAGCATTCTTACATAGATATTCCTCTTGTCCAGATGGGATAGGGCAGTGTGTAGTGTAACGGCTATTGCATCGTCTGTGGACCTATTGGGGCAGTAAGCAAATTGGAGTGAGTCTAGGGTATCAGGTAGGGTGGAAGTGATATGATCCTTGACTAGTCTATCAAAGCACTTCATGACGACAGAAGTGAGTGCTACGGGGTAATAGTCATTTAGTTCAGTTACCTTAGCTTTCTTGAGAACAGGAACAATGGTGGCCATCTTGAAGCATGTGGGGACAGCAGACTGGGATAGGGATTGATTGAATATGTCCGTAAGCACACCAGCCAGCTAATCTGCTCTGAGGCTAGGGATGCCGTCTGGGCCAGGAACCTTGCGAGGGTTAACACGTTTAAACGTTTTACTCACGTCGGGCACAGAGAGGGAGAGCCCACAGTCTTTGGTAGCGGGCCGTGTCGGTGGCACTGTATTGTCCTCAAAGCACGCAAAGAAGTTGTTTAATTTGTCTGGGAGCGAGACGTCGATGTCCGCAACGGAGCTGATTTATTTTTGTAATCCATGACTGTCTGTAGACCCTGCCACATACATTTGAGCCAATGAATTGCGACTCTACTTTGTCTCTATACTGACACTTTACTTGTTTGATTGCCTTGTGTTTGTATTCGGTCATGTTTCCAGTCACCTTGCCATGATTAAATGCAGTGGTTCGTGCTTTTAGTTTTGAGCGAATGTTGCCATTAATCCACGGTTTCTGGTTAGGGAAGGTTTTAATAGTCACAGTGGGTACAACATCTCCAATGCACTTCCTAATAAAAACTCACTCACCGAGTCAGCATATACTTCGATGTTGTGGTCTGAGGCTACCCGGAACATATACCAGTCCACGTGATCGAAGCAATCTTGAAGCGAGCAATCCGATTGGTCAGACCAGCGTTGGATAGACCTAAGCACGGGCGCGGCCTGTTTTAGTTTCTGCCTATAGGAGGGGAGCAACAAGATTGAGTCATGGTCAGATTTACGGAAGGGAGGGCGGGGGAAGGCCTTGTATGCATCGCAGAAGTTAGAGTAGCAGTGGTCGAACATTTTGCTCGAGCGGGTACAACAATCAATGTGCTGGTAGAATTTAGGTAACCTTGTTCTTAAATTAGCTTTGTTAAAATCCCCATCTACAATAAATGCACCCTCAGGATATATGGTTTTCAGTTTACATATACCATGAGTCGTTAATCATGAGGCACACACTCTCGCCCTTCTAATTGGTCTGTTTGTGTTGTATTTTCAAATTAATATAACTTTTTTGTTCAGTCAAAAGCTCTCCAATTAGTTTTGATTGTCACAATTTTCAGGAAAATAGCGATGTGAACCCATTTCGCAGATGATAATGGCATTCAACACCAATTCAACCATAGGCCTTCAGCAATGGTACCCTCCCAGCACACATTTTTGTTGTAGCCCCGGACAAACACACCTGAGTCAACTCAGAGAGCCTGATGATTAGTTAGACAAGTTAAATCAGGTGTGTTCGTCCGGGGCTACAATAAATGGTACTGTTGGGGGTACTAGGGGACCGGAGTTGGGAACCACTGCCCTACAGTACGATGGCATTAACCTTATGGGAATTTGCAATGCACCACTTGACATTGTGCATCTGAAGTAGAGAATAGCTTAACTCGCACATTTTTTAGATATATGTTCTCAATATTAAAACAATACCAGTTGATAATGTATGAGGCTAATCATAATACTAGATTTGGTACATGCCTTGTGCTGACATGAAATTGTTTAGTGCAAATCCAACCCTTGTAATCTAGGTGGTGAAATGTCAAAGCAAGAGATGATGGGATCCTAATATTCAAACATACAACTACTGCCACCAGAAGGTCTGAGTGGCACTTGGCGGTGCCACTGTGATAATGAAGATTGTTTGCCTAAGACTACCACGACAATTACATTGTCTACGCGAAATGTGTTTAAATTGTAAAATAAAGACAATAGTTGGGCTATAAGAAATGCTTTTTATTCAATGGGGCTAGGCAAAGAAGAGTTAGCAAAATACTTTCATTTCACCCATACAACAATATATTATTTAAGTACAGTATGTTTACAATACAAATTATAGTATTTTACAAGTTCCAAATTACACACACACACAGTTTAAGGGGGCAGTTTAGTCATGACGACAAGGTGAAGGTGCTCTCTACATATCTGACACAACAGAATCATTCAGATTGTCCAAAGCACAGCATATGACAACCTTCTCATACAACTGAGGGATGTCTCCTTATTTAGAAAATGATCAAGTTGAAGGAGAAACTGATGTTGCTCCTCTTCACAGTGGGAATCCAGTTGACATGGGTGTCTTGATAGAGGTCAGCTGGTAAACCTACAGTACATAAACAAATGAGAAGCACACCTGATGTTAGAAAATCACTTCAGGGCTCTGAAGTATTTGGTTGTTTTTAATGGGTGTTTTAATGTCATATGGATATCCTTTATTGTTGGACTGGAACAACCAAGTCAACAAATTAGGTTGTCATATCCCATTGTGGCTTTTGTCATATGCTGTAATGGCCATACATTTTCCCTCCTCTTATGAATAAACTTATCAAATTATCATTGGGTTATTACCATAGGAGTTTTGTGGGAAAATAATGTCCTCCAGGATATACAGAAGTGGTCAAATGACACAGATGCTAAGCTACAGGACTGTTTTGCTAGCACACGGACTGGAATATGTTCTGGGATTCTTCCGATGGCATTGAGGAGTACACTACATCAGTCACTGGCTTCATCAATAAGTGCATCGATGATGTCGTCCCCACATTGACCGTACGTACATACCCCAACCAGAAGCCATGGAAGACAGGCAACAACCGCACTGAGCTAAAAGGGTAGAGCTTCAAGGAGCGGGACTCTAACCCGGACGCTTATAAGAAATCCCGCTATGCCCTCCGACAAAACCATCAAACAGGCAAAATGTCAATACAGGACTAAGATTGAATCGTACTACACCAGCGCCGACGCTCATCAGATGTGGCAGGGCTTGCAAGCTATTAGTCTACAAAGGGAAGCACAGCCTCGAGCTGCGCAGTGACACGAGCCTGCCAGAAGAGCGAAGTAACTTCTATGCTCGCTTCGAGGCAAGCGACACTGAAGCATGCATGAGAGCATCAGCTGTTCCAGATGACTGTGTGATCACGCTATCCGTTGCGAGTAAAACCTTTAAAACAGGTCAACATTCACAAGGCCGCAGGGCCTGATGGATTACAAGCAGGTGTACTCCGAGCATGCACTGACCAACTGGCAAGTGTCTTCACTGACATTTTCAGCCTGTCCCTGACAGAGTCTGTAATACCAACATGTTTCAAGCAGACCACCATAGTCCCTGTGCCCAAGAACACCAAGGTAACCTGCCTAAATTATTACTGACCCGTAGCACTCACATCTGTAGCCATGAAGTGCTTTGAAAGGCTGGTCATGGCTCACATCAACACCATTATCACAGAAACCCTAGACCCACTACAATTTGTATACCACCCCAACAGATCCACATATGATGCAATCTCTATTGCACTCCACACTGCCCTTTCCACCTGGACAAAAGGAACACCTACTGTACATGATAATGCTGTGCATTGACTACAGCTCAGCGTTCAACACCATAGTGCCCTCAAAAGGTCATCACTAAGCTAAGGACCATGGGACTGAACACATTCCTCCTTAACAGAATCCTGGAAATCCTGATGGGCCACTCCAGGTGGTGAGGGTAGGTAACAACACATCTGCCACGCTGATCCTCAACACGGGGGCCCCTCGGGAATATGTGCTCATTCGCCTCCTGTACTCCCTGTTCACCCATGACTGCATGGCCAAGCACAACTACAACGCCATCATTCAGTTTGCGATGGCACAACAGTGGTAGGCCTAATCACGGACAACGATGAGACAGCCTATAGGGAAGTCAGAGACCTGGTAGTGTGGTGCCAGGATAACAATCTCTCCCTCAACGTGATCAAGACAATGGAGATGATTGTGAATTACAGGAAAAGGAGGCCCGAGCACGCCCCCATTCTCATCAACCGGGCTGTAGTGGAGCAGGTTGAGAGCTTCAAGTTCCTTGGTGTCCACGTCACCAACAAACGATCATGGTCCAAACACACCAAGACATTCAGTAGACTGAAAAGGTTTGGCATGGGTCCTCAGATCCTCAAAAGTTCTGGTTGCATCACTGCCTGGTATGGCAACTGCTCGGCCTCCGACCCCAAGGCACTACAGAGGGTAGTGCTACGGCCCAGTACATCACTGGGACCAAGCTTCCTGCCATCCAGGACCTCTATACCAGGCGGTGTCAGAGGAATGCACAAAAAAATTGCCAAAGACTCCAGCCACCCTAGTCATACTGTTCTCTCTGCTACCGCATGACAAGCAGTACCGGAGTGCCAAATTGAGGTCCAAAAGACTTCTTAACAGCTTCTACACCCAAGCCATAAGACTCCTGAACAGCTAATCAAATGGCTACAGAAACTATTTGCATTGCCCCCCCCCCTCCCATTTTTACAATGCTGCTACTCTGTTTATTATCGATGCATAGTCACTTTACCTCTACCTACATGTACATATTACCTTGACTAACCTGTGCCCCCGCACATTGACTCTGTACCGGTAGCCCCTGTATATAGCCTGTTATTTTATTGTTGCTCTTTTATACACATACACACACATATATATATATATTATTATTTTTTCCTTCTGTTTAGTTTAGTTAATACTTTAACACTTATTTTTCTTAAATACTGCATTGTTGGTTAAGGGCTTGTAAGTAAGCATTTCACTGTAAGGCAACCTGTTGTATTCGGCACGTGACAAATAAAATTTGATTCAATTTTTGATATGGATGTCATATTGTACAAATCTCCCCTTTTCAAGGGATCCATCTTTTGTCAAATGAATGTAATATTTGACATTTCATGGCAGATTAGGAGAATTTACACAGCAGGTTAGGATAATTAGGTTAAGGTTCAGAAAAAAAAGTTGTATTTTAGCTAAATCTTCTACATTCATTTGACAAAAGCTGGATCCCTTTTAGCCAGGATCCCTTTTCGGCCTAGATTACATGGTTTCTTTCAAGACGAGGTCGTTTTTATTGATCTGTTATCAGTGTCAGTAGAGTATTATTAAAACAATATTCTGCTAAGGTCTCCACTCCCCAGTCCTATAAAGTGTAGTATAATTGCATTAAATGTTTGACAAAAGCCACATTTTTCAGTGCAACGGAAATAAACGTCTCTGATATAGCCTATGCCACTATGTGCTTATTAATAGCATAAATCATCACTATCCAATCTATTCATCACATTAGGAATAGTAGACTTACATTAGTCGGCAAATGCAATGCTAGAGGCATGTTATAAAAGGGGCATTTTTAATGGTAAAAAAAAAAAAAGTGCTTCCCCAAAACTTGAAACTCAAGCGACACATGCTTGTGACTAGACTACAAGCTATCCAGCCTAGCTAATTTTGGCTAACACATGGTTAGCAAAACAGGGAAACTAAACTTGAAATCGATCAGACTTGACTTACCAGTGATGAAATGATTAGAGTAAACCCTGTATTGACAGATGTCTGGATTCAGGTCTTGATGGGCAAAAAAGTTTTTGCTTTTCTGACAGTTCTTCCATCTTAAAAATATTAATTTAGAGCCTTGATTGTGTGGGACCTAAAGATTAAAATGTCACTAAAAAAGTCAAATAGCATCATCTGTAGGTGAAAAGGAAGACTTGAAGAAATACAAATCACAGACCTCTAAAAATGGGTCAGTTTTATGTTTTTCATATGAATTAACACAAGTAAGCCTTTCGCTACACCCGCAATAACATCTGCTAAATGTGTATGTGACAATAACATTTGATTTGTGCTTTTCTGGGTGAATCACAACAGAGAAGCATAATGGTGATTGGTTTAATTTTTTAACTGTCTATTGCACAAAGACATGAGAAATCATTTGAAAAAAATAAATAAATAATGATTCAATATATCTGAACACATTCGAAATACAAAGTATGGCAACCATTTCCTTACTCAGTATGGCAGTACTATTCGTGGTTAAGAAATAGCCTGAATGTTGGCATTGTGACAATGTCCTGTAATTTTGGGGAGTGAGATATAAAGATCCGAAATAGCTTATTATTATCATCATCAAGTCTTTCAGCCACAGGATATCATGGTGAACCGTTCTGAGTTGCAGTTCATGCTGTGCAGTATAATGTACACAAGTAAGAGTAGGACAAATCCCACAACAGCCACTAAGCAGAACCTGGTCCCAAATGCGCTCTTACAACTACCTTCCTCCCCTTCCCTCATTCCATGTTCCTCCTCCATCCCTGTAGCCCTCTCATGGTGTTCTACTGGAAGGTAGGCATTACACGGCAGCCGTATGAAGACAGGTGTGTATGGGACAGAGATGATGGCCATAGTGTCCGGGTCATCTAGGAGTTGGGAGACAGAGACCCCTGGGGGCAAAGTGGTGACACAGCGACACCAGGGGCAGCGCAGCTCACTCTGGCTCATCCTCATCTGGGTCAAGCACACTGAGCAGCAGGTGTGCTGGCAGTCCAGGAGCTTGGGCCTATGCCACGAACTGTAATAGTTGAAACAGATCTGACATTCTAACATGGAGTCTTGTTGTGAGATCTGACAATCTAGAATGGACTCTTGTTGTGAGAGAGATTCCATTATGATGAGTTTGGTCTGTTGTGTCAATGACAGTCACAAGATGTCAAACCACAAACAGTCTGTGGTTCCCGCGGTATGAATATGCAGATTAGGGAACCCTTAGAGATTTACAGATGTTTCTGCTCTTGACGTCTCTCCTCCTCTCTTCTTTACAGATGTTGTGTCACAGTACTTAGTTTAATCCATGTCTGGCTCCATCAACCCTATTAGAGAGAAGACATTTGTCAAGTCAGTGTGTGATTCCGTAATCCTCATTAAATAACTCATACTGAAAAAGCAAAAAGACCACCTGGTCATGTCCTGCCCACTGAGCTCTCTGTGTGTGTCCGCTTCAAGACCCTGTGACTAAGAATAAAGCACAATAAGCCTATTTTGTCATTAACCAAAACAGGAAAAGAAACTAAGCAAATGAGCAAACCTGTGTCTGATCTGGCAAGAATGTTGACCAATAGATGTTTATCACTCAGTAGCCCCATGGCAAAGTTCCTGCATGACATTGCTGCACATTTCTTAAAGCGGCATTTTGTAACTTTTTTTCTGCTCCAGTAAGTCACTAGTGTTCATCCAATGTGAAGCAAAAGTATTAATATTGCGCCTCTAGCCTGCCTGACAAAAATTTTCCCTGTCGGGTCAGATTTTCCCAACATATTCTGTGCTGTGGATAATGAGTGACGTGTTTCCGTAGCTTAGGGATATTCTAACTGGTAGGGGTATGATAGCTAGCAAGCTGAGCCCATGTTCAGACTTGGCGAGCAGAGATAGCTATCTTACAGACATGGCAGACGTGAGGGGCCAACGACCTAACCTAAAACAGAAAGCAATAAAGCACAGGCCAAGACGAGAGTAAACCTCGGATCTGCATTCACACTTTCTCTCTACCGCACCTGCTGTCTCTAACAGAATGCTCCGCTATGAAAAGCCAACTGACATTTACTCCCGAGGTGCTGACCTGTTGCACCCTCCACAACCACTGTGATTATTAATTATTATTATTAGACCCTCCTGGTCATCTATGAACATCTTGGCCATGTACTGTTATATTCTCCACCCGGCACAGCCAGAAGAGAACTGGCCACCCCTCATAGCCTGGTCCCTCTAGGTTTCTTCCTAGGTTTTGGCCTTTCTAGGGAGTTTTCCCTAGCCACCGTGCTTCTACAACTGCATTGCTTGCGGTTTGGGGTTTTAGACTGGGTTTCTGTATAGCACTTTGAGACATCAGCTGAAGTAAATAGGGCTTTATAAATACATTTGATAGAAGGGATTCAAAAATGACAGAGTTTGCATATTTTCTGCTGAAAAGGTACAATATTGCTAACTAGATATAATATATTTCTAGATATAAAGTTAAATGTCGGTTTTTATATTTAATTGTAAATATTCATGCTAGGGCTCTATTTTGAATTACTTGTTTTTTTATTGTTTTCAAGACACGCATCCATTAGTTCGTATTAGCTAGCTTGATAATGTTAGCTATTGTGGCTAGGTTGTTAGCTGACTGACATTGGTTTGTTTAATTTGATTATAAAATGTGGCTTCACAAGATAGTTGTTACTAACCAACTTGTGTATAACGTTACTTGACCTGTTATATTTCTGAAGTCTGGTCTGAAAGTCATGTTGATATTGGTTAGCTCTAGCTAGCTACTTTTCTTCACACTAGTCTACGGGCACGGAATTGCCTAGCCATGATTATAAAGCCCAGTTCAGATATGTAAATTGAGACACGACGCAACAGTTTGTTTAATCTGAGCAGTCTAGTTTTAGAACGTGTGATGTCTTTGGTTGGAGTTTCCAAGATTCAAATCTTTAGCCGAAGTCTTACGACAAGACGGATCCATTTAGCCAATCAAAGAACAGTGCACTAACATTGTGTTCAGTCAAGCAGCTAGCCAAGCAGAGCGATAGCTAGCTTTTTTGCTGCACATATCTAGTCTAGCTTGTTGATATTTACAATAGTATCCAGCTGCAGCCCCCTGTGACTAAAACCAGTTTGTCTCTAAAACCAATACATCACCATCTACTGGCAGTGGTTAATCCCTACCACATACATGTGAACTCCTCCTTTTATTTCCTAGATTCCATTCCTTGCTCCCTTTCCTGCTTTATTTTCCTCCTTCCATTTCATCTCCTCCTTTACTAGCTTAATTTCCTATCTCATTACCTTTCCTATTTTTCCTTTCTTAGCGCACTTTCTTTTCCTTCTTTCCTTTTCTCTCCTCCATCCCACAAATCCCTTTCCATCATCTCCTTTCCTAGCTCCTTTCCACACTCAATTTTCTTTAATCCTTTCATCCTTTCCTAGATCCCTTTCATTTCCTAGACTCCTTACCTAGCTCCCTTTTCCAACATATGTTCCTCCATTCCTAGGGTTAACCATGGCCAGTAGAGGAAAGGAAGAAGGAAAGGATAAGTTCACATGTAACAGGTAAAATAATACAATTGATGAAACACCAACAAAGTGTCTTAAAAAGGGCGTTGGGCCACCACAACAGCTCCAATGCGCCTTGGCATAGATTCTACAAGTGTATGAAACTCTATTGGAGGGATCCAACACCAACCTTCCACAAGAAATTCCATCATTTCGTGTTTTGTTGATGGTGGTGGCACTGCAGAATCTCCCATAAGTATTCAATTGGGTTGAAATCTGATGACTGAGACACATACCCTTTAAATCCCCTATGCTCCTTTGAGACCTCTTGTTTGATAGTCACATGTACAGGGTTGCAGGTGTGGTTGCAAGGTACAGTGTGAAAATGGTAATATTCGAGCTCCAACATTCAGGACTAACTGAAATAAAATAATGTCCATTGGGGAAGTAGCAGAAGGGGGGAGCTGGTAGCTGACTAGTGTGGGCTATTCAGCAGCCTGATGGTCTGAGGATAGAAACTATTGGCCACTCTTTCAGTTTTTGCCATGATGCTCTTGTACTGCCTACGTCTAAGTGATTGAAGCGGGGAGAACCAGGCATGGTTTGGGTGGCTGGGGTCCCTGATGATCTTTTTGACCGTTAGACCATGTCAGCTTCTCTGAGATGTGTACGCCAAGGAATTTGAAGTTATTGACCTTCTCCACAGTGGCCCCTTTGATGAGGATAGGGGAGTGTCCAGCCTGGTTCCACTTGTAGTTCACAATTTCAGTCATAAAATAAATACATCTACATCAATGCCTGGCATGCCTGCATTTCCAGCCCCACCATTGTCGAGTATAGGAGCAGAATCAGATCAGTAAGCACAGACTTTAGCGAAGTATTTTTTTACCTTGTCTGTTCCATAATTTTGTTTCACCTAGCTGGCCAAGAAGAGGAATAATATAACAAATAACAAAGTAGACTTCTTATAATGATAGGCATCTATGTAGCTCAGCTGTTTAGGAAAATTAACTATCCAGGATTTACTTTGAGTATTGAGGACATACCATCCCAATTCTAGCCTACTGCACAGATTATGTTATTCCATATTTGATCAAGCTCAAAAAGGTATGCTACACATGTATCGAGTACAAAACTAACATTCCATAATAACAATATTAGGTAGGTGCTTACATTTGTCCTATTTCACACATGTACAAGTAGAAACAGAAAATCTATCAGATATTGACTGAATGATAGCACATAATGGTTGCCTCGCTTCACATTCGCATTGCTTCGCGTTCTTAGGAAACTTCGCAGTATTTTGTTTTTTTATGTATTATTTCTTACATTGCTACCCCAGGAAATCTTAAGTCTTATTACATACAGCCGGGAAGAACGATTGGATATAAGAGCAACGTCAACTCACCAACATTACGACCAGGAATATGACTTTCCCGAATCGGATCCTCGGTTTGGACCACCACCCAGGACAATGGATCGGCTCCCAGTAGGCAACCCAAAGCAACGACGCCGCAGAAGGGGCAGACGGAGTGGTCTTCTGGTCAGGCTCCGTAGACAGGAGCGGTGAGCCCGAGTATACTACTTGCCAATGTCTAGTCTCTTGAGAACAAGGTAGACGAAATTCGAGCAAGGTTTACCTTCCAGAGAGACATCAGAGATCGTAACATTCTTTTCTTCCTGGAAACATGGCTCACTCCGGATATGTTAGAGTCGGTATAGCCACCCGATTTCCTCATGCATCACGCCGACAGAAACAAACATCTCTCTGGTAAGAAGAAGGGCGGGGGTGTATGCCTTATGATTAACGAGTTGTGGTGTGATCATAACAACCTACAGGAACACAAGTCCTTTTGTTCACCTGTCCTAGAATTCCTTACAATCAAATGCCGACCGCATTATCTACCAACAGAATCCTCTTCGATTATAATCACAGCCATGTATATCACCCCCAAGCAGATACCTCGACCGCCCTGAAAGAACTTCATTGGACTCTATGTAAACTGGAAACCATATATCCTGAGGATGCATTTATTGTAGCTGGGGATTTTAACAGAGCTAATCTGAAAACAAGGCTCCCTAAATTATCAGCATATCGAATGCACGACACATTCTGGATCATTGCTACTCCAACTTCCACAACGCATTCAAAGCCCTGTAATAAAGCATATCACAAGTCACTTTAAACAATGCCACTTTATATAATGTTTACATACCCTACATTACTCATCTCATATGTATATACTGTACTCTATACCATCTACTGCATCTTGCCTATGCCGCTCGGCCATCGCTCATCCATATATTTATATGTACATATTCATTCCTTTACACTTGTGGGTATAAGGTAGTTGTTTTGAAATTGTTAGATTACTTTTTCGATAATGCACGGTCAGAACTAGAAGCACAAACATTTCGCTACACTCGCATTAACATCTGCTAACCATGTGTATGTGACCAATAAAATTTGATTTTAAAACATTTTACTGCACAGGCAAATAATGTATGAAGGAATTCAAAATATTTTGGTATAAAATAAAGGGAGTATTTACATATATTAACAAATGGGTGGAGAAGGTTTGCAACCACCAAAAATGTGCTGTCTGGGCCTACCTGCACTCACCAGCCCAGTTTACACTGCCTCATTAATTACTGTTGTTGTCACATTCTGTGTCAATAGCAGGATGGCCTTGGATTACAAATCGACATGCTTGGCTTTAGATTACACACATCTATACAAACTTGAAGTTTTTTTGTGAAATCAAACAATATAAGTAATTTTTCGGAAGATGCTTTCATTTCAGCGCATATGACTTGTAAACATTTAAACTGTATTAAACGATTCCCTGATGAAATACATTGACCCCATTTCAGCCATTACCGGGGTGTGTTTGACAGAACATTACAAACATTTACATGGTCGCAACGTTAAAGGGAAAAAACGACAGGCACAAGCACGTGTATGAAAGAGTCGCAAGCGTAAAATTTAAGCAAGGAACTAGAGATGGCTAAAAAAGACAGATCTAAGGTAGCTGGGGCCTGCACGTTGCTAGTTCAAGTGTACATACAGTATTTTATACGCATGTATGAATTGAAATTTTTTTTTTTTTTTGCATAGCCCACTCCTCGGAGAGTGGGGTCACGGCCAGGGATCAGCCATTGACGACGACCCTATAGCAATTAAGGTTTAAGTGCCTTGCTCAAGGGCTCCTTAGCAGCTTCTACCCACAAGCCATAAGACTGCTGAACAATTAATCAAATGGCCATACTGCCTAATAGTATTAAATTTTTTATTGGAAAAGGAGACTATTTCCTAACCTTTTATCCTAAACTGAATATTTACCGTGAAAATCTAAGACTGATGGTCATCAAAGGCAATTATATCAAACGCTGCATATTACACAGGCATCCCAATTCTGATATTTATTCCACTAATTGGCCTTTTGAACAATCACATCAGCTCTTTTCAAGTCAGCTCTTTTTCAGAGCTGATTTGATTGGCTGACATCGAAGAAGAAGAAAAATCTTAATTTTTACTTTACTTTTTTCCCCCTGCTCTGGCCCTCCATTGATTTAGTCACCATAATTTTGGCCACCCTACAAAGGTAAACATCATAATAACTTAACTGATAATGATAGAGACATGAGCTTTGGACCATTGGCTCTCAGAGGATTATCTACACAATTAAAATATTTTACCCATTGGTCAAAAGATGCGTGTTTGATTGGACACCCTATAAATCATGATGAACTTCACTGGGTGGTGAAAGTGCATGGTGATGAGCTTGATGCTCCTTTGCAATAAATATTGAGGGTCTTATTTTGGTGACATGTTGATCTTTACTTGTGCGCTCTGGCCAACAGCTCGCAGGTACATGCCAAGACCAGAGTAGGCACATTTGCTATATAACCCATCAATCTTTGTACCAAAACTAATCGGTAGAGTTGAAAATGCGATGGAAACGCATTGAACTTTAGATTTGTATTCAGGAAGCTGACAACTTAAGCAATTTGTGTGCCCTATGTCATCAAGCACTGATTTTTATGGCAACAAGTCAGTTTGGTGGAAACCCTGGTGGGAAAATGCACATATTTTCTTCATGCGGAATTTAGAATATTCGCATGAAAATATTCCGGCGGATTCCGATAAGTTCACCGATATATTGTGCATCCCTATATATAAAATGTGTGTTTATTAGGGAGATAAACAAGAATACAAGGTAGTGTGTCTAACCTTGTCGAAATAACAAAAGCATAGTGTAAGGGAAGCATTCTTAAAAATGACTGAACTGGTAAAGCACTGAACTGATATCAACCAGACAAAGAAAAAAATAAAAGTACTTACAGAGATACCACCAAATGGAATATCTTTCATAAATGGGATCCAAATGAAGAATAAAGTACAGTGTAGTCATGGAAAGTATTTGGTACTTAAATAAATGGAATAGTGCAGTGGTGAAATGGTAACAGTTGTGTGTTGTAAGGTGCAGGAGTCACCATGCGCAATTCAGGCAGGCGCACCAGCGAGGTTGTCTGTGGTCTGGGATGTCTAGAGACCCTGGGATAGCTCTCTGGTTCTCCATTATGTAAAACATCACTCCAGACAGACAGGAAGCAACCAGCTCTTCTCCCCTTTCTTCAAAAGGACAGCTCTTTAGCCTGCAATGATAATTAGAACACCCTAGAGATAACCCCCTTGATAGACGCCCTTCTTCGAAAATCAAAACAGAAAGCATTCCATTCTGATATCGTTGAGGCATAAAACACACTTCTCCTGCTCCACGGGCTCACAAAAAAATTAAAATAGGACCACCTCTTGTCTTGTTTCTTGTCTTTTTCACCACTGTAGACCACTCATTCTCACTCTCTGTGCTCTCATCTTCTCCCGACACGCCGTCAGTATCAAACAGAACATCAATTTCGCCCATCTTTCCTTCCTGCAAAGAGCACTTTTGAGCACAGGAGACTACTCTGAAAGCTGGGGTTCTTCCATGGTATATTGGCATTTGCACAATTTAGCGTGCATGCTGCCACCGATGTGGGGACAGGGTGGAGATATATTCATACAAACTACAAAAAATAAACTAAAATCAAATTACTTTTCTGTTAAAAGTAAAAACAGATCTGATCCCTAACACAGGCTCAAGGGGAGCCTGGGAGGGCGGGCCATCTTCCGGCACCAGTACCCTTTGCAAGTCTTCCAATGTAAACTCCTGAAGTCCCAAAAACGTTTCTGCCGCTGCCAAAATAATTTCCAGTTTCTTTGACACCGGCAATGAACACCACAGAAATCCACCTTTTTAAACACACAGTGTACCTTTTGACTGGCAGCAAACATTTACTACAGGCTGTGGTGCATCCACTACCATATCTTCACTAGCGTCATTTGTTTTCTCAACTCTTTTAAAATCGCCTCCACATGAGATTAGATTGACCGCTCAAACTTTTGCTAACTCAATCTCCTTCACCCTTATAAGGCACCCCAGGAACTCGGGATCATGATCCCCACCACAATTGAAACACTGTTGTCCTCATACACACCGTTCGTCTGCACACACATGAAAGATGGCCAAATCCTACACATTTTTACACTGCAATGGTTTGGGGACGAAAACTCTTACAGCGTATCTTACACAACCAAGCATCACATGCAGGTTCTCTTTATATATATAAAAAATACAAATAAAACATCAGGGCCAACAGACTTTCTTCTTTTTCCCCATTCACCCAGCGAGTCAGACGCCAGGCACAAACCATACCAGGATTTCTCTTCAGGTATTCAACCTGAACATCAGTCACCCCCCCTGAGATGACTCCTTCAATGAGTGCTCTGCTCCGAAGTTCAAAGCACGATACTTCTGTTGTCCGGATTATTTTGAGGCCCACTGCAATCTTCCTCTGTTAATCAGAATAAGACCACACTCCTGGTCACTCTGACAGACTCCACTTTGCCCAGCACATACTTCACCATTCAACACCTCAAACCAGTCTCCCGCATATGCATTCTTACTCAACAAAACAGATTCCAACAAGAAACGATTAATTATCCAACATAAACATATACTCCACTCCAATTTTAGGCAATTTTCTTTTTGTTCCATTTTTGGACTATTGTCCATTCAGGACATTCATCTTCACCAACACCTGTGCACACATTGTTACACATGCAATTTTTGATTCGAACTCGGCATCCACTTTCGCCATCTCTCCCTGCCAAACGAGCGCTGGGGTTTCTGGAAAACGGTGTTCAAATAGACAACGAAAAAAACTGCATTATTTCCAGAGGGGTCTCCAAAAACACCTGTACACACATTGTTACACATGCAGTGCAGCTTTAACAAGGTAATCTTATGGGCTTAGTTCAGGTTGAAGTTTAGTTGAAGAAGCAGTCGTGAGTTCCAGAATGCATGTCTACCCCCCCCTCCAAAAAAGCACATGAAAATAGTTAGTACTGACTGACATACCAACCAAACCAGTTCACCAGCTTCTCTAATTATCCCTCTATCAGCAGTAGGGATACCGTGCTGTGACCTGGTTACCACAGTTACTACAGTGGCCTATCCCAAGTGCTAAAGTTTTCACAAAGAACATTAACTTTAATTAGCCAACTTAGCCTTCTAGGACAAAGTCCGTGGATTTTCCATGCGCAAGATAATGCTTTGCCATGAACTTAAATTGTTAAATATGAAGTCTAAATGGGAATTCATCTGAAAATGGCTCTGTGAATACCTGGATGAAGCTGTAATTTGACAGCAAAATATTACATGAAGCCACACATTAGGCTTTATAATAGTAAAGTTAAAAGGCATGTCTCTAATTTAAAGGTTATGTAAACACTGAATGCCATAAAAAGTAGGCTTATTTTTCAATTGATACAAGCAGTGCTATTGCTGTATTGAATTTTGGCATTCGAGCATGTAGACATAATCGGCTTTGAACTTGAACTGAGGCGAGCATAGAAGACAGGCAACTTTTGAAGGTAGACAGCCTACTGAACAAGGTTCGGAATTGCACATGCAAACTGAAACTACACCGCAAACCCACATATCAGTCAGCAACTAAAGAACCGACATGCAGACCGTCTTACCGTACTTTGTGATGCCAGTCCTACAGAACATATGTTCCTTGTTTTGTTGCAGTGATTATTGTAGTAGCCTGCTTGTTTTGACAAAGTTAAACACACACCCTCGATCTCCTGTTCAGTCAAAACAATGAGAGGATTCTATTATCTGGCCCGGGTTACCCCGGTGGGAGGAGTTTGCTTAGTGGTGAAAAGTGATTAAGTAAACTCCTCCCACCGGGGTAACCCGGGCCAGATAATAGATCCTCGGTGCTTTTGCCAGTTCACGTCATTGGCAACAGGCCGGTGCACCGCGGCTCAGGTTAATATAACTCCCTCATTGTTCTGTCTGAAGTTAGACGCGCCTACCTACCACATGGTGAGTAAACTACTTCACAACCTTATTTATCAGGATGAGTATTGGATACTTTTTAGATTACAATTTTTATGTAAATATTTAAATTCCTCACTTGGGACTACTAGACAAGGAATCTGCAGTGCCTTTTGCAACCAATTGTGAATAAATCTTGCTTCTGTGAAGTGTTGTGTTTATAGAATTCAGCTGTCATCAGTTGGAGTCCAAAATACCTCACTGATCATAATCCCCATTTCCATCCACATTTCAAATGCCTCCACCACACCACATTCTGCCAAGTAGCTTCCTTCTCCAAAGATGGAAAAAAAAGACTAACTCCAAAAATGGGGGGGGAAAGACTAACTCCCTTCACCCTAAACTGAATGTACCCTGGAAATCTGAGACTAACCACTGGGCACACACTGGTTGAATCAACGTTGTTTCTGAACCAATATGGAAAAGACATTACACTGACATCTGTGCTGAGTGGGTAGCTAGGTTTGTTATCCTATTGGTGACAGATTTAATGCAAATATTCTAAAATCCACATAAAAACAAAATGCACATTTTCCCACCAGAGATGTGTTTCGGTCAAATTGACTTGTTGCAGATAAAAGTATTTGCATGATGACGTAATGCACATAAAAAATAATTTTACGGTTAAATTCCCCATGTACTGAATAGAAAATACAAGTTAAATAAGCTTCCATCACATGTTCAACTCTACTGATGGTTTTGTCACAAAAAAAAATGTGTGTTATGAGCCAGTCTCTGGTCTTGGCAGATGCGCTCAAGCCAACATCTCGCAGATATATTGAGATTATTATGGACAAAATAGCGAGATTATTTGTATTTGTCAAACCGCAGCCAAGCATCAATATTTGTCGCCAGAATAAGACCCTCGATATTTATTGGAAAGGAGCATCAAGCTCATCACCATGCACTTTCACCATCCTGTGAAGTTCATCATAACTTCTATCATCTGTAGCCTAATAAACTGCATGCTTTCTTGAGTTGTAGTGGGAGGACCACACAACATCCCACTGAGCACACACTAGTTCAATCAGCGTTGTTTACACATCATTGTTACGCTGAACCAATGTGGAATAAATGTTGAATTGACACCCAGTGGAATATGACTCCAAGTTTACTTCTATATGATGGTTATATCAATATTTGTGCATAAATGTGTTTCCACCTGCATTTCTCGCACAATGAATTCAACCGACACAAAAAGATCCCACTTTGTCTAGGTTTTTTCTTTTGTCGACATTTGGAAAGTTTACAGACACATTTACCTGTTTCTCTTAGATCTGTCATTATATTTGTTCATCCGTCATGTACTTTACTCACGTAAAAAGGTTGGATCTTCAAAGGCAATTCTGTAATAGGCTGCATTTTACGCAGCCATAGTTGTCAAATGCTAAAAGCGTATTCCAGATTACGAGTTTTCTGATTTGTTGTCTATCTAGGTCTACATCTGAGCTGGAGTCCTTCCTGATCTACATACACATGTATGCAGTTTGCTTTCCCTTCTTCAGTCTATGGAGATTTGCTTTTCTTCCTCCACTCTCTGGAGAAAAATGTGTATGATGTAAAACCCCCAAATATCAATTAGTAAAACTCATTACAATATAATACATGTTATCACTGTTATATTTTCAACAGATATCAACACTACAATTCTGTAACTGTATAGACAAAATACTCACCAAATATTCTCTTTCAGCTACATGAGACTGTGTCTACGCATTGAAAACTGCATAGGACTACACATCCATCGCAGAACGAGAGCAATGTTGACAAGAACGGCTCTCACTTGGGGCTTCCAAGGAGAATGATCCTGAGATAAGATTAACCAAGACTCCTGAAGTGCCACCACCAACAATGGCTGAGCTGCTACAACTTTGAGGAGAAGTCGCCACGCCACAGTTAGCACACCTGAGCATTCCCTTTTGTCAGACTTCCTGGGAAGTGTGAAAACCTACAGAGTACTCAGAAATGTTGTTGAAAGTGGAGGGCCTACAACCAAACATATAAATCATATGTAAATAAGGGATGTTTGTGTGGGCAACAAACTTGTGTGAGAAACAATATTTGTGCATTCTTTATCTAGCATATAGGCATCATTATTTTACTTTTGGAATGGTTTTCAAATGATTTACTAAGCTGTTATCTTTTTCTGGATATCTATACTATTGACAGTTTTCACTTCAAATTAGCAGACCTACAGTTGGGTATATATCCAGAAAAATGGATGGACTACTCTGATGAAAATACAGTACAAAACAAGTCGGTCTGATTACACAGATAAGGTCAAATAAAGTTTTACTAGAGAGATAAACAAAAATACAAGGTCATTTCTGTAACCTTCTCCAAATAAAAAACGCATAGTAAGGCATGTGTCAAACTCATTCCATGGAGGGCTGAGTGTATGTGGGTTTTCGCTCCTCCTTTGTACTTGATTGATTCATTAAGGTCACCAATTAGTAAAGAACTTCCCTCAACTGGTTGTCTTAAATGAAAGGAAAAACCCAATACCTGCAGACATTAAACCCTCCATGAAATGTGTTTGACACCCCTGGTGTAAGGTACTGTAATGATACCACCCAGACTGGGGGAAAATAATCATCACAAAAAAAAATATTTACAAAGATATCCCCAAATGAAATATTTTTCATAATTGAGATCCAAATGAAGAATAAAGTACAGTGTAGTGGTGGAAAGTTCAACTGTTATGTAAACATGCTTGTTAATAAATACATGGAATAGTGCAGCGGTGAAATGGCAGCAGTTGTTTGTCGTAGGTGTAGAAGTCTCCCTGCAATTCAGGCAGTTGCACCAGCGAGGTTGTCCGTGGTCTGGGATGTCT
The DNA here is from genome assembly GCF_045791955.1 of Oncorhynchus clarkii lewisi. Lineage (NCBI taxonomy): Eukaryota > Metazoa > Chordata > Actinopteri > Salmoniformes > Salmonidae > Oncorhynchus > Oncorhynchus clarkii. The sequence goes on along the minus strand of NC_092166.1, from coordinate 22,608,391 downwards.
GGAGACCCTGGGATGCCTCTCCGGTATTCAAAAATCATTCAACGTATACTGGAAGCAACCAGATCAAGCACCTCTCCCCTTTCTTCCAAGGACAGTCCTTGTAATTTAGCCTGTATTGATAAAAAAAAGCAACATAAAATTACAGAATGCAACCAAATGCTGTGTTTTTTATTTGTTTATTGTACCTTTATTTAACCAGGTAGGCTAGTTGAGAACAAGTTCTCATTTGCAACTGTGACCTGGCCAAAATAAAGCAAAGCAGTTCGACACATACAGCAACAGAGAGTTACACATGGAATAAACAAACATACAATCAATAATACGGTAGGGAAATCTATATACAGCATGTGCAAATGAGTGCAAGTGTGATGTGATTTGAATGTTGTGAAACGGGTAAACAGTACCACAGCTGAAAGATTTTTACTAACCTTCATCTCCGTCAGCCTCTCCTTGCAGTCGGTCTTCCTGTCCAATCATCTCTGCAACCCAGCCTGTGCCCCTGGACAGTCAGTGGCTCTTCTAAACTGTAATCCTACAGAAAAAAAACATGTATACAACCCGAGTTGATAATCACCTGAAAAGAAAAGTGGACATTGGCTCTGTGAATACCTGGATGGAGCTTTAATTTGAAAGCAAAATATTACATGAAGCCAAACATTACTACAATATAGCTTAATTCAGGAAGTTGAAACTTTTTAGAGCAGAAAGACGATGGCCAGAGCTTACCCATGATGTTGCACAATGATTTAAGTCAATAAGTCATCATTTTAGTCTAAGTGTACAAAACATTAGCAACACCTGATCCTTCCATGACAGACTGACCAGGTGAATCCAGGTGAACGCTATGATCCCTTATTGATGTCACCTATTAAATCCATTTCAATCAGTGTAGATGGGGAGGAGACAGGTTAAAGAAGGATTTTTAATTCTCAAAATATTTGGGTCATGGATTGTGTGTGTGTACCATTCAGAGGGTAAATGGGCAAGACAAAGTATTTAATTGCCTTTGAACAGGGTATGGTAGTAGGTGCCAGGCACACTGGTTTGAGTGCGTCAGAACTGCAACGCTGCTGGGTTTTTCACACGCAACCGTTTCCCGTGTGTATCAAGAATAGTCCACCACCCAAAGTCTGCCAACTTGACACAGCTGTGGGAAGCATTGGAGTCAACATGGGCACCCCTGTGGAACACTTTTGACACCTTGTAGAGTCCATGCCTCAAAGTATTGATGCTGTTCTGAGGGCAAAAACAGATGAAACTCAATATTAGGATGGTGTTCCTAATGTTTTGTAAACTCAGTGTGTTTGGGCTTGAAGAGCCAAATCCGAATGGCCCACTCCGTGCAAATCTGTGTGAATGTGTTGTCTTTTTCTATGATATGACATACAAATTCTTTTTAGGTTTTATTTCATTGTTACCACCCACCAGCATGGCATTGTTTATTAATCAGAAACAGCTGCAAAGTTCTTTCTCTTCGCAACTGAGATGAGCCAAACAACCTTGTGTCCACTTGGCCGTCTGAGTCATGGAACAAATTGACATAGGGGATAAAATATTACGGTTTTGCACCTCCACTTTTTTTTTTTTACCAGAAAGTTATAATCCATTGGATAAAATATATAATATATATATTGTTTTATATCTGACCATTTTAAATGGGATAATTGCTTGATATGATGGTATTTTGCAGACCCACTCCCTCATCGCCCCAAAATGAATGTTTTTGACCACTATAGTTTTGCTTCACTACACGCTGCACTGCTTTGATGGGTGGTAACGTTAGCTAAAAAGCACAAGTGTCTATCCAGATAATGAAGAGGCACCCGCAAAAGAAAATGCAAGGAAATTATAGTTAGTTACATGTAATTTGTGGCGTGCATGATCATGATCTTACAACCCACAGCTGCTGTCATTTCACTACTGCACTATTCAATTGATGTATTACCATGTACTGTATGTTTACATGAAAGTTTAACACATTCCACGACTACACTGTACTTTATTCTTCATTTGGACCACAGTTATGAAAAATATTCCATTTGGTAATACTCATTATTAAGAGTAGAGTAGTTTATTTTTTTCCTCAGTCTGGGTGATATCAGTTCAGTCAGTACCTTATCAGAATGTTTCCCTTACACTGGGCTTTTGTTATTCGGAGGAGGTTACAGAGACTACCTTGTATTCTTGTTTTTCTCCCTAATAAGACTTTATCTGACCTGATCTGTGTAATCGGACCGAGTTGTTTTGTACTGTTTAGTAAATAATTCTGAAACCATTCCAAAAGTAAAATAATGATGCCTATATGCTAGATAAAGAATGCACAAATATTGTTTCTCACACAAGTTTGTTGCCCACACAAACATCCCTTATTTACATATAATTTATATGTTTGGTTGTAGGCCCACCACTTTCAACAACATTTCTGAGTACTCTGTAGGTATTCAGACTTCCCGGGAAGTCTGACAACAGAGAAAGTGCAGGTCCTTCCCACTCAAAGGTGTGCTAATTGCATCCTGTGTTGCGTGGCGACTTCTCATCAAAACTGTAGCAGCTTAGCCAATGTTGGTGGTGGCACTTCAGGGTGTCTTGGGTGATCTGATCTTAGTTGAGAACCCATTCTTATCGACACTGCTCTTTAACAATCAAGGATGTACGCTAGGTGACCAAAAGTATGTGGACACCTACTCGTCGAATATGACATTCCAAAATCATGGGCATTAATATGGATTTGGTCCCCCCTTTGCTGCCTCCATTCTTCTGGGAAGGCTTTCCACTAGATGTTGGAACATTGCTGCACGGACTTGCTTCCATTCAGCCATAATAGTATTAGTGAGGTCGGCCACTGATGTTGGGCGATTAGGCCTGGCTCGCAGTCAGCATTCCAATTCATCCCAAAGGTGTTCGATGGGGTTGAGGTCACGGCTCTGTGCAGGCCAGTTAAGTTCTTCTACACCGATCTCGACAAACCATTTCTGTATGGACCTCACTTTGTTGCTGGAACAGATGCCACAAAGTTGGAAGCAAAGAATCGTCTGGAATGTCATTGTATGCTGAAGCGTTAAGATTTCTCTTCACTGGAACTATGGGGCCTAGCCCAAACCATGAAAAACAACCCCAGACCATTATTCCTCCTCCACCAAACTTTACATTTAGGACTATGCATTTGGGCAGGTAGTGTTCTCCTGGTATCGGCCAAACCCAGATTCGTCCAGATGGTGAAGCATGATTCATCACTCCACACAATGCGTTTCCAATGCTCAGGAGTCCAATGGTGGCGAGTTTTACACAACTCCAGCCGACGCCGACGTTGCTTCCAGAGGCAGTTTGGAACTCGGTGTAATGCAACCGAGGACAGATGATTTTTACGCGGTACGCACTTCAGCACTCGGTAGCCCTGTTCTGTGAGCTTGTGTGGCTTACCACTTCGCGGCTGAGCCGTTGCTGCTCATAGACTTTTCCACTTCACAATAACAGTACTTACAGTTGACGGGGGCAGCTCTAGCAGGGCAGAAATTTGACAAACTGACTTGTTGGAACGGTGTCAACCTATGACAGTGCCACCTTGAAAGTCACTGAGCTCTTCACTGAGGCCATTCTACTGCCAAAGTTGGTCTATGGAGGTTGCATGGCTGTGTGCTCAATGTTATTCACCTGTCAGCATAGGTGGTGGCTGAAATAGACAAATCCACTCATTTGAAGGGGTCTCCACATACTTTTGTATATATAGTGTAGGTATAGTCCTTTGCAGTTTTCAATGCGTAGATACAGTCTCCTGTATCTGAAAGATTGAATCATATTTGGTGAGTATTTTGTCTATAGAAATGACATCTGTTGAAAATTTAACAGTATTATATTGTAATGAGTTTTTGGTTTTACATCATACAAACCTTTTTCTACAGAGACTGGAGGAGGGAAAGCAAATCCTCAAAGACTGAAGAGGGGACAGCAAAGAAGGACTCCAGCTGAGATGAAGACCTAGATCAGGGATTGGCAACTTCCTTCCTTAGGGCCTGATAAGCGTAAGACTTTCCCCCAGCCCATAGCTATAGCACCTGATTAAAATAAATGCATTCTAAACTGAAGACCATGATCAGTTGATTATTGGAGTCAGGTGTGTCAGCTGGGGCTGGGGCAAAAATGTGTCACCAATCAAGCCCCCAAGAACTGGATTCCCATCCTGACCTAGATGGACAACAGATCAAAAAACTCCATCAATCCAAATCCTGATTTGGAATTAGATTGTATCTATTGCAGTGAATACACAGCTAGCCTAATCCTGATATTTTCACTAGTTGGTCTTTTGACCAATCCGATCAGCTCTGAAAAATATCTGATGTGAAAAGATCTGATGTAATTGGTCAAAAGGCCAATTAGTGGAATAAATATCAGAATAGGGCTGCCTGTGTAAACGCAGCCTATGACAGAATTGTCTTTGATGACCATCAGTCTTAGTTTTCCAGGGTATTATTATTCAGTTTAGGATGAAGGGAGTTCGTATTTGTTTCATCATTGCAGAAGGAAGCTATTAGGCAGAATGAAGAATGAATGTTTCCAGTCATTCAATATAAGGTCTTGTTAGTCTTTTATTTTTTTTATTAACATTTTATGTGGTCATGTTACAGTCTTATACTCAATACATGTGTAGCCAAGCTTTTGGGCTAGGTCTGTCTACATCTCAGCCAGACAGCTCAAATTGTGAATAACATAGTAATATCTGTAATGTAGGCTAATATTGTCATCAATACTCAAAAGAACAACTTATTTTCCCCATAAATCTGCACACAATACCCCATAGTGAGTTCTTAGAAATGTTTGCAAATGTGATATTTCCAGGGGTGTTTTAACAAAAAACAGAAATATCACATTTACATAAATATTCAGACCCTATACACAGTACTTTGTTGAAGCACCTTTGGCAACTATTACAGCCTCGAGTCTTCTTGGGTATGACGCTACAAGCTTGGCACACCTGTATTTGGGGAGTTTCTCCCATTCTTCTCTGCAGATCCTCTCAAGCTCTGTCAGGTTGGATGGGGTGCGTCGCTATACAGCTATTTTCAGATCTCTCCAGAGATGTTCGATCGGGTTCACGTCCGGTCTTGGCTGTGTGCGTAGAGTCATTGTCCTGTTGGAATGTGAACCTTCGCCCCAGTCTGAGGTCCTGAGGGCTCTGGAGTAGGTTTTCATCAAGGATCTATCTGTACTTTGCTCCGTTCATCTTTCCCTTGATCCTGACTAATCTCCCAGTCCCTACCTCTGAAAGACTTCCCCACAGCATGATACCACCATGCATCACCATAGGGATGGTGCTAGGTTTCTTCCAGACTTGACGCTTGGCATTCCGGCCAAAGAGTTCAATCTTGGTTTCATCAGACCAGAGAATCTTGTTTCTCATGGTTTGAGGGTCCTTTAGGTACCTTTTGGCAAACTCCAAGCGGGCTGTCATGTGCGTTTTACTGAGGAGTGGCTTCCGTCTGGACACTCTACTATAAAGGCCTGATTGGTGGAGTTCTGAAGAGATGGTTGTCCTTCTGGAAGATTCTCCCATCTCCACAGAGGAACTCTGTCAGAATGACCATCAGGTTCAATTCCTTCGACCTTATGGCTTGGTTTTTGCTCTGACATGTACTGTCAAATGTGGAACCTTATATACTGTAGACAGATGTGGGCCTTTCCAAATCATATCTAATCAATTTAATTTACCACAGGTGGACCCCAATGAAGTTGTAGAAACATCTGAAGGACAATCAATGGAAACAGGATGCACCTGATCTCAATTTCGAGTCTCATAGCAAGGGGTCTGAATACTTATGTAAATAAGCTATTTATGTTTTAAATTCTTTATACATTTGCAAGAATGTGCATTTTGGGGTATTGTGTGTAGACTGATGAGGATTTGTTATTTATTTAATCCATTTTAGAATCAGGCTGTAATGTGGCAAAATATGGAAAAGGTCAAGGGTTCTGAATACTTTCTGAATGCACTGTAGATGCCTAGCATTGTAGGATGTCTACTTTGTTATTAGGTCAAACATTGTTCTTGGCCAGCTAGGGGAAACAATGATGGAACAGACAACAGGAGCCACACCCACTTAAGTCTGTGCTTACTGCTCTTAGTCCGGTTTCCCAAAAGCATATTCAAAGCTAAGTTCATCGTTAGAACCTTCACAAGAGCATCTTAACATTTCCGAACCGTTTTCCCAAACCGTCTTTATTAGCGCCAAAATCTTTGAATATTAATTGAATAATTGAATATTAATATTCTAAAAAACAAGGATATGGGAGAGTGGGGTAAGCTGAGCCATTTTTTACATTCAGAATCACTACCTCAAGTGAAATCTAGTGTTATTTCTAATAAAGATATCTACATATATTTCAGAATGCTGTGTATCCCTGGAAATAATCAGAATTCATGTAAACGTAAAATGCGTAAAGTGTGCTGATAGGCCAAAGTTGAATTCATGGAATGTGGCTGTGGTATATCTTAAAATGTATGCCTACATTCTGCCTACATTCCGCCTATGCCTACATTCAGATATATCTCTTGGCCAGTTGTCTGGAACGGGGATGTTGTTTCAATGTGCCAACTCATTTGAGGCAACAAAGCCAATGAAACTGGTCTGTGAGATTCTTGATATGTTTAGCATGTTTAGCTCCCGAGTGGCGCAGTGGTCTAAGGCAATGCATCTCAGTGCTAGAAGTGTCACTAAAGACCCAGGTTTGATTCCAGGTTTGATACACAAGTCTGGTTCATCCTTGGGAGCAATTTCCAAACGCCTGAAGGTACCGCGTTCATCTGTACAAACAATAGTACGCAAGTATAAACACCATGGGATCACGCAGCCGTCATACCGTTCAGGATTACCGTTCTGTCTCCTAGAGATTAACGTACTTTTGTGCGAAAGGTGCAAATCAATCCCAGAACAACAGCAAAGGACCTTGTGAAGATGCTGGAGGAAACCAGTACAAAAGTATCTATATCCACAGTAAAACGAGTCCTATATCGACATAACCTGAAAGGCCGCTCAGCAAGGAAGAAGCCACTGCTCCAAAACCGCCATAAAAAAAAGCCAGACTATGGTTTGCAACTGCACATAGGGACAAAGATCGCACTTTTTGGAGAAATGTCCTCTGGTCTGATGAAACAAAAATATAACTGCTTGGCCATAATGACCATCGTTATGTTTGAAGGAAAAAGGGGTAGTTTTGCAACCGAAAGAACACCATCCCAACCGTGAAGCACAGGGTGGCAGCATCATGTTGTGGGCATCCTTTGCTGTAGGAGGGACTGATGCACTTCACAAAATAGATGGCATCATGAGGCAGGAAAATAATGTGGATATATTGACATTCATTTCAAGACATCAGTCAGGAAGTTAAAGCTTGGTTGCAAATGGGTCTTCCAAATGGACAATGACCCCAAGCATACTTCCAAAGTTGTGGCAAAAAAAGGACAACAAAGTGAAGGTATTAGAGTGGCCATCACAAAGCCCTGACCTCAATCCTATAGAAAATGTGTGGGCAGAACTGAAAACGTGTGCGAGCAAGGAGATCTACAAACCTGACTCCATTGCACCAGCTCTGTTAGGAGGAATGGGCCAAAATTCACCCAACTTATTGTTGGAAGCTTGTGGAAGGCTAACCAGAACATTTGACCCAAGTTAAACAATTTAAAGGCAATGCTACCAAACGCTAATTTATGTAAACTTCTGACCCACTGGGAATGAGATGAAAGAAATAAAAGCTGAAAGAAATAATTATCTGCTTTTAATCTGACATTTCACATTCTTAAAATAAAGTGGTGATCCTAACTGACCTAAGACAGGACATTTTTTTCTGGGATTAAATGTCAGGAATTGTGAAAAAAATAGTTTAAATGTATTTGGCTAAGGTGTATGTAAACTTCCGACTTCAACTGTCTGCGCAATCGATAGACATACTGTATTAAGCTATTAGGTTACACCTGAGCCGCTTCAATATTTGTGTCTCATGGATATTTTTTTTTTTTTTAAATATGACTTTGAATACATTTAAGAGCTACAGAGAGCTCTTTAGCCTATATATCCTGGAATCAATCATACAGCTCCTATAACAACATAGTTAAGTTTCACATCTTCATGTGACATCTTATTTTATTTTTTAGATGAATCATTAAAACACTCATATGCCTATATTCCATTGCTATTGGGAAACCAGTTGCTGATTCTGCTCCAATATTTAAGACTTGGTGTTGATTTTTTCCTTTCATGAGTTAAAAATTACATTTCAAGTTCAAAAATATTTTCTCGAGCTTTGACATCAAGTAATGAAGCCCAGTTCACATACAACAGCCGACATGAGATGAGACGATATCAAACTAGCTAGTTTTAGAATGTTGTGTTGTACAACCAGCCTGGTCTCATAGACTAGACGTACCACAGTAAAGGAAATCTGGGACTATCAAAATTAGTATGATATGTTACGTTTGGTATGGTTATATAAGAAAGAGGGTTACTCAAGGCAAAACTAAATAGGATGGTTGGTCGAGGTGGAAAGGTGGGCGTATAACACGAACGTCTAGCAACCCAAAGGTTGCGTGTTTGAATCTCATCACGGACAACTTTAGCATTTTAGCTAATTAGTAACAACTACTTAGTATGTTAAGTAACCCTTCCCTTAACACCTTGCCTAGCTAACGTTAGTCATCTAGCCAACATTAGCAACAACAGATTGGAATTCGTTACATATTATATGTTTTGCAAATTCGTAACATATTGTAAAAATTGGAATTCAGAACATATTGTACGAATTGGAATTCAGAACATATTGTACGAATTGGAATTCAGAACATATTGTACGAAATGAAATTCAGAACATATTGTACGAAATGGAATTCAGAACATATTGTAAAAATTGGAATTCAGAACATATTGTACGAAATGGAATTCAGAACATATTTTACGAAATGGAATTCAGAACATATTGTAAAAATTGGAATTCAGAACATATTGTACGAATTGCAATTTGGAACATATCATACGGAATAGATGATGCACATCCACAAATGAATACATACCATACGAAACCTAACATAGCAGACTAATTGAAGTGTCCCGGATTTAGTTTACTATGTTACATCAACAACAACAGCTGACTAAAGACGGGGGAATTCAGATCAAGAAGACGAGACGATATTTGCAGTTTCCACTGTGTAACTCTTGATCAAACGTTGAAACAAAGTTGACAGTTGTTGCAGCAAGGTGTTGTAGCAAACGAGTGTCATGACATATATGCACCAGAAACAAGGTACCATTTGTGACTTGTCAGATAAATATCGAGATGCATCCAGCTGCAGCCCCACAGCAGCCTGTCATTAAAACCAATACTATCGCCATCTACTGGCCGTGGATAATCCTTATCACATACATGTGAACTCCTTTCATTTCCTAGATTATTTTCTTCCTTTCGTAATTTATTGTCCTTCTTGCTTTCCTTTCTACTGGCCGTATTTAATCCCTACCACATACAGGTAACTGTGTGTGTGTGTGTGTGTGTGTGTGTGTGTGTGTGTGTGTGTGTGTGTGTGTCTCAGTCACCAGATCTCAACCCAATTGAACACTTATGGGAGATTCTGGAGCTGCGCTCCACCACCATCAACAAAACACCAAATTATGGAATTTCTTGTGGAAGTATGATGTCGCATCCCTCCAATAGTGTTCCAGACAGTTGTAGAATCTATGCCATGGTTCTGGCGGAAGCTGTTCTGGCGGCTCGTGGTGGCCCAGCACCATGTTAAGACATGTTATGTTGGTGTTTCCTTTATTTTGGCAGTTACCTGTACATGTGAAATCCTACTTTTTTATACTAGATTACTTCTTTGCTCCCTTTCCATTACTCTTTTCCTAGCTCTTTTTCTTTTCCTACATTCCTCTGCTCTCATTCCTTTCCGGACTTCCTTTCCTAACTTAATTTCCTCTCTACTGGTGGTTAATCACTGCCATATACATGTGAACTCCTCCTTTTCTTTCATATATTCCTATCCTCACTACCCTTTTTTGCCTGCTTTCATAGCTTCCTTTCCTTTCCTATCTATCTTTCTTTTCCTAGCTCATTTACTCCTATTCTAGCTTCAAGTTATTTTCTTTACTCCATTCTTTCCTAGATTCCTTTACACGTTCCCTTTTTCTTCTTCCTTGCTAGCTTCCTCATCTCCCTTTCCTTATCCCAATTATTTTCCTATCTCCCTTTCCTCTCTACTGCCTGAGATAATCCTGGGAAAGGAGGAAAGGAAGCTACTGTAGGAAAGGTGGACAAGAAAGGGAGCTAGGGAAGGAGGAAATTAATCTAGGAAAGAAAAAGAGGAAATTAAATGAAGAAGGAAAGGGTGCTAGGTAAGAAAGGAAAGGAAGATAGGAAAGTAAAAAAGGGAGGTAGGGAAGGAGCTGAGGAAAAGGAAGCTAGGAAAGAGGAAAGGAAGCTAAGAAAGGAAAGCAAGCTAGGAAAGGAAAAAAATAAAAGGAGCTAGGAAAGGTGAAAAGGAGCTACGAAAGGAAAGGGAGATCAGGAGAGAAGCGAGGACAGGGAAGTAGGGAAGGATAGGAGGAAATTAAGCTAGGAAAAGAGGAAAGGAACTAGGAAAGGTAAGGAGATGGGGAAGGAGGAGAGGAAATATAAGTAGGGAAGGAAAGGAAGCTAGGAAATTAGGAAAGGAAGCTAGGAAAGGATGGAAGGAAATGGAGGTAGGGAAGGAAAAACAGTTAGGAAAGAAGGAAGGAAATTAATTTAGGAAATTAGGAAAGGGAGCAAGGAAAGAGCAAGTGAAGGAAGAATTGAATCGAGGGGGGGAAAAAGGAGGAGTTCACATGTATGTTGTAGGGATTAACCTTGGCTAGTATATAGTAGTTTTATTGACAGGCTGGTCTTAGTCACAGGCTGCAGCTGGATACTATTGTTAATATCTCTGCTTGGCTAGCTAGCTGCTTGGCTGAACAAAGAACGTTAGCGCATTGTTGAAGTTTTAGTTTTAAGTTTTAATGTGCGATAACGTTCCGTGTATCAAATTAAAGGACTCATTACATGTTAGTATAACTTGAAGCATAATTTAACATTTTTATCCACATTTTTCTGTCATTAAAAAGGATATAATGTGTATTTGCTGTAACATTGAATATATACAGTGTGTCTTTTACCCAAAACATGTTTTTAATCTACAGGCCACGTATTTCATCCTAGGGACAGTTGAACTGTTTTCTGTACAATAGGAACATGTTGTAGAAATCTCAGGTTTGTGTCAATAGGGATGTGCTGAATTCTCAGAATCTACGGGGTGGTCGTGACACCGTGTCCGGCCTATCAGAGCCCGCCCTCTGTGAATATCCCTATAAATTACAGGACTTGCTAACAGACAGTGGATCAAGTTTCTTTGCGGCGAGGTCACTCGAAGTTGAACAGAATGATCCAATCTCCTTGGAAGTCAAACTCCTACTCAGACAGAAGCAATCATTCCAGAGTTGATCCTGCAGAACGTACTGTTTGCATTCGAGACTATCTGACGGAGTTCACAATCCATCAGAGCTGGAATCAGAGGAAGAATTTGCTGCACGGAAGAGCTCTCATAGACTTCACTTTCCTGGATTGATTGAGTGAGTGAGTGAGTGAGTGAGTGAGTGAGTGAGTGAGTGAATGATTGAGTCAGTGAGTCAGACAGACACACAGACATTTGGACAATGCTCTTTTTCCCGGCTCCATCCCAGCTTTATTCCATCCTAATGGAATCTCACTGGGCAGGCAACACTGATATACAAGTAATATTACCCTGTTACATTCAAAATTTCCTCTGAAAGGGGTGTTGTGTGTGTAAAGTACTGGAAGTCCTTGAGTATTGTAAGGTCTAATTTACAAATCATGAATTAATACTGTCTCGCTACTGTCCACATCGGATGCTAATTGGTAGCCTAGTTCATGTCTATTCCTGGTTGGTGTGCTCTATAATTTCACGGTTGTGGAAGCCTATGCATCCTTCTCACATTTTCTTTCAATGAATAAGAGCACAACATTCTCAAACGCCCTCAGAATGTGGTGGTGTATTTGCCTGAGTTGAGTACGGAAGTTAATTTATATTGACCCGTGGAGCCTCTCTACGTGAATACCTGTGTTAAATCCCTTTGTACCCTGTTTTATATTGTATCTTTTAACTACCGAATTTTGTCACTTATTTAGTCTAGTAAATTAAACCCTGAATTCATTATTTGTGGCACTGAAGTGCAAAGTATTTGTGGCACTGCGAGCGACTCTTTGCTATGAGACTCGAAATTGAGCTCAGGTGCATCCTGTTCCCATTTATCATCGAGATGTTTCTTGATTGGAGTCCACCTGTGGTAAATTCATTTGATTCGACATGATCTTGAAAGGACCACACCTGTCTATATAAGGTCCCACAGTTGATAGTGCATGTCAGAGCAAAAACCAAGCCATGAGGTGAAAGGAATTGTCTGTAGAGCTCCGAGACAGGATTGTGTCGAGGCACAGATATGGGGAAGGGCAACCAAAAAATCTGCAGCGTTGAAGGTCCTCAAGAGCACAGTAGCCTCCATCATTCTTAAATGGAAGAAGTTCGGAACCACCAAGACTCTTCCTAGAACTGACTGCCCAGCCAAACTGAGCAATCAAGGGAGAAGCACCTTGGTCAGGGTCAGGGAGGTGACCAAGAACCCGGTGATCACTCTGACAGAGCTCCAGAGGTTCCTCCATGGAGATGGGAGAATCTTCCAGAAGGACAACCATCTCTGCAGCACTCCACCAATCACACCGTTATGGTAGAGTGGCCAGACAGAAGACATTCCTCAGTAAAAGGCACATGACAGCTCGCTTGGAGTTAGCCAAAAGGCACATAAAGGACTCTCAGACCATCAGAAACAAGATTCTCTGGTATGATGAAACCAAGATTGAACTCTTTGTCCTGAATGCCAAGCATCACGTCTGGAGGAAACACGCCACCATCCCTACGGTGACACATGGTGGTGGTGGTGGCAGCATCATTCTGTGGGATGTTTTTCAGCTGCAGGGACTGGGAGACTAGTCAGGCACTCCTCTGATTTCAAAACTCGGTCAACCTCTTCCATGACAATGACATTGTTTCTTCCCTACCACTGTCATCAGAAGACTCTACAATGTCTGGTTCAATTAAAATGTTTTTACCTAAATCAGGGATTTCCTCATTGTCTGATTCATTTTCAGAATCAGAGTCAGCATGGTACATCTTTGTCAATAGCACAATTAATTCATGGCAGCAATGTTGAGAGCAGTAGAAAACCTTTTTCAGTTCTTCAAGATATCTTTCAAAAAAATTATCCACACACACTGAACAGCTCATTGTATAGACAGAAGCAGGCTACATGGCAGACCAATCCGAACTCATCTCTCAGACACCTAGAGGTGTAATTGTTAGGCCAGGTAGCCAGCCCAAAGCTATGTGAAGCGCTGACTGAGTCAGAGATGTGATTCATCTTAGGACAGGGAAGGCTGCACAACAAGGCTGCACAACAAAATATATTCAACAACTGGGGATTAATGATTAAGCTACAAGCACACTTCTAGTAAAGCTGATTGCTTGAAACATAGTGGGAGTTAGGATACAGTTCCTAAATGTTATTGCTACATGTTATTGCCACTGGCTTCCTGTTAAGGCTAGGGCTGATTTCAAGGTTTTACTGCTAACCCACAAATAATTACATGTACTTGCTCCTACACATCCCTCCGATTTGGTCCTACCAAACATACCTACAAGTACACTACAGTCACAAGATACAGGTCTCCTTGTTGTTCCTAAAATTTCTAAGCAAACAGATGAAGGCAGGGCTTTACCTACATTTTTATGGAATAGTCTGCCAATCCATGCGAGAGACGCAGACTGGAGTGACGAACCACCCTTGTCTCTGCCTAGATGTGTCCCCTCTCTCCACTGGGATTTTGTTCCTATTACAGGGGCTGAGTAGCTGGCTTGCTAGTGCTTTCCCCTGCCTGCAAGGATTTCTTCGTTATACTCAACTTGAGTGGGTTGAGTCACTGTCGTGATCGTCCTGTCCGGTTTTGGGCCCCCCTCGGGCTCGTGCGGTGGGGGGAGATTATCGTGGGCTATACTCTGTCTTCTCTCAGTCTGTCCTCTTGGGTGTAATTCTCTTGTCTTATCTGGTGTCCTGTGTGATCTTAAGTATTCTCCCTCTAATTCTCCTGTCTCTCATTTTCTCCACTCCTGGAGGACCTGAGCCCTAGGACCTACCTGGCTTGATGATGACTCCTGGCTGCCCATGTCCCCAATCCAACTGGTCGTGCTGCTGCTCTTGTTTCTGCTGTTCTGTCTGCGGCTATGGAACCCTGACCTCTTCATCGGACGTGGTACCTTAACCTGGACCTGCTGTTTTGACCCCTTCTCTCCCTCGCTCTTTCTTTCTACTACATCGGCTGTCTCGACCTCTGAATGTTCGGCTATGAAAAGCCAACTGACATTTAATCCTGAGGTGCTGATAAGTTGTACCCACTATAACCACTGATTATGTGACCCTGTTGGTCATTTATGAACATCTTGAACAATGAATCTGGCCTTAATGTACTCTTATAGTCTCCACCGGGAACAGCCAGGAGGGGACCCCTCAGAGCCTGGTTCCTCTCTAGGTTGCTTCCTAGGTTCTTGCCTTTCAATGAAGTTCGACCTAGCCACCGTTCTTCTACATTAGCATTGTTTGCTCTTGTGGGATTTAGGCTGGGTTTCTGTATAAGCACTTTGTGACATCTGCTGATGTAAATAGAGCTTTAAAAATATGTGATTCATTGATTGACCTTGTTTTTCTTGGGCACTGTGATGATGTTGGTTTCCTTATAGCAGGTGGGGACTTCAGCCTGGGACAGGTTGAAGATGTCTGAGAAGACGCCTGCCAGCTGGTCAGAACACACTCTGATGATGCGGCCGGCAGCATTGTGCCATCTGGCCGCCGACATTGTGAGTATTCACTCATTTGAGTTTTCCTCACGTCAGAGTCAGTGTGTGAAAGCATCTGGTTGTCCGGAGCAGCGAGAGTCTTCCTGGCTGGCTCTGTAATGTCTGCCTCGAAGTGAGCATAGAATGTGTTTGGCACGTCTGGGAGGGAGACTTCGGTGGGCACTGCACAGCTGGATTTGCTTTTGTAGTCTGTGATAGTCTGTTGTCCTTGCCACATGCGACGTGAGTCGGAGTTGTTGAACATCAATTCAAGTTTGAGTCCATTGTCTTTTTGCATCCCTAATGGGTTTTGGGAGCTCGTACCTGCTCGTATGCAAATTTGAGAACAATGCTACCTAAATTTTATCAGTATATTGTTTGCACGACATGTAGGACTAATACTCTCGACCACTGCTAGCTACTCTAACTTCCGCGATACATACAAAGCACACCCCCACCCTCCCTTCATCAAATCTGAGCACGACGCCATCTTGCTCATCCCGGCTTATAGGCAAAAACTCAAACAGGATGTACCGGGGACGAGAACCATTCAACACCGGTCTGACCAATCGGAAGCCACGCTCCAAGATTGTTTTGATCACGCGGACTGGAATATGTTCTGATCAGCCTCAGAGGACTATATTGACCTATACGCTGACTCGGTGAGTGCGTTTATAAATAAGTGCATTGGAGACGTCGTACCCACTGTGACCATTAAAACCTTCATTATTCCTCCTCCACCAAACTTTACAGTTGGCACTATGCATTCAGCCAGGTACCGTTTCCCTGGCATCCGCCAAACCCAGATTCGTCTGTCAGACTGCCAGATGGTAAACACATTTCCACTGCTCCAGAGTCCAATGGCGTGAGCTTTACACCACTCCAGCTGACGCTTGGAATTGCGCATGGTGATCTTAGGCTTGTGTGCGGCTGCTCAGCCATTGAGCTCCTTAGTAAGGCCATTCTACTGACATTGTCTGTTTAGATTGCATGGCTGTGTGCTCAATTTTATATACCGGTCAACAACGGGTGTGGCTGATATAGCCGAATCCACTAATTTGAAGGGCGTCCACATGCACTAGATATACACAAAAGTATATGAAAAATAAAAACATATCTTAAATACATAAGTATTTACACCCCCGAGTCAATGCATGTTAGAATCACCTTTGGCAGCAATTACAGCTGAGTGTTTCTGAGTAAATCTAAGCGCTTTTGCACACCTGGATTGTACCATATTTGCACATCATTCTCTTTAAAATTCTTCAAGCTATGTCAAGTTAGTTGTTGATCATTCTAAGCTGAAATATGTAACTGTTTTAAGGCCATGCCATGGATCATTCAGATATTTGATTGAGAATTTTAGGAACTCTAGTTATTTTAGGAAATATTGAATTTGGCCTTCACTACAATAGCCCATATAAATACACAGAATAACATTCATAAATGGCAAAAGACAGTCAAAAAATAAATCACAAGGAATAAGGTTTTGAAGTGACTGTCCTATCTAGATGAGAGATCAGGGGGGGGCGAGAAATGGTGGGACATATTTAACCCATTATTTATGTTGCCGCAAAACTACCTCCATTCCTTTGTATAGGTTGCCTTTAGACATGTCCCGTGACACGTGTGAGGGTCATAGAGAAAAACTGAGAACATCATGTTTGTGAGAGTCTCCCCTTTCTACATTAGGGTCATATTAGTCCGTAGCCAAAATGGTTCAGACGCTACAGACAAAAGTCGCCACATCAGTATTACCGACTTCAGACGAGTCCCCTGTGGCTGTGGGGGTCGTAGGGCAAAACTGAGAACAGCATGTTTGTGAGAGACTCCCATTTTGAAGGCCAAACCATTTTCGTGAGAAAATCGATTTTCAGGATGTCTCCTGGTCTGACAAACAGCGCTGTAGCTCTGCCACTTTCGAGAAGGCGATATAGTCGAATGCGGATTGAGACGTAGCCCATATATAAAACATCTCAAAATGTTATGAACTTGAAGGTGTCAGTCTGGCCATGATTTCACTTCTGTGGCCATGCAGAGCAGAGGGGGGCCGGGAAGGGTAGCCTAAAAGAAAATGACATATAGGCAACTACAACATTACAACACTTTACTCTGCGCAACAGTGCAAAATTGAGGGATGAACTAATTTCACAAGCTAGTCAAAACACCCAATCGCTCATCTTTGAAAGCAAGCTAGCTTATTAAAACAATTGTTTTGCCCTTACAACTTTCCTTAGCACGTTTTTATATCAATGGCCAGCAAGCACAAATTCCCTTTGACAGCTAGGTTTATTACTGTAGAGACACGTTGTAGTTTGAGACACCTTTGTGTTTGTTAACAAAGGGGATGCAGTAGTGTTAGTACTGGTAGAGCAGTGATTTACTCACTGAGCTATACATGAACTTAGCTACTTCTTATGGATTTACTCCACCGCAGTTAACTACAATAGATACCTAGCCAAACGTGTTAGTGACCCATAGGCCTACTCTTGCTGCTAATGTTACTGTAGCACTGCTGTGCATAACACGTCTCCAGAAACAACTACGAATCCCAGCTGTGTTGACATTTCACCTATCCACGTCTTCATAGACTTTTGTCACTAGCTAACTTACAGCTAATGTTAGCTAGGTAGCCATGATGCTAGCTCCTGATAATTCAGCTAACGTGTGCCTTGCCAGGCTGCTTACTATAGCCAAGTGACCTTCAGTAGCTCATCAGAATAATGGCCATTTTCTTACTCACCGTCAGCCCATCCAAAATGGCTCCAGATCGAACTAAGTGCATTACAGACAGAAGCCGTATCACCAGGTTGTAAACCGGAGGTAATGAGCCCACATGTACATGTTTTGTAGGTGGTTCCAAATTAGCTAAAGCCAGCCCTCGCAAGACACGTATAGTCAGATCGAAATGTGCGTAATTCTATCTGTTGACTTGACTTAAATCATTGTGCAACATTATGGGTAAGCTCCGGGCATACCTTAGTCTTTCAGTTGAAAAAAAAAAAGTTAGGTTTAGGCATAAGTTTAGCAGTATGATTGGGGTTAGGTTTAGTTGAGGCAGGCAACAAGGCAGGCAGAAGAGGCGCATTATCAAAGAAAGAAACTAAGTGGAGAGTAAAATAACAGGTTCAACGAGGTGCTGGTGCAACCAAAGAATAAGTTGTTGAGAGGCGTGGTGGATGACTCTGTAGGCTGTAGCTAGGAGACAGACCACTGACTGTCGTAGCGAGCATGGGGGGAGACAGGCTTGTATTCACTACACAGAGGCAAACAGGATAAAATTGTGGGTGATACTAGGTCAACTTGTCCAATAAGAAACGTCAGCTTCCTTTTCCGTTTCAAAACATTTGTTTGTATGAAGTGAACTTAAGATATCTGGTAAACAGATTGAAAAGTACTGGGGTCGAATGCCGTCTCATTTTCCAGCAGTGCTGATTCTTGTAGTAGCCTGCTTGTTTTGCTCAAGTTAAACACAGACCCTCGATCTCCTGTGTGCAGTCGAAACATTGTCCCGTCTGAAGTTAGCCACGCTTACCAACCACATGGTGGGTAGGCAACTTCACAGCCCTATCAGTAAGAGTGTTGGGTAGGCTACTTTTTAGATAACCTTTATGGGAGTATCTAAATTCATCTTTCACTTGGAACCCCTTGACAATGAATATGCTGTGCCTTTTGCAATCGATAGTGAATAAATCTTGCTTTTGTGAAGTCTTTATAGAGTTCAGAAGTCATGAGGAGTCCAAATTCCCTTACTGATCAATAAGCCCCATTTCATGAACATTTTCTACTTTTAATTTCAAATTCCTCCACCACTTCAAAACTCAAGGAGTTAATTTGGAGAAGGAAAAAACAACTTTATTTTAGATAGGCCTATAAATAGGGTTATTAAAAAATGTCTTCATTGTCATTTGTTGACAGTCTCTGGTCAGTCAGTACCTTGAGTTTCTTCCATTTGCTCCTGTAGAGAAAACACAGCGTTAATAAATAACAATTACAAATAACTTCAGCATAGGGCTTCATCTTGGAATGTTAATTGAAGCTAACCCGGCCTCTGTAGGTAGAAATCTGAGGCTGAAGAAATGTAACAACTTAAGTTCATACAGAGCTATTGATGCAAGCACTGACAATCCATGATATCAATATTAGTTTTAATCATGTTTTGAGACTATACAGTCTTTGTTTCCATTTACTTTTACAAACATTGGAGTAAATCAACCTTATATTTTTGATTCTGAACGAGGTACAATCAATAGATACATGTATTTAATTTGTATGCCTAAAAATGAATTTGGCAATTAACAATTTCCCCTTTAAAAAGGGGTAATCTACAGTTGCTACATACATTTTTGTACTTAAAAATGAATTATATGTACCTATTGATTCTGGAAAAATATAACTTATACATGCCTCATGTGGACTGTCGTACCCCATCAGAACCAAAACTAAGCTTGTTTTACTCCAATGTTTGTAAGAGTAAATGGAAACAATGTGTAGTCTCAAAACATGTTTAAAACTAATGAGATCAGATTGTCAGTCCTTGCATCCATAGTTCGGTCTATGAATTTGAGTGGTTACATTTCTCCAGCCTCATACCTCAGCTTTTTACAGAAACGGGGGCAGGGACACTTTGTTATGGTTTCAACTGCTGATTGACAATTTAACCTTACTTTATGAAACAGACAGAATGGTGTGACTGGCCGTTCATAGAACGCATTCGTATCAGTCTAAACCATAAATCATCCATCAAGGTTGTTATCCTTGCCTCTTGTTTTACCAGATCTGCCATAATACCCAGTCCAGGGTTCTTCGTCACCATTCCTCTGGGTGTTCTGCTGTCCAAAAGGCTTGTTTGATGGGTTAGTCTGTGCTCTGTCTGGTGAAGAAACCAGTAACACCATCAGAATGACTAACATTATACAGAACAAAAATATAAAAACGCAACAATGATTTTACTGAGTTACGGTTCATATAAGGATATCCATAAATTTAAATATATTCATTAGACCCTAATCTTTGGATTTCACATGACTGGGCAGGGGCACAGCCATAGGCCCACCCACTGGTGAACCAGGCCCAGCCAATCAGAATGGGTTTTCCCCAAAAAATTATATACAGAAATAATCCTCAGTTTCATCAACTGTCCGGGTGGCTGGTCTCAGACAATCCCGCAGGTGAAAAAGCCGAATGTGGAGGTCCTGGGGTGGAGTGGGTCTGCGGTTGTGAGGCCGGTCGGAAGTACTGCCAAATTCTCTAAAACATTGAGACTGCTTATGGTAGAGAAATGAACATTCAATTCTCTGGCAACAGCTCTGGTGGACATGTCTGCAGTCAGCATGCCAATTGCATCTGTGCCATTGTGTTGTGACAAAACTGCACATTTTAAAGTGGCCTTTTGTCCCCAGTGCAAGGTGCACCTGTGTAATGGTCATGCTGTTTAATGAGCTTCTTGATTTGCCACACCTGTCAGGCGGATGGATCATCTTGGCAAAAGAGAAATGCTTACTAACAGGGACGTAAACAAATTTGTGCACAAAAATTGATAGAAAAGCTTTTTGTGCGTATGGAAAATGTCTGGGATCTTTTATTTCAGGACCTGAAACATGGGACCAACACTTTATATGTTACATTTGTATTTTTGTTCAGTATACATACCCTGTGGTCTATTCTGCCATCGTCCCCGTTTCTTTGAGTTGTTCAGCCCATATCCATTATCACAAGTTACATGATCAGGCATGGCCTTGTTTGCTCCCCTGGAATCTGCAGGAGAAAGATATTATATAAAGTGTCATTTTACAGCATTGTTTCAGTGTGCATTTGTGTAAGAATATATCAAAGCAGACTAACTTAGACCAAGTTTAGGAATTATCAAAAAGTATGGTATGCCCTCTTTACCCATCTGTCGTCTCTGATTCTGTGGAATGAGACGCTGCTGTGCCTGAGGCTTGATGAGATCGGCGGCCATCTTGGCCACATTTCCCTTATTCAGTCTGCCTGTGTGGCGCTTCCTGAAACTCACTCCGTTTGGCTTCGGCGCCTCACAGTAGCAGTTCCTCTCCTGTAGCTTTGAACACATCAGACCACACTTTTTAAAGTGTCCGTTTGATGAGGGAGCCGTTGGCATCCTAACATCTGCAATCTGCTCGCAGTCCTGTCGACTGGGTACAATAGGCCCAGTCTGTTTGGCAGGTTCCATCACCTCCGCCTCCATTTTCTGGTTGCAGCGACCTGTACATCTGCAGCCAGGTGCTTTGTCTCCTGCTAGGCATTTGGAGGAATATGGTTCAGGGTCATCTGGAGAGCAGGGAGGGCTCAGGACCCTGGGCTCTGTAACTTTCAGAGCCTTCTGATTTGGGCTACGTTGAGCCTTGGGTTTCACTGACCCTTGAGTGCTATTCAAAGATCCTTCAACACTTGGGATCATTGCACTTTGGCTTGTAGGATAACCTTTTTCCACAAGCTCCATGTGTAGGTTGTGGCTAAGTTTGAGCTGCCTTTTCCTCCTGGGAAGAGCTTCAGAGTTCATCCTCTTTGATGGGATGAATTTATCCATTGGCGTGCTGAAAACTTGCTTATGCTCTGCAGTGCCTAGTTGATGCTTTCTGTAGTACATTTTTCCCATGTCGGTGTGCAAACAGGAAAAGGGAACATAAGGGGGAAGTGTGTCTACCGATGACAGGGACAACCTTTGACTTCTCTCGGTTATAGCCAACAGTTGACTAGCTGTGTGGCCTCGACTGACATTCGCATCCGATTCTTTCGCAGTCGACACTTCATGATCCAAAAGCCCATTCTGTATCAGCCACTCTGTGGAGGGGACATACGGCGCCAAAGACTGCACTGACCAAACAGACGCATTAGCCTTTTGCTGTATTTGGCTATAATGGAAGGACTCTTGGCATGAAGAAGTATTCACATCAGCCATGTTCTCTGCCTCTTTCACATTTTCTAAAGTCAGCGAAAACCTCAGACTTCTCCTCCTCTCTGTTATAGCTATGACCTGACTGGCTGCGAGGTCTAGACTGACGTTGGAAGGATCTGCTTCTTTTTCAGTCACCACAATGCCATTCTCCATAAGCAACTCTTTGGAGGGGACATACGGGGCCAAAGACTGCACTGACCATACGGACTCATTCAACTTTTTGGGTACCTGACTATAAAAGGACATCTGGCTTTGATTAGGATGATCATCTGACACTTTTTCAGACAACTCTTGTGCCACATCTTCTGGCACCATCAGTCCATTCTGTCTCATCCACTCTATAGAGATGCTATGTGAGTGGATGGTCTTTGTTCCTGCAGGTGGGTCTTTGCCAGTACCCTGGCTCCTCAGTATCCCCTGGAATCCAGTTTTGGAGGCAATGGGGGAATTAGGTTCTTCTTCTGGGCAGCTCTGTTTCTCTGCTTTGGAGCTTAGAGATGAGGGGGTGGTAGAGTTGGTGCCTCTTCCAAAGTCTGACCTAGCCAGTAGTCTAGCCAAGGGGGGACCATCCTTCACCACTTCAGGTGGTGGTTCAGTCTGTACTTCAGAGTGGACCATCTCTATGGGTGTAGGGTTGTGGTAAAACGTTCTGGACATCCTGCTGTTGTTCTGGTAGGCCATGGCAGCAGGACGGAATTGGTATTGTCTGTATTCTGCAGGGTGCAGCTGGGAATGAGGAAGGACATAACCTGGAACCTCCATGTATGGGTGGGGAAGGAAAGGTGGCATTACCATTCCCGGCATACCGTAACCTAAATACAAAATTAGAAGGAATGAGTGTCATTGAATCTTTGAATTGTATTGAATACATTTTTGTTTTAAATGACAGCTGAAAAGCATGGGGTTCCTCAAATTATGGAGGTATACATTTTGAACTGTACAATACATGTAGTAGATCAGAACAAAAATGTGGTTTACTGATCATGAATATTACTTTATACCTCCAGACTGGACATTATACGGCATTTATACTACTGGGTAACAAAAACATATTTAAACTTAGCCATCCCTGGAAATCCAGAGCAGGGGTTGTAGGGCATGGGCCACTGGTAGTGGTAGAGGGGGAGAGGAGGAGGGGGCTGCACATAGAAGTAGGGTCGAGACTGGTGCACATGAGGATGGGGCTGATGATCGGTCAGATGGGGCCCTGATCCTTCAGGTCCATGCACTGGGTGCCATGTGCCAGGGTTGGGCTGAGGAACTGGCTGTTGTGGCCCAATGTGCCCCGCTGCCACATGTGGTCCATTTTCAAATTGTGTTGCTGCCATACCTAAACTAAGGAAAGAAACAGATGGAAAGTAAAAGGAAATGCATAAAAATTAAAATAAATGAATGAACAGTCTAACAATTAGTGATGTCACGGAGCGCTGAGGTGTGTCGAAATCACTAAGCAGTTTACCTCAAAGCAGTGTGCCGATGCCTGTATCACTATCAGAAGCGCATGATCAATGACATCTGAAGCTTTGTTTCATCAAACAACCCGATTGGTCCTGTATTTGTTTCGGTAGAAGACAAAAAGGCTACGCTTCGAATGCGCTATGGGGTGTGGGACAACTATAAATGTGCCACAAGTGTACACTTTCTTGATCAAAGCTTTGAGTAATGAACCTACAGTATAACACAATTAGATGGAAAGCTTCAACACTTCAGGAAGCGTTGTTTACCCATCAGTACCAACAAGGTGATTAAGTGAATTTAGGTCATTAAATAATTCCATTGAAAAATAAGTGCATCTTACAAATGGTGACACCACCAATTCAATATAATGACCCTGAATAAGAAAATAACTGCAATACAGAGCACACAAATGTAAGAAATGACCTGCTCACCACCAGAACAATAGATGAACTTGACTTGCCTCACAACAAACTGATTAAAAGTGTGAGCTAGACACACCTGGCCTTAAATTGATGATTACCAAAGGTGTGGTTTCAGTTTGAAAAAAAGTTCCTGGGATGTCTCGGGAAACGACAGTTTTACTTCCACGCTGATTCAGTCATTTCAGTCATTCTAGTGCATTCTGAAAAAACAAGCACACATCAAAATTCAACCCTCATCCCATTTTATTAACCTCTTCCAGTGCTTGACTTGGACTAGAACAGGTGCCGGTACTGTTTATATTTAGGTGCAAGAGCTCCACAATACTTTTGAGCTAATAATCTACAAGAGGAACTGGAGCTCCAGTATTAAAACATGTGAGGTGCCAGTACTCAGATCCTGTGAGCTCCTTACCCAAGTCAAGCACTGATCTCTTCTTAATCTAAATGTTACATATCTTTACGACACTTAAGAGTATTGCCTCTACAGTACGCCCCTCCAAACTAAATTAGGTCATGCATTTGAACAGCTCTTCCTAATCCGCCAAAAAATGTGATTAAAGCTGTGAGTC
This sequence comes from Oncorhynchus clarkii lewisi, assembly GCF_045791955.1. Taxonomy (NCBI): domain Eukaryota; kingdom Metazoa; phylum Chordata; class Actinopteri; order Salmoniformes; family Salmonidae; genus Oncorhynchus; species Oncorhynchus clarkii. The sequence continues at coordinate 22,584,070 of NC_092166.1, read as the reverse complement.
ATTCAATAACAAGCCTGATATGTTATACAGTAGTTATTTTGTAGTTATTTTTCATTTGCTTTACAAAATAGTTTGGAGTTTACTGTCTCTATTCTCCAAAAATGAAGGTGAAACTTCAGGGGTGTGTTCAAGTTACTGGAAGACATGCAACATTTTGCCTCATACAAGTCTTAATTTAATGTCAGAATAAAGAATGCATGTGATTATCTATTATCTTGAAGTATTCGTACAACCTAGATTGCAAGGCTAATTATGCTGGGCCTAACACGTTTCAATTACTGATCCAATCTGTAGAACACTAACCACAGCTTTCATGAAACTACTGAAGCATCAATCTATTATCCATGTTGATGAATGCATCCCTGTACTCTTTAATGTAAATGAAAAAACAGGTTTTAAAAGTGTGAGGTTTTATTGGCAACACTGTGCAGGCAAGTAGATATGTTTGTCAACATTACACAGCGATGTTCAAAATATCTACACAGTAACCAAACGAGACATGTAAACTTCAACTGGCACTTGAAGCCAAACATCTCCTCTCACCAAGAAATTGCATTTCCACTGCTTTATAATTGTATTGCCTGGGCTTCAACCCTCAGTGAACAATACACTGACACTGTAAGAGGAGTTGAAATGCTGTAGAGTAGACTGGGCCTACCCCTCCCAGGTTGTTTGGTCTGCTGGTCAACATGGGGTTAGTGTCACAGTACAGTCCGGTTAGGCTGCAGCCCAGGCTGTGATTAGGATCGATGCACAGCGTCCATCAAGGCTACAATCAAGCACTGGAAATGCAGGCATCTACTGTACAGTAAGTTGTTGAACTGCTGCCGTAGATATTATTTTTGTAACACTTATTCAAACATTACGAGTGTTTTAATTTATTACAATGTGCTTTGTGTGCATTTCATAGTGCAAGTGAATGTATATATTAGGTCAGGGTTTCCCCCAACTGCTCCTGCTCTTCATGACACATGACTTCATTGTGGTCTTCACAGCAGATTTTAAACAGGGTCCTTCAGCTCAGCAGAATGGGATGGAATCAGAACCTTGTCACAGAGCCAGACAGTCAAGTGAGTGATGGTCATGTGAAGCCCAATTCAGATCAAGGCTCCTAGTCAAGTCTCCTAGTCAAGACTCCTAGTCAAGGCTCCTAGTCAAGGCTCCTAGTCAAGACTCCTAGTCAAGACTCCTAGTCAAGGCCCCTAGTCAAGGCTCCTAGTCAAGGCTCCTAGTCAAGGCTCCCAGTCAAGGCCCCTAGTCAAGGCTCCTAGTCAAGACTCCTAGTCAAGACTCCTAGTCAAGGCTCCTAGTCAAGGCTCCTAGTCAAGGCTCCTAGTCAAGGCCCCTAGTCAAGGCTCCTAGTCAAGGCTCCTAGTCAAGGCTCCTAGTCAAGGCTCCTAGTCAAGGCCCCTAGTCAAGGCTTCTAGTCAAGGCCCCTCCCTAGTCAAGGCTCCTAGTCAAGGCTCCTAGTCAAGGCTCCTAGTCAAGGCCCCTAGTCAAGACTCCTAGTCAAGGCTCCTAGTCAAGGCTCCTAGTCAAGGCTCCTAGTCAAGGCTCCTAGTCAAGGCTCCTAGTCAAGGCTCCTAGTCATGTTTTACATCCTCTGGAGGATCCTCTGTTCTCTGGCCTGTCCCACTATCCAAGGTTCTTCAGTATTCAGGTGGAGCTTCTCAGAGTGGTATTGCTTGGCCAGCTCCTCCAGGCAGCTCTTGCTGGACTCTGCATTATAGCCCACCACTGTACTTGAATACGCTGCTGGGCAGAGTCCCTCGGCCTCATACTACCCTGTTGGGGCTGTCTCTGTGGCAGAGGCCTCGGCTCCAGGTCCTACTGGATTCTTTGGCCACAGTCGTCCCAGGGGAAGACACGGTCGTCCCAGGGGAAGACACGGTCGTTCCAGGGGAAGACACGGTCGTACCAGGGGAAGACACGGTCGTCCCAGGGGAAGACACGGTCGTACCAGGGGAAGACACGGTCGTACCAGGGGAAGACACGGTCGTCCTAGGGGAAGACACGGTCGTCCCAGGGGAAGACACGGTCGTTCCAGGGGAAGACACGGTCGTACCAGGGGAAGACACGGTCGTCCTAGGGGAAGACACGGTCGTCCCAGGGGAAGACACGGTCGTCCTAGGGGAAGACACGGTCGTACCAGGGGAAGACACGTCGTACCAGGGGAAGACACGGTCGTACCAGGGGAAGACACGGTCGTCCTAGGGGAAGACACGGTCGTCCCAGGGGAAGACACGGTCGTTCCAGGGGAAGACACGGTCGTAACAGGGGAAGACACGGTCGTCCCAGGGGAAGACACGGTCGTCCTAGGGGAAGACACGGTCGTACCAGGGGAAGACACGGTCGTACCAGGGGAAGACACGGTCGTCCTAGGGGAAGACACGGTCGTACCAGGGGAAGACACGGTCGTCCTAAGGGAAGACACGGTCGTCCCATGGGAAGACACGGTCGTCCTAGGGGAAGACACGGTCGTCCCAGGGGAAGACACAGTCGTCCTAGGGGAAGACACGTTCGTCTGAGGTTGGGATAAGTTTGAACCTCAGAACAAGCGTTCTCTCACCCAACACAGGCCTGCTGCTGGAAGTGGTGACAGAACTGGACGTCATAGGTCGCAGAGGAGATGTGGGGGTTAAACATCCTACTGTAGTCGACAGGCTGTGTCGTTGCCTGTGGAGCCACATACCCCAGGTACGGCATATGGAGCCATATATGGACGCCCATAAGGCATAGCTGGAAATAGAAAGAGAGAAAATATTAGAATTGTATTAGAAAATTACATGACACAAATTAATTGACAAAGATTTTTTAAGAAAAAGTAGCCATTGTACCTGATGGGAGACGCCCATATGGATTGATGTTCCATTGACACATATTATAAAATGTTTGAGTTGGTGGTTGAAAAATGGTCTTGTGTGATTAATTATATGGTGTGGTTGCCCAACTCCCATTGAGTGTGAAGGATTATTCATATTTGAAACAAGTGAGAAAATACAGTAGTTGATTGACTTGACACTTCATCCATCACAAAGAATCAATGAGTAATGTTTCAATTTATCAAACTGAGTTGGCTAATAAATAAATCACCTTCCTTTGCTTTGTCAGGGGCAGAAAGACAGCACAGGATATTATACACCGCAATTCTACTGCAAAGAGGAAACTAAAAGTTAAAACGTCAGTTAACCTACACACATCATTACATTGTGGTCCCAAGTCAGTGTAGAAACTTAGCTGCAGAGGCTAAGCCTTCCAATAAGGCAACAATCTGACTGCATCCATGAACAAGAAGAAATATAGGTACAGTATATGACATTACATTGGCGTTAAACACATGAAAATGAGGTGACTAAAAATGAATAAAGACATACAAACCTAACCGTGAACGTGATGGTCAGGAAAAAGTGAGACCGTATATTAAACGAGAGCAAAACAAAACTCACCCATTACTCACCCTCCTCATCAGATGTATCACCTACGTTGCGTGGGGCATTGCAACACGCGCATCCCACTCCGATTAGGGTGTTACAAACTGTGAGCTGACAGTCAAATTACGCAATTAGTCATTTACACCACAAGGTGGCCCCAAAACTACAGAAATGCGTGTACCGCATCAGCTTTGCGACGTTTCTTCTAACCAAGCCATTTTGGCTCCCCTGATCTCTCTTTGAGAATAAGGTTATGGCCATAGAGATAGATAGATGAACTAATCTTTGTGTCTGTGCCAACATTGCATCTATGACAGCTTGGGTAGCGCCATTGAGGTTATCTCTGTCGATGTGCCCTTGAGCAAGGCACTTAACCCTAATTGCTCCTGTAAGTCGCTCGGTGTAAGAGGGTCTGCTAAATGACTAAAATGTTTTTTTTAAATTAAATCTCCATTTTGACTGATCCCTCCTGATCACCTTGCCAGACATGACCCCAACAGGGTCACCAGAAGGGATCAGCCAATGAAGTTGGAAGTCCCACGATCCCAGTTGACAAAGGCCCCCAGTGTCCGGTCTGGAGCGGGAAGTCACAAGCTTTGCTGGGTGGCTACTGTGTAGCAACGTAGCGGTGCCAAAAGCCCTTGTCTACCCTAGAAAGCCTATGTAAATTACGATAGCCAGAAAGGCCCCCCAAAAACCATTGACAGCCGTTTTGGGCTCTAAAATGTGTTTATTTTGATCAAGGTTGACCCCACAGTGAATTATTTAAAATTGTGCTACAAATCCAGATATATAGTGACCCTTCTGACTACTACATTTGTCATCACACAGGACCATGTGCTGACACAGGCCACTCACAGGCCAGCAAGCTACAAGGAGGCTCCTGTTGACTCTCAGGCAGGGTCGACAATGATCCTTTGCTAGTTTTCGACCACTATCACCATGATCCTTTGTGATTTTTGGGTGCATTCAGCAATATGGCATGCTTCCAGTTCAAATACTTCTGGCTTCATGTGCTATGGGGAGTTTTCCTTGGGGATACGTGGATGACATCAGTATTGTCACTATTTACTGTTTTGTTTTTGTCTATGAGTTGACTCCATTCAAATGGTGGAAGCTCCCATGCGCTGCCCAGGCTGAGGATGGCCTTTCGGCCACTAGAGGTCTCTATCATTCTCTATGGTAATGACACACAATGGCGATGCATGGAGGTTCGTTTCTTTGCGCAAGGCAGAATACGGCATTTTTCTCATGCAGTTGTTTACATTTATAGCTTGGTACTGCAGTTATACTTTTCGACCCTGTTACTGCTGGTTTTATAAATGAATTAAGACGTATATTTGTTTTTTAGCGAACAAGCCTGTGTTGAGATTCGTGCATAACATGGTGTTTTGAAAGCACCTGTGTTATAATGAATTGATATCTCATCGTGATTCAATGGCTGTCCGTGTAGACAACTGAACGAAAGCACTGGGTAAGAGGATATGACAGTATTTCTACATAGGTGCAGTTGTAGGCTTTAACCTTGCTATAATTGCTACAACAACGTTAAGTTTACTCATTGTGTTGTTGGAAATATAGAGTACTGCATAATGAGTAAATCAGTGTCTCTCTGGTGTGTGTGTGTCCGTTGATATGACTGAGCCTTGCGGTTTAACAGCAGGACACACTGTCAGGGCACACAGGTAACCTCTTATGAATGGATGTCAGTAAGGCAAGAATCTTGCCACTGCTCATCAATACTGCCTTTGGCGTGTCAGTGCCCACAATGATTTGCTATCTGATCTGTGTGATTATTATTATGATGATATCTCTTTTCCAGGATGGCCAGTATACTTTCAAACCAGCTAGAGAAGGTACGATGCCATGCGGAAGCCTGTCTACATTCCACTGGCTCAGTGCTGGAGATCCGGGCAGGAATATTAGCTATGGCCAACATACCCTTACCACCGTCAGCCAAATACCACTACATCGCTGCTGAGACCATGATCATTGAGAACAGCATCGGTAACAACAGGAAAGAGGTTAGTTAGTTTACTGTTTCGAGCACACACTCAAACTATGTCCACATCACATTTCACCTTCACTTAGCCTACATCTTGGAATACAGAAGTTCTTTTCCCTCTCTCTCTTTAATTGTGCTGAATATTTTTGTTCAGTGTCCATTCTTTTGTCAATCTCTTTCTGGATCTACCCTTTTATCTTTGTTCTCTCTCCTGCCAGACCATAGGTTCCCTGCAGAGACTGTCCACAGCATTGAACATTCTGGAGAAGTATGGCTGTAACCTCACCAGCTCCAGTAGGCCCAAGTACTGGCGCACTGTCAAGCACAACAACCCCGTCTTCAGAGCAACAGTAGATTCCATTCAGGTGAGGATGTCTTCAATACAGGTAGGTTAGATTCTGGGTAATGATATGTAGTCTACTACCTTGTCACTATAAACTTATTGGCATTATGCTGATATAGGCCTAGTTCAATAGTGTTTCCCCAAGGATTTCTTTCAGCAGCAGTGGCAAAGTTGGTCTGTAGCGGCTGGGGGGGGGGGCAGACATAGGTCGCAGTCTCTGACCTAACATTTTAGTGGCAGTCCTCTTGGCCGCAGAAACAAAATGTTGTTGTTTTAAAGCTAAATTCCAGCAATTCTACACATTTTTCCATAAGGCAGAGAGAAACAAAATGCAGTTTTAAAGATAATTTACTAGATAAGTCTTATGATATCTGAGTGACTCAAACATTGTAAATAAAATCAATGGGGGCCCCATATTTTGGTGATTGTTAGTTCTCAAAGATGATCTTGTTTAAAAATATACTGCTCTATTATCTTTTCTATGTACTTTATATTTGGTTTTAGCCATTTAAATTTACACTGAAAACATTTGACCATCCTATATATATTGGAGTGGCAGCACCGATTTGCTGTTAAATTAATACTGGGTAACATTGATTGAGTCTATAGCTTACTATCGTTTTGATCAAGTTATTTGTTCACACACCATTAACTCTACTAAATTTGATGTCAACATTTTTGCATGAAACCTCCTCGGTTCTACCCCAGGGAGGAAGGGCAGTGCTCTGTCTCTATGGTTACTCCAACCAGCAGCCAGACGGACTGAGTTTCCCTGATGTGGTCGTGGAGCCTGACATTGAGAAGGTCGCAGCGGTCACCTTGGAGGTCATGAGTCTACGCATGGAACTGGACATGCTCCTCAAGGTCTGAACCAATGGCATTGTCTCAAAGACTGTTATTCTGAAATATTTCAGAGGTTCATGAAATCAGTTGTTGTACTGAGTCGTTGTTGTTGCTACTTTCACAGGAAGCTCACCCCCACCCAGAGTTCTTTGAGAGAATGGTCCCATCACTGAACCAGAAGGTATGTTTCCTTTCTCCCATAACCGGTCCTCTTCCTCTCTGCCTTCTACTTGTTTTTTAGGTCGCCCTAATAGCCTCTCTCTGCTTCAGACAGTGTTTATATTTGTGTGGTTTTGTGTCTGTTGGTGTCCACTGCCATCAGATGACTGAAATATCCTTTATGATTCCAGGATGACTTTGGACCGATGTCTGATGCAGTAGCTATTCCCTCCAGCCTGAGAGAGAGCCAGCCCCTATACATGTCTCTATCCTCCCTGTCTCAGTCTCCCACTAGTGCCTTTCTTCCAGTACGGACCGCTAACGCCTCAACCTCAACCTCCATCTCTACCAGACACACAGGTTAGAACTGTGCACAAGCATGTTTTTGTTGTGTACCAGAAGTTCTCAAAAGGATAGTAAAACAAGGAACATTTGGGGGGGGGGGGCATTTTGCCGGTCCCTACAATGAAAAATGCTATTTTAGGTTTAAGGGTTAGGGTTACAATTAGGGTTAGAATTTAAATCAGGGTTAGGGGTTACGTTTAGGGTTATGATTAGGGTTAGATTTAGGGTTTTGGAAAATAGGAATTTGGATGGGAATCAATTATTTGGTCCCCACAAGGATAGCAATACAAAGCTCTGTGTGTGTGTGTGTGTGTGTGTGTGTATATTTTTAACATCTGAAACGTACATTTCACCTTTTCTCGTTTCTCTTCCCCTGCAGCCAACTGCACTATCTGTGCTATATTCCCAGTGGCTGCCCATTGTAACTCTTGTGTCCAATGGCTGTGTACGGAATGTGACAGACTGTACCACTCTTCCGCAGAACGAGCCAATCACCACAGGACTGTCGTGACATCCTCTAAAATGCGAAAGAACCACAGGTAAAACATGACAAATAAGACGAAAGCGAAACTGCACAGTAAAGGAAGAAAATGGATACATTTTCATAGGTGGTGATTACTGCTGAAAATGCAACTGTCTCTGTGCTCTGTGTGTTTGGCACAATATTCACTTCCTCTGTCTCTCCCAGTAGCTCCCTCCCGTCATGGCACTGTACCCACTGCACCAGGGTCAACTCCATCCAGGACATTCTGTGTGAGATGTGTGAGAGGCCACGCCTGGCCTCCTCTGGCCCTGCTAAGGATGAGTTCCCACAGCCCTTCACCATCACTGGTCAGTATACACACACACACACACACACACACAACAGTGTATGTGTTTTAATAGTGGTGGTTTGCCTTTTCTCCACTCCAATCAGTCTCACTCCTCTATTTCTGTGTTTACTTCGTATGCTTGTTTTATTGTCTGAAAATGTAATGACACTCTTAAGATGATTATAAGCTGTTGATGAGTTCATATTCACCTCTTCCAGAGCCCTGTGTTGAGTGTGTTTTCACTATGTATGTCACCAGAGTGGCAGTGTAAAAGCTGTACGGTAGTGAACGCAGGCAGTAGTATCCTGTGTGAGGTGTGTGAGCGCCCCCGTCTGGCCACCAAGCCTCCTGCAACCCCCACACACCCCCTTCCTACGCCCAACCGGCCTGCTGCTCCAGTACTGGGCATGCCAGGAGACCCAGACAGCCAGGTGAACTACTGTTAATGTCAGTGCAGAACAAGGCACATTTGAGTTGAAATGAAAGTTTCGGATTCTGCCTTCATCAAACAGATTGTTGTTCCTCTATTCCCGTGAGTCTCGAAGCTCATGTCAATTATCTCTTCTTTTCCCATCTTCTCTCTACTTCTCTGTTGCAGTGGGTGTGCCAATTCTGTACTTATGTAAATTACACTCCAGCGTCAGTGTGTGAGATGTGTGACCTTCCTCGTCCCGAGCCCGCCAAAATGCCAGTCAAACTCCACCCTCCGTCCCAGGTCAAAAGGGTCCCTGTGCTGTCTGTCAAACCCAAAGACCCGCCCATGGAGGACCCTGATTTGAGGAGACAGAAACTGATGAGGGAAGAGGGGCTAAAGCTGATTGAACTTATTAGAGTAAGTGAAGGCTTTCTGTAGAACTATAATATGGTGTGTAATCGCATTATCCCACTAGTAATATTACAAGATATTAGCGAATTTAAGATTTAGATTCAGAAAAGTATTTTTTGTACCATTGCTGGGCGATTTGGTTGCAGGAATATTAAAACTACAGCTTTCAGAAAACAAATGAATGAAAATAACCTAGCATCCTCTTACTTATTCATACAGTGTGGTGAGTAGCAGCAGCTGAGGCCTAGTCAATATGTATGATAGATTTGTCTTTATTTCTCTCTCTCTCAGGATGGAGAGAAAAAAGGAGTGAGTCCAGAGGAGGTGTACACAGGCATGCGCGTCTCCGGGGGCGGCAACATCCTCCCCTGTGATTGGCTCAAAGCGGAGCTACCTCACCTGCTCGACCAGATCTGTGCCATGGCTGCGTCGTCTCGAGCAGCAGACCTGAAAACAGGACTGAACCAGAACGGGCTCTCCAACGAGACTGGTACTGCAGAGGATACTGGTGTGGAGGAGGAGCAGCCCAGAGGGGGAGGAGTGACCCTGTCCAGGGCTGAGGCCAAGATGGCCTGGCTGTCTGCAGGTGGAGAAACTGAGAGAGCAGCCAGACAGTCTCTCAGAGACAGACACGCAAAGGTGAGAGACAGGGTAGACCTTGCCCAGGTCTAAGGTCAGTTGTACTGGCACTTTTCCCAGCTGAACTCTATTTACGTTTCCCAGACCTGTATTAAGCCTAGTCCTGGACTAGAACACACTTTCAATGGAGATTCTCCACTAGGAACTATTTTGAATCCTGAATTAGCCTTTTAACACTCAAAGAAGGGTTTGGTTTCTCATGTACCTGTCCTGTCATGTACAGGTGAAGGAGCTATGTTCTCTGGGGTTCAATGATGAGGCGCGGTGTCAGGAGGTACTGAGGCAGAACGGGGGAGAGGTGCGGGGGGCTCTGTCTCTGCTGCAGCGACCGCTCATGGAGCCCTTCCACCAGCGCATGTGGAGCGACCAGCCCGAGCCCACCATCGACATCAACCACCCCGACAAACAGGTAGGACAAATGGGGCTCTCAACTTCACTATGTGCTTCATTCGGCCCATACATTTAGCTGAACACAGAATAGATATATTGATGATAATGTGCTCACAACTACCACCATTAGAAAGGTCCACAGATCGTACATGTTCTTCAATCATCTGACAGTTGCTTGATCTCTCATGTAAATGTATATTTTACAGTGAAAAGCATTATTTTGTAGTAAGGCATATCTCTCCTTTCATCATGCCTCTGCATCAGTTGGTCCACTCCACTGGTCTGATCTCTCTCTCCTCTTCCTCCTCCCTCCCCCCTGGGACCAGCGTGTGTGTCGGAGGCTGCTGGCGGTGTATGACCTGCCCAGCTGGGGCCGCTGTGAGCTGGCCCTGTCCTTACTGCAGGAGCGCACCGCCCCCTACTCCCTGGACGATGTAGTACAGGCCGTACGCGAGTCACAAGACCGAGACTTCATCCGCCGGGTGCTGGCCAAAGAGTGCCCCATCTGCCTATCGGACTTTCCCCACAGCAAGGTACTCTCTGTCGAGTGTGTGTGTTTTGGGGGACTTGTGGGTGTTTGCGTGCATGTCAGCACTAGCTTGCCTTTGCTCAAAATGAAGTAGAAGCTTTTCTGTGTGTTTTTTTGCAGTATCTTACCCCTACAACTCTCATACACCTTTCTCTCTCGCTCTCTTCAACTTTCCTTCCTGTTTCAGATGCAGTCTCTGACCTCCTGTCAGTGCTCGGTGTGCTGTGGCTGTTTCCAGCAGCACTTCACCATTGCAGTGAGAGACAAGCATATCAGAGACATGGTGTGTCCCGTCTGCTGGGAACCTGACATCAACGACCCCGAACACCTAAACAGCTACTTCTCCACCCTGGACATCCAGGTAGTACATCACACAGAGAACAACCTCACACAAAATATCCCTCAGATTCTCTCTTTGAAGAGAGAAGAAACACAGAGTGAAGCCCAATTTTGGGGATTTCAGAGGCTTCTCTCCCTTCAAAATTCAGGTGTGTGTGAGGTACTGTCTATAATGATGGCTACACCTGTAATAATAATTTCCTGTGTGTGTGTGCACAGCTGCGGGAGTGTCTGGAGCCAGAGGTATATGATCTGTTTCATAAGAAGCTGACTGAACAAGCTCTCATCAAAGACCCCAAGTTCCTCTGGTGTAGTCATGTGAGTTTAAATCTCAGTATCCTATGTATACAAAGGCAAAGGAAAAAATATGTTTTTGCTAATCCCCATTGAGGCTGTTAAAAATAATAAAATTACATGCTACACCCATCTTCACTAGCTAAAAATGACCAGTACCTGCTCTTAAACTGTTGAAGTATTCCTCTTCCCTTCCCTGTCTTATTTTCATAACTTCTCCCCCCAGTGCTCCTATGGGTTCATCTATGATGGAGACCAACTGAAGGTCACCTGTTTCCAGTGCAGGAACAGCTTCTGTGCACAATGCAAGAAACCTGTAAGTGTGAAACATGAACTCTTTGTGTGAGGGAATCTGAATCAGAAATTGCAATTAATTGGGGCTATGAGGAGATGATATTTGGCTTTAGAGTAAAGATGCTGGAGCCCCATCTCACTCCATTATCCCCTCGTCTCTCTTTCTGTGTGCCCTCTAGTGGGAGTCTCAGCATGGTGGTCTGTCATGTGAACAGTACCAGTCCTGGAAGAGAGAGAATGACCCAGAATACCAGAGGCAAGGCCTGGCCGGATACCTGCGCGACAACGGCATCAGTGAGACACACAGCACACACACCTTCTAAATGAAACAACACCTCCTCATTGAGAGTTACTGTAGTGTTTAACCAGAAAAGGCCGGTACTTGCAGAGGTGTGAACGGCCAGACACTTCACTAGGTGTTGGGCTGAGAGAGATCAAATTGGTCTTACTCATAGTTCATCTTCCAAACCAGCACATTTCATTAGCGTCATGAACAACACTCCCGTAGAGGTAATGTAGGCCTTCTGCTTGAACTAAGCCAGTTGACTAATACCTTGTTTTAGCAAAGAGGTAGAGTCAGTTACAGGGCTTTTTAGGTCCCTCCACATCCTTCAATCAATTGATTAATTAATCAAACTATTTACCCTCTTCCTCAGATGCATTCTCATGTCTGTACTCGCCCTCCCTTGCTCTCCCCCTCAGCCTGTCCAAACTGCAGGTTCCAATATGCCCTGTCTAAAGGAGGCTGTATGCATTTCTGCTGCTCCCAGTGCAGGTACCAGTTCTGCAGCGGATGCAACAACCCCTTCCACACTGTAAGTTCCTTCTCAAATGACTTGGTGTCTCTGTGTTGAGTTCGTCGGTCGTTCTAGTTCCTGGCAAGGGGTTTGAATGAAAGTTGACTTGGTGTCTCTGTGTTGAGTTCGTCGGTCGTTCTAGTTCCTGGCAAGGGGTTTGAATGAGAGTTGACTTGGTGTCTCTGTGTTGAGTTCGTCGGTCGTTCTAGTTCCTGGCAAGGGGTTTGAATGAGAGTTGACTTGGTGTCTCGGTGTTGAGTTCGTCGGTCGTTCTAGTTCCTGGCAAGGGGTTTGAATGAGAGTTGACTTGGTGTCTCTGTGTTGAGTTCGTCGGTCGTTCTAGTTCCTGGCAAGGGGTTTGAATGAGAGTTGACTTGGTGTCTCTGTGTTGAGTTCGTCGGTCGTTCTAGTTCCTGGCAAGGGGTTTGAATGAGAGTTGACTTGAATGTCGCTTTAATTAGTTTTTCTTCCTCCAGTCAAATTCATTCTGCACTCTCGGTCTCTCCCCACTCCTTCCTCTCTCTCCCTCCCTCCTCCCACACTCTTTCCTTCCTTCCCTACCCTATTCTGTCCCTCCCTCCCTCTTCTGTAGACGTGTGCAGTGATCCAGTGCAGTGTGACAGGCCTGCACGCCCATCACCCTCGAGACTGCCTCTTCTACCTGAGGGACTGGGAGCCTGTCAGACTGCAAGCACTGCTGCAGGTAGGCACACACACCATCCACACAAACACAGATGCTCACACACCATTACAATCACCATAACCACATTATAGCTCTCTGACTCACAATCGCAGTTATAACTAGGGGTGTCAAACGATTCAAATAATTAAGTTAATGGCATTAGTTAATCGCGGTTAATTATCCTTTTTTAATTTGCTCAAATTTAGCCCTGAAAGATGTGTCCATTTCAAAAAGCAGTGCATTGAAAAACAGGCATACTATTATTTGATTGTAATGGACAGAAACACAAAATCATCTACGTCAGAAGGTTTTCATAGCATTTTCACCATAAACAACACAAGTCACTGTAACATACAGCTAGCTGTAAATGCTCCCTACTCCCTCTTATCAATGTTCTTGAAGTTTAACACTTGTGCGCACACAGACACACACACTATCTTTCTCTCACACACACACACACAGCTTTAAGTACTGTTAAAGCTTCAGGAATTCTAAATTACTTAACTACAGGAAAACAGAACTGGCTCTATGGATACAAAGAGCTTTTAAACTTGTCCAACAATGTTATGAACACACTGTAACCATCTGTACTGTTCAACAACGTTACACACATAGACCACTCACACACACACACACACACACACCCCCATTCTTGCCTACCTTTGAAGCATCTCTTTGAGTAGCATATTCCTTTTCAGTTCTTTCTCTGCCCTCCAAATTTGTGCATAGCCTAGTCAGTGGTCAAGTTATCAGTTTGCTAGCTAGCTGATTAGCTAGCTAAACAATGTTTCTTATCAAACCATAAAATAGCGGCTTGCAAGTTGTTTAAAACAGCCCATGCCGTGTGCATGAATCCACAGAAAAAATGCAAAGCATAGCTCGGTAATATTGGGCTTAACTTTGACATGATTTTGGCTAGAGGCACGCCGTCTTGAGCGACGTGAAGGTAAAGGCATTAACTGTAGATGTGTTCTGCGCTTAAAAGGGTCCGTGCGGTGAAGAAATGGAGATGCTATTTCAAATAATTTAACTGTGATTAACATGTCAGGCATTAACACGTCATCTCTGACAGCCGTCGTTATAATGGATTTTACTCGAAGAGTATCTGGAGATGGATTGTATTTCCTGTTCATTATTTTATTGTTGTTTGCAGAACAAGTGTGTTGAGTTCAACACTGACACCCCTCCAGGAACTCAAGCCGGTAAGATTCGATCTGTTCTTTAGTTTTTACTCAGCAAAACTTAAAAGAAATGGAGAGATGTACTACTTATTCTCTCTCCCCCCCCCCCCCCCCCCCAGGGATGTGTGGCGTGATTGAGCAGAAGGATGAGGGTGGGCAGCAGACGGACTCGGCCTGTGGGGCTCAAACTCAGCCTGGCCATGCAGGACTCTGCGAGTATGTCACTGCCAACCACCCTATAGTGTTTTTCAAGGACCCAAAGGCACTTTAGATTACAACAGAGTGTTCCCATGAAAAACATGAAAACATGCCTAGATGTAACTAACTGGTTTTTGCCTAATCAATTCCAGGAAACACTACAGAGAGTACTTGGTGAGTCTCATCAATGGCCATTCCATCGACCCGGCCCCTCTCTTCAATGCCAACGAGCTGGCTTTGGCCTGTCGGAGATACCAAGTGGATGATGCCCGGGGGGAGATGGAGGACGACGTAACGTACTATCCTCGAATGCTGGAGGTTTGCTTTGATGATCCTTGTGGAGGGGTGTTGTTGTTTTTTTTCCAAATATTTAGTCACTTGGTTTAATCACTTCTCATCTAATCTTATTTCAGAAACTGATTGATGAAGTACCACTTGGAGACAAGGTTCCTCGGAAGAAATGAAAACGAATCGTTTGTTTGTTTGCTTTTAACAATCAAGTGTTTTTAGTATTAAGTGTTGGGATTTTGACTCAAATCACCATCAAATGTGTTTGTGTCATTGTGACTGTTACACCGCACAGCAGAAAGCTATGCTTATATCCCCATGATTGAGCTACAGTTATTTATGAATCTATATTTGGGGTAAATGCACAGAGGCACATTATTTAAAAAAAGAGGTGTGTGTGTGTGTGTGTGTGCACGCGCGTGTAACATTTCAAGACATCTTTAAATAACCAGTGATATTTAATGGCATCACTTCGTTGCACGCAGTCTGTAGGTGCATGCTCTTAACTGTATCATTTGTGAAGAAAAGTACTTGAAACAGTCCAGACACAGTCTGCAATCAAAAGTTCAATCAAACTCTTATGTTTCTCAGTCATGCTCTTTATCCAAAATGTTCCTTGTACGCTTGCTGTAAGGGAGGTAGTTGTGTCCTCAGAGTAACTGCAAGGTTGACATAGTTACTGGACATTTTTCGGGAGTTAGATCAGTACAGCCCCTGCTGGCCCTGAAGCTTATTGAGCCAGTGAACTCAAGCTTGATGAGGAGGAAGGATTTTGCTTCAAGACAGGACATTTCAAAACTGGAGATTTTTTTTCCCCCCTCGAGCAAGTATCATTGAGTACTACAGAATCTCTACAGTTAATTAATCACACACCATCATTAACAATAAACTTCAGATTTTACTCCATATTTATTGTATTCCCTTAATTGCTTTTTTGCCTTCAGTGCCAGTGAATTATGACTGAATACCTCTTTGTGTAAATTGACTGACTAATTTGGGACTGATTTTGAAAGGATTTGACCCACTGTGTGTTGCAGCCCCAAACTGTATGGTTACCAGCTACCATCATTACCTGGTCAGATTATGATAAACACACAGAGCAAGAACATTAGTATTTCAAAATGTCTGAGCAGGAGTAAGCCTATTTGTTGACAACTCAAATATGAATAATCATACTTTTATTTCTGTTTTCTCTCCTCCCATACTAAGTCAGATGTGTCAGCCACTGACATGTTTGCTAATGTCTTGTGACAGATAAACTCTCTTGTTTGTCTTAGATGTTTGGAAGCATCCCTTGTCTGGAATAGATATTGGTGCAGCAGCAGGGTCAGAGATTAGTGGGGAGGGGGCAGGGAGAGCATGCAGGGTTATGGGTACTGCTGTGATGTGTCCTCGTGCCACAGGGCAGGATTTGGAACAGAACAGGGCACACTACCAAGAGACAAACATCGTATGTGTTCCCCCTGCTGAGGCTAAGCATGAAATGAACAAAAAGGACAGTCAGTACACAGCAATATATTTTCTGACATAACTCACACTCTCAGGACATGATGTTTACATTAACCTAACCCAGAATTGTTGTCATAACACAATATTTTGAGCCCTAGTCAAGCTAGGCACATTTTGTTGTGTACGCTCTGGAATTGACCTCTGGTGTAGTGTGACTGAAGTTTGCATCTCAGTTGGTAATACTGGGGAAAGCAGGACTTTTTAACATGCACAACACCTGTTTGACCTTCATTATCTTGCACAACCAGATACATTTGCTTTGCATGGCTGCTATCTGTGGAATGTTTATCAGCCAGCTGTGTCAAAGTAAATTGGCTCTATCAGATACATTCAAATGTGAACATTCAGTGTGTCAAGGAGCAAAAACTGAAAGATGACAAGTGAACTTCGGAGCTGCCAACTCTCCCACATTGGCCGTGAGATACATTTGACCCTTCTCAAGTGCCACACCTCTTATCTCACGCATTGAAAAGTACTACTTTGATTTTTCTGATTAGTCCATTGTATAGTCAGTGCATTAACTTTTCAACTGGGCCTGCAATTTAACATCACAAGCGGAACCTCATTGTCCTGTCGCATTAGTCCCTTCATTTGGTGAATGGCATTTAGGCTGTGACAACAGAAAGGCAGCAGACAGACCTACAGTATCTTTTAGCTGGGATGTTTGGTAGGGTGACCTGATTTGGAACTTGATAAATATTTTTGACTGACAGATTGTGAACCCAAATGTGTAATTTTGATTCTATATGGGGGAAAATAAATATAACAATTACTTGGTTAGGGTGTAGGTGTGGATTAATGTAATCTTGTCTTCAGATTTGATTATCTATTAAGTCTCATCAGTGGAACAATTCTCATTTAACAATGGACTAAAATGTAGGGTAATTTGTGTGCTTGTCAGCAAAAACCCTACCTACCTATTCCCCACACTTACACTGAGTGTACAACACATTATGAACACTCCTAATATTGAGTTGCATGCCCTTTTTTCAGAACAGCCTCAATTGGTCAGAGCATGGCATCTACAAGGTGTTGAAAGCATTCCCCAGGGATGCTGGCCTATGTTGACTCCAATGCTTCCCACAATTGTGTCAAGTTGGCTGGATGTCCTTTGGGTGGTGGACCATTCTTGATACACACTGGAAACTGGTGAGCGTGAAAACCCCAGCAGCATTGCAGTTCTTGACTCACTCAAACCAGTGCACCTGGCATCTACTACCATACCTTGTTCAAAGGCACTAAATATTTTTTTTGCCCATTCACCCTCTGAATGGCACACATACAAAATCCTTATCTCAAAGCTTAAAATCTTTAACCTCCCCTTCCTCTACATCAGCTTTCACCTGGTCAGTCTGTGATGGGAAGAACAGGTGTTTCTAATGTTTTACACAGTGTATTTTATTATTCCACTTCTTCTCAATTTTTCCAGTGTAATCACATATTTTAAATCTGATATACCTACTTGTGTCTTTGACAATTAATTATTAATTCCATTCATGGACAGTTTTGAATAACTGATTAAAAAAATGCTCCAGGCGTCAAATATAATTTGACGTTTTACTATTGTGCATATGCTAGGCAGAGATGGTAGAGGGACTCATAAACACATATTTTGTCAATGTAAAGTAAGATGATGGCAAGGATTTTCAACTAGCATAAACCACTTGAATATGAAGATTCATTCAATTTTTCTGGAAGGTTGGGTTATTTTGAGAAATGAATTGTTATGTCAAGAAAATGTTTAAACACCCAGCACTTGGGAGACATACAGTACCAGTCAAATGTTTGGACACACCTACTCATTCAAGAGTTTTTCTTAATTGTTTACTATTTTCTACATTGTAGAATAATAGTGAAGACATTTACTATGAAATACATATGGAATCGAATAGTAACCAAAAAAAGTGTTTGAAAAATCTAAATGTATTTTATATTTCAGATTCTTCGAAGTAGCCATCCTTTGCCTGGATGACAGCTTTGCACACACTTGGCATTCTCTCAACCAGCTTCATGAGGTAGTCACCAGGAATGCATTTAAATTAACAGGTGTGCCTTGTTAAGTTAATTTGTGGAATTTCTTTCCTTCTTAATTAATGTGTTTGAGCCAATCAGTTGTGTCGTGACAAGTTAGGGTTTGTATACAGAATCCCTATTTGGTAAAAGACCAAGTCCATATTAAGCAAAGAACAGGCTCAAATAAGCAAACATAAATGACAGTCCATCATTACTTTAAGACATGAAGGTCAGTCAATAAGGAAAATTAAGAACTTTGAAAGTTTCTTCAAGTGCAGTCGCAAAAACCATCAAGCACTGTGATGAAACTGCCTCTCATGAGGACCGCCTCAGGAAATGAAGAACCAGAGTTACCTCTGCTGCAGAGGATGAGTTCATTAGAGTTACCAGCCTCAGATTGCAGCTCAAATAAATGGTCCTAGAGTTCAAGTAACAGACACATCAACTGTTCAGAGGAGACTACGTGACTCAGGCCTTCATGGTCGAATTGCTGCAACGAAACCACTACTAAAGGACACCAATAATAATAAGACTTGCATGGGCCAAGAAACACGAGCAATGGACATTAGACCTGTGGAAATCTGTCCTTTGGTCTGATGAGTCCAAATTTGAGATTTTTGGTTCCAACCTCTGTGTCTTTGTGAGACGCAGAGTAGGTGAACGAATGATCTCTGCATATGTGGTTCCCACTGTGAAGCATGGAGGAGGAGGTGTGATGGTGTGGGGGTACTTTGCTGGTTAAACTGTCTGATTTATTTAGTTTAAGGCACACTTAACCAGCATGGCTACCATAGTGATACGCCATCCCATCTGGTTTGCACTTAGTGGGACTATCATTTGTTTTCCAACTGGACAATTGCCCAAAACACACATCCAGGCTGTGTAAGGGCTATTTGACCAAGAAGGAGAGTAATGGAGTGCTGCATCAGATGACCTGGCATCCACAATCACTCGACCGCAACCCAATTGAGATGGTTTTGGATAAGTTGGACTGCAAAATGAAGGAAAAGCAGCCAACAAGTGCTCAGCATATGTGGGAACTCCTTTAAGACTGTTGGAAAATCATTACTCATAAATCTGGTTGAGAGAATGCAAAGAGTGTGCCAAGCTGTCATCAATAATCTGAAATATAAATATATTTAATTTGTTTAACACGTTTTTGGTTACTACATGATTTCATATATGTTATCTCATAGTTTTGATGTCTTCACTTATTTTACAATGTAGAAAATAGTAAAATAAAGAAAAACCCTTGAATGAGTAGGTGTCCAAACTTTTGACTGGTACTGCATATCAGAGGTGGCCAACCCTCCTGGAGAGCTAGCAGGATTTTCTCCAGCCCTATTTTAAAGAGAAAGTTCACCCAATTTACCAAATGTTTGTGTCCTTACCTTGAAAGCAGTCTAAGGACAAGGAGACTGGACAATCCCTGCTTCCAACCTTTCCACTATTTCTCCCATTAGCTTATTTACCCATCTCAATTCATTACTGTCTGAAGAAAAAGTTTCAAACACTCAAAAAATATGTGCATCCCCCAAAAATCTCGAACAGTTGTCGGATTTTCAGTGTTCATTTAACATTCAAAGCATCCTGAGTACACCCTACCTGTGGTTTTAAAAATGTCCATTTCGGTCATAGGCCATGTCAAAATACAGAATTGCAGGACATTAGCTTTAAAAGGTCAAAAAGAAAAATGTCTAGGGGTTGGGCCAGGGGGAAATGAATTTCACATAGAAAATCTCACGGCAAGCCTACTTTGGCAGCCCTGGAACGTGAAAACACAAATAGAGTATGATCCAGGGAGAACATTGTAAACATTAGAAGCATGAGACCATGAAATACTGTTCATGTAGGTTACTTTCTTTACTGCAACATCATTAATCACAGTCACCACATTCCATCCATCCACCCACAGTTTTAATGCAAGTAAAGTCCTACCATATAAACAGCTGTGATGGAAACAGGACGTTTCCGTACAATTTTGGAAATGTCTACAGGTAATTTGTCAAATTAATTATGTGAGAAATGGCGGTGGATACGTCTTTATACACAAATATTAACATAACTTGGAGTCACGTGATGATATGATGTGTGGTCCTCCCACTATGACTCAGGAAACCACGCAGTTAGGCTACAGATGAAATAAATGATGAACTTCACAGGGTGGTGAAAATGCAAGGTGATGAGCTTGATGCTCCTTTCCAATAAATATTGAGGGTCCAATTCTGGTGACATGATGATCGATGCTTGGCTGCCATTTGACCAATAAAAATAATATTGCTCTTCTGTCCATAATAATCTCAGCACTAACCTGGTTTCCATCCAACCATTCCTTACAAAAAACTTATACAGGAGTCCTGCATGAAAAATCCTGCACAAATCCTGTAGAATATCCAGTATATCCTACAGGTTTAGGAAGTCCTGCAGGATATCCCACGGGATTTTCAGGGCACTTTTCTGTAGGACAAAATTCATACAGGAATCCTGGAGGACACACTAGGAATCATGCAGGTACTACTGATGGAATTGTCCTATAGGAAAATGGCACCCAAATCCTGTGAGATATCCTGTAGATAATAATCCTGCAGGTAATTCCACAAGATTTTCAGGGCAATTCCTGTAGGACAATCTGCAGGATCCTTTCCTCATCCTTCAGATATTTCCCTGTAGGACAATCCACATTCCTTCAAAAGAATGGACAGAAAGTGCAAGACATTAGATTGCATGGCAATGTTATTATTCAATGCAGCAACAGCAGATGTGTTTGATTGTCCATTTCAACCACACTGCATGAAAGATAGTTCCTAGGAGATAGAAAATTAGATTTTGAATAAATATGGTAAAAGCGTATTTTGTAACGAGTGAGCGTAATGGTGACATCACATGAACAGCTTATGTTTATTAGTGTGAATGGAAAAGGATGTCTGCAATGGTAAACTTGGTGATAGTTGGTTTTAAAATGGCTGGTACACCA
Organism: Oncorhynchus clarkii lewisi; assembly: GCF_045791955.1. Classification (NCBI taxonomy): domain Eukaryota; kingdom Metazoa; phylum Chordata; class Actinopteri; order Salmoniformes; family Salmonidae; genus Oncorhynchus; species Oncorhynchus clarkii. Next base: position 22,563,179 of record NC_092166.1, on the reverse strand, counting down.
ACAACATCTGTGAGTACTGCTATGCACGTGTTAGACTCCATTGTAAAGGGAGAAATGAGAGGCTGAAACTGTGTGTGTTACCTTCGCCTGCATGGCTGTCCAGTGCTGCTTTCTGTGGTAGTCAGTCTCACTGTTGTTCATAGGCTCTGTCTTAACTGGGGAGGAGAGAGATGAGAGTGCACAATATAACTGCTAATGTGTGTGTGTGTGTTATATGAAAAACAGCAACAAAATAGTGCAAATGATATACTGTAGTAGTAAAGGAAACCTACTCACCTTTAACTAGTAGACTACTGGGCTAATGAGACCACCAGAAACAGAAAATAGAAATGTATTGTGTTATCATGCACTTACCAACTATAATGTGGTGTGGTGGCCTTCTGCTGAACTGTTAGAAATAGGATACAGTGAAATGCTAGGTGTGTGTGTGTGGTTTCTGTGATCCCTGTAGTCTAAGCTGTAAGGGAAAAGAAGATAATTCACATGGTTGAGGTGGGGAAACTGTCAAATCAAGCTAAAAGTAAAACAGAAAGTGATGTTAGATTTAAATATAAATTGATACACGTATTTAAACTATTTGTTAATTATGACCACTTTAATTCACTATAATGTATTTCAATGAAAATAATGTGATTTCATAGAAAAACAATGTTGTAAACACCTCTTTACTAATTTAATGCAATCACTTCCTTATTTACGTACATGAACGGTCATGATCGGTCATGTGACTTGGTTAGCATTATAAAGTGTTAGCCAAGAAGCCATTAGCCTAGTAATAAAACATTTTAAAAAATCGCCATCAGTTTCAAAACACTTACATGTAATTACCAGCATTTTGGAATTTACGTATTCAAATTTAAAAGGCACACATATCTGAGCTATCTTTGATGCAGGTGCATGGTAACAGTTGAATAGCATGAGAAAAAAAGAAACCTGCACACAGCCTTTGTAAGAGTTTTTACATATTGAATTCGACTATGTGTAACAAACCTGTTGTACAACCCTGATCTCTACACACACACACACACACACACACACGCCCTAGCTGAGCCTGGCTGGGTGGGCATTTTGCCTTTGCCTTTCCATTGGCTGTTCGATCAGTCCCTCTTTTTGCTTGGCGTGGGCGTTTATAGTATCTGGCAGATAAAATAGCGCTTGTAGTGATGACGTCCGGAGCTAGTGCGCAACAGAAATGCTGGGTTCAGAACTGGAAACTGAAATCTTCGACTTCCGAGCGCTCAAGACAGCTAAGATCTCGGGAAACAAACAAACAAACAAACAAACAAACTGGGAAAAATCGTTATGGACGGTCATCGAACTCTGAATTCAAAGTCAGAAACTCTGGCATATTTATAAAACTCCGACCTGAAGATCACTGATGTCATGATTTGACCATTTCTCCCCCCAAGTTCCCAGTTGCATTGAAAGCACCAAAAAAAGGGTTTATCACAACAGCTTGTGAAAAGTTATCTTCACAATAATTTAAGGGTTTCTTGCCATCTCTGCCGCTGAAGAGAGTCTAGAAAAGTTCAATGGAATTTTGGAGTCAAAACGAGATGGTTCCTCAATATAGAAAAAAAGTGAATGGATTATATCGAGTGTTGGAGGAGTTGCTACCTAATGGGGAGGATAACAGTCCATGTGGACTATCTATCTGTGCATATGAGTTGTTCTCCTTTTTCGAGCGATATGTTTATCCTATGCATCCTGTCATGTCATAAATCTGATTTGTAAAAAAAGATATTTCCTTGTGTAAATTCATTAGGTAGGCCTATTCACTGCAGCATTATTCCTAATAATACCTCTTTAGCTTTTGGAGTCCCAGGAAAATATAGATAGCTTGTTGTACACTTATTTCTAGCCTTTTATTTACTACTACAGCTTGCTGAACGTAAAATACAGAAACCAAAAAAATCTGAGGTGAATTCATTACGCCTATTCTGCTGCAAAACTTTTCTTAAACTGAAGTAAACATTTGGTTATGAACGGTAAAAGCGTTCCTTAATGAATACGCCCATGGCTGCTATGGGAGAAATAGCATTTCATAATCTAACTTTTTTCTTGCACTTTGACACGTAAAATATGTATAGCCCTAATATTTCGCTTCTTCGGCTAGCTGCGCAATAGGCTATAGGGTACGGACGCAAGATTCGTGAAATCCCAGGAAAAACCACAGGCTACAAAATCTATAGGAGATGTATTTGTTATACTCGGCCTAATAGGTTTTTCATGGAGAGAAGTAGGCTTGCTCTCGCTAATTGCTGAATGTACAATAGGCCTAGACCAAATGAACTGTCTGTGAAAGTTGTGGAAAGAGAGTGCCGATAACATTGTTACACTGATGTATTAAATGGTTGCACAGGACAGACAGTTGTGAGTTGTAAAAAACAAATCCAAACCAATTGACATCCATTAGAAAAATGAAGTCACTTGCAAACCACTTGAGCAATGAGGCAAACAATGTCATGATGTAAAAGATGTGCAGGCTAAACAACGTTTGTTGTTGAATATCTACATTTAATTTAAATGTTTCTATATTATATTTTTTATCAGGCTACATGTAGCATACATTGAAGTATTATTTACAGTTGTCACTATGACCACACCCTGAAGCGCTGAATGGTCTGTGTTTACCAGCTTATTAATATGCTAATACAATGTGCAGTAGGCTGCTTTGATCAGTTGATTGACTTACTAGTTAGCTAACCAAACCATCAGTCCTAGCTTGCTATTATGAAAATCAAATTCTAACAATGCCAATGTTTTCAATTCGACTTAGCTTTCAAAAGCAGCTCATAAATAGAACATGTAAAAATGAACTATAGACATTGCATTCTACTGTGCAAATTTACTGTGTGCATTATAGGGAATTATAAACTGTGTGGTTGGAGCCCTGAAAGCTGATTGACTGACAGCCGTTGTATATCAAACAATATACCACGGGTACGAAAACTTTTATTTTTACAGCTCTAATTACGTTGGTAACCAGTTTATGTAAGGGATAAACGTCAATGTTCTGTACATTATCTTGAAAATAACGGACGACGCAGCGGGATGAGGCGGAGCCGTGTCCCTTTGCGGAGTTCATTTTCCAAGGTAATGTACAGAACGGAGGCGTTTATCTCGCTTATACCACAGTTGCTGAATAAAACAATATGAAAGCACACATTTACTGGTATAAATGTTTTTTTTACATTGATATTTAAATTTTTATAAACAAATTCATACCTTTTCATATTTTGGTTGCTAGACGTTACCCAGTCGTTCGTTCATTCGATTAACTAGACAAGACCCAGTTGTTCGTTCTTTATGTCCCGTTGCCATTCTCACTGGCAACATTCCTATCCCTTTTTATTTTATTTATTTAACCAGGTAGGCTGGAGGTAGGTCCTTGCTTGCTAGCTATGGCTAATAGTCAAACTCTGTTGCCAGAATGCATATAGTCCGGGTTGCCATTTGAGTCTTATTGCTTGGGGGTAAAAACTGTTGAGAAGCCTTTTTGTCCTAGACTTTGCACTCCGGTACCGCTTGCCATGCTGTATTAGAGAGAACAGTCTATAACTGGGGTGGCTGGGGTCTTTGACCATTTTTAGGGCCAGGGTGTGTACCGAAGTCTGTATATTGAGTATCGATCACTTGAATACTTTTTTTTTATCTTGGTCTTGAACACGCTGTAGGCCTAATATGATATGATTGGTGCTCCAGGCCATAACTTGCTTCATGCCAGGTATGGCAGTTGCATCGCGTGTCTCAAAACAGTATGATTAGTCATCTAATGAGAAGGTAGTCTCATCATTCAGTACATGATAGCACAACAAATGTTACCGTTTGGAATCAAGGTTCTGTAACGTATACACTGGGAGTCGAGAAGCATGTGATACGTTTAATATAACAATTAACATGGCTCAACACAACGTAGGAGTAGCGTCTAGACATGAACAAACATAAACAATACTGCCTGGGGAAGGAACCTAGGGGAGTGTGGTAATGGAGAACAGGTGTGCTTGATGATGAAAGCCAGGTGCGGTAATGATGATTCCCAGGACCGGCGGTTAGTAAAACAGCGACATCGAACGCCGGAGGGGAGGAACGTGAGTAGACATGACAGGTTCACAGTTAATTCAGCCCACTAAACTGAAGTGAGTTTGCCAAAACAAATAATTTCTCTTGCAAAATGTGTGTGTTGAGAGGGGACAAGAAAAAAGTAAAGACTCCGCCTCCCTGAATGTAACGATTTCCACTCTGGGGAGGACCACACATGTGTGACTCTTAAGATTGCTTCGATATGATGGGTCAAAAGTGTTTCTACCGACATTTCTCTCATAGGTTAATTAAATGTACAGACACAAAAATATGCCTTTTTTTCTCCGAAATGTAGGCCTACTTGTATAAAAAGGTGGATGGAAACAGGTTACTGATTCAGGATTTGATAGCATTGCAGAAGCCAACAGTCAGATTTTCTGCTGCATAATAGGTTTACAGTAGGTCAAGTGGTTCTTACATGATGGATTACTGACTGTCATCATGGATTGATATATAAAACATGTTTACTGTCAGGAGTGATTTTTTTTTCATGCCATCACTATTAGGCTAACAGTCTTATCCTTGTCCTGAAATAGAAGTGAAATGGAATCTACCAATTTAGGGTTGTAAGATTGGAGAAGCGACAGTAAAAACTAAGTGCTGCATGTCTAGATAGGTTAAAACCACGATGAACAGCTGAAGGGACATCCTTATATAATCAGTAGGTTTATGTACCCTTGATAGACAATCACTCTAATATATACAGATTTGGGGTATTTTACTGTCAACACTGAATGACTCAAAATCTGAACTACTGAACTGTTGCTTTATTTAATGTATCAAGCAGTTAAGGTGTCATCAGCACTTACTTGCCAATCTTACAATTGTAAGAGCTAGCTAACGTGTTCAAGTGAGAGATTTAAATACATCTATAGTGTGAGGTGGCTGACGTTTGATTGTCCGCATAAATTAGGGCATGGTCATCTACCCTATCTGCAGCAGCTAGGGGGGCAGCAAGGCCAGTTTGTCTCCTCCCGTCCCCTCGCCTGAACTCTGGTATGGCCCCAAGCGTCTGGCCACTGCCACCCAGACGTGTCACTCCCTCTATCTCACTCTACAAATGATCCTGCTGGGAAGAGACAGGGCAAAGGCAGGGCATGGGGTCAGCAGCCTCCAAATAGACCTTTAGATTAGAGCACTCATTGCCTCTGTGTAATGTCAACATATGAGAGCTTTAGCTGTTAATTGTCATTGAAATGTTTCATTTCATTTTCATATTATTGAAACAGCACTTGCATTTCTTTCTATATAACCAAGATATTACTCTGAGGACAACATATTATGTTGTGGTTGGTTGTTATGAAATTGTCTCTGTTCCTATACAGCATTATGTAACACAAGTCAACGCATAAGCAGCTGCTTCTTCATAAATGTGAGCGATGCATGCATCATTCTGTGTTGTTTAACAATGAAAACATCTCCTTTGCAATGCCACAGCAATTAAGTCTGGGCTAATGAATCCTGTTTCCCCTAGCCGATCCAGCCCCCCCAGTAGACCATGGATCACAAACACCCTGGTGTCAGACCCGAGGGCCAAGCAGACAAGATATCTCAGGGCCGTACACAGAGGGGCTGGGACAGACAGCAGGCACAGTGTTCCCCTGCCAGTGGGAGTTATACAGTGGAACGAGTGACAGATTGGCAGATAGAGAAATCATTTGAATATGGAACTCACTAACCCATTGGCTGAGTTGGCAGGTGACAGCAGGGCTTTGATTTTGTTGTTGTTGTTGACTTGTGCTTCTCTCTTTCTCTCTCTCCCTCTCACTCAGAATGCACAATAAAAGGAGAAATCAAAGAATGAAGCTAATGATATTGAACCTTTATCTGTTGGTTAGTGGCTTGTTTCACTTCAAAGGTTTTGGTATTTCAAACCCATTTCCACAGACAATTTTGTCACTATTATTTTGGAACTGCACCATAGCTTTTTAATGTTTTGACACTTGGCGTTTTCTATTCTAGTATACCCAAGACATTTAACCCAGTGTTTTTTAAGTTTCAGCCGAAGCCTCTTCTCCTGACAGGCCTTGTTTGGTTCAGTAGACAAGCCTCCCTGTGTCACCAGTCTGAAAAGAGAGAGTGGCTCTAGCTAGCAGAATCTACTGTCCCACTTTCAGCTTGGTAGCTCTCTCACTACTCACACTGAACTGTCACAATGGCATGTTGTCTCACCACAGATCTTCACTCAATTCATTTTAAACATTGGTGTTTGTTGCGGAGCAGCTACGGCTGCATTCAAATAATATATGAAAAGATTATTCGCTTGACAAACAGATCACATTCATTCATTTACAGAATGATGAGCATACTTTATACAAGACCTGCTCTAGACCTGCTGATCGATATAACTTTTTTCAATATTCATCACCTCTGAATTCTGCATCAGTGTGTCTTACATATCTAATCATTGCAGATAGCAAGAGTGAAATGAACCACTTCTGGCAGGAAGGTCAGACTTATCAGAAACTCCTTTGATGTATAATTGTTGTTACAGGTACTGTGTACAGAAGATGATGTGTACTTTATGTAGTATAGTATGTGAATTGATTGTAGTAAATGGACTGTATCCATTGAGTTGATAATACCATGTGTATTAGGAAAGGATTCACCGCAGTCTGCCTGGTTCTGATGACGTATGATGCTGAGGGCTGCTCTATTAACAGACTGTAGATACAGTCCAGATCTTTCATGCAACACTGGGCTTTGAATAGACAACATCATCTGGATATTTTAATATACACATGAAGCATGCATCTTTAGAGACTGTCTGCTTTCTTTTATGATAAAGTATCTATGTCGGAAACATATTTTCAATCAAAAAAATTAGTGACTTTTGCATTGTGTGCAACAGTTAACAGTAAGAGACAATACATTTGGATGATATTTACTGGTTGCTACTGATGCAACTGACTCAAGAGGCCAGTGGAGATGTTTGATTGCTCCTGTCATAAAAAAATGAACCTTGGAAATCATTAGGAGGAATTCATGGGATTCGGAGCTGGGCATAACTATCCCTTTAACAGAGTGCCTGTTCAAATCAATGAGAGTAGACTACAGTAATTACATTGGGGTTGCATGGTGAGGGATGTCTCCGTATACCAGCTGTCTCTTTTGAATAACTAACATGCTTACCGCTGGAAGATTTGAACAGGGATTTATGGTGGAGTAACTGAAATTTTAGAATCCCACATGATTAACATGACTATGTGTGAGACTTCATGGCTGCAGACAGTTATGAAAAATGTACCTATGCTGTTACTTTAAATCAAGAGGTGAGTGGGAAAGGTTGGAGCTGTGCCTGGTGCTGTGAGGTGGCCCTTTATTTCAACCAGGCATTACTTAAACAGCTCACAGCAGCCCTGCTCTTTAATGAGTGCCATCTAATGAGAATTAATCAATTCTCCAGGTTCTCCACAACAGCAGTGTTGGTATCAGGGATGGACTGGGACCAGAAATCGGCCCCGAGGGCCCCACAAAAGCCTTTTTTTTTCTTGAGACCCTTGTTATCCTAATATTGATCATTCTGCACAATTCAGACCAGCCCACTGAACTAAAGATGGAACAACATTTCCTCAAACTGCCTTTAGGACTGTCCATTTCTGGTTGGTTCTACGGAATGAGCCATTCCTCCACACTGTGTTGTTTATGATGTGACAGGTGCCTCGGAGAGGCCACAGCACCAACTGACAGCACCATCACTCTGGCCTAGTTGCCCATAGGTCGTGGGGCTGTGGCAGTCCGAGAGCGAGCGAGAGAGATGGCCACAGGCACAGCAGCATACACATCACTGGCCAATGGCGGAAGAAGAAGTATGACACCCATCTTCCGTTGGTGGGGCTTGAAATGGGATCTGCCAAACGCTGGCAGTGCGAGTCAAGCCAAGGTATTTACATCCCCTGCACCGCTAATGATGACAGATGTCGTCATCTTTGAAGCTTTAACACGAGTCGCATATCTGCCCGGGAGGGAGGCTAAGGTTGTCAGGCGGGGCCTCTAGGTGCCACAGTGCCACTATGTAAGCAATGATGGATATGTTGCAGAGTTTAGGAATAGAGAAGTATAGAGTTGTACTCTTTTTCCTCATCTCTGTATTCTCACACCTCTGTAGTCTCACTTGCCTGTCAATCAGTCATGGGTCATGGATTCATTTTCCTCTATGATTGGGTCCATATTTATATCTGGATGCTCCAAGAAACTTTCTGTACACACACAGTATTCACACATTTCTTTCATACCACAGCTTTTCCCACCAGTGGTGTGTTTCCACCAAATGAACTTGTGCGGATAAAAATCTGTGCATGATGACTTATGGCACACAAAATGTACTTTTTCGCTTAAGATTTCATGTACCAAATCAAAATCAAATGTTCAATGTTTTTCCATCACATTTTCACAAAAACTGTTGTGTTAAATAGCAAATGTGCCTGGTTATTAACCAGGTTTCCATCCAACCTTTTTGTGAGTAAAGTACATGTCAGATAAAATAAAAATCAGCATATGCCTGATGGAAACAGAACATTTGTCTGTAAACTTTACAAATGTTGAAGTGGTTGAGGTGGATGAATTGTTTCCATTACCCATTTAGCCAAATTGCTCATTAGTAAATTGTATCCTATGCCTCCCACCAAGTGCCGATGTTAGCATGTAAATCTTGGTGCGGCAAAATAAAAAATATGTGGGATGCATGCCAGCTAAGCCACAACATTAAACAATACATTAATTGCACTATAATGGTGACAAACAGTGCACGCCAACTGTGAGGGCCTACATAAAGGACAGTCCCAACAGCAGTCCCAACACCTTACCACTGCTACACCTGGCTATCAGCAGAGCCTTGTCTGGCAGAGAAACAGTTCATTCAGCCTCATTTACTGCCTTATAAAAATACATTGCTGATATGGCTGACTTGCTTAAAAAAATGTGGTTTCTACTGACAATTGACATGTACAAATTATGGCATAAGGAGACGACAAGCGGGTAAGAAGCAATCCGTAATTTCGATTAAGACAATAATGAGTGAGCTTGGACGGATTTAGTCAATATAGTTATTTGTTCAGCACTTTTGAAATGTACAGTGACAGAATTCAGAACATGGGGCATTCTTACAGTGTTCTCCCTGTACACCAAGTCAGAATCGTAGGATCAATAAAGGGGGCATATAAGCAGACAATGAAAGCTCTTACAATATTCGATGATTACATTTCTCTAAAACAGGTTATAGGCTACATGTGCACCATCAACTCAGAACAGTAGGCAAAATGAAGAGTGGAAAATAGACCAAATTATTGGGTGAGGCACATGGGCTACTAACAGTTTACTACACAACATATACTTACTATTACTTTCTTAGCTACAGTATACATATCTCCCTGGCATATTACATCATTTATGCAGCAGCATACACAACATTTTTGGAATCACCTTGTGCTGTGCTCTCTTGAACGGGAAGGTGGTGTGGCGGTCCTTTTGAGGGCATATTTTGTCATCAAAGTCTGGCATTCTCTGGATTTATGGTGCTTTCAAGACAACTGGGAACTCTGAAAAAACAAGTTTGAATCATGATGACATCAGTGATCTTCAGGTTGTAGCTCTAGAAAGAGGCCAGAGTTCCCAATTTACAATTCCGAGTTCGATGACCGTTCAAAACATATTTTCCCAGTGTGAGCTCGTTTTTTCCAGAGTTCCCAGTTGTCTTGAACTCACTGAAAGATTTCCCAGTTCCGAGTTTCCAGTTGTTTTGAGCACGGCACAAATCATTCTTCATTGAGAGCATAGTCAATGTTGAATGTTTATAATTTTAAGCTTGGAAAAGAGACCCTTAATCCCAGACTTGGGACCACATAGCCACTCCACTGAATAGCAGTCTAGTGATTGCTTGTAGTTAGCCACTGATTCCTTCCAAACCACTCATTGCTGAATTTGCGATTTCCAACTTGTTGTGTAATGTTTATGTCCAATGGCCAATGAGCACTGATACGTTTTATCTATAATTTCTCTTCATATGACAAGGATTGAAAAGGATTTGCCAGTAGATTGTCGACTTGATTCATGATGATGACTGCTAGCTAAGATCTTGAAAGTATGATGTTAACATGTCCAATCAAAGCTATGGTAGATATAATGTGATTTGACATCATTTTATCTGTGGCCAGTGACATGGAGCCTTCTTGAATGGGCACTTCTAACGTAACTCTATGGCAGCATCCAAGGGGCAAGAATTTTCGAGCTCTCCCTGTAGATTTTGTGGTGACGTAGTGTCCCCATGAGTGACAGAACAGTGAGCCAATCATGGCGCAACTAGAGAACATTACAAAACCCCTACGCTCTGTATTTTCTGCTGGCTGCTCCACCACCAAAGAAAGCACTGAGCTAGGCTGAAACACCTACATTTTGGAGCTGCCTTATTCAAGAAAGCAAAAAAGAGACCATGTTTGTATAGGGCTTTATTAACTCTATTATTTTACATTGTTTGCAAACTGATATGTGACACACATTAATGCCTAAATAAAATGCAGGCTCTGCCCCATCTGCCCTGAAGGACAGGTCGCCACTGCTCCCACCTATCTGTTTCATGTCTCAGGTAGCCTGCAAAAGCCAGAATGGATATGATACAAGAATTTGGTCATATTTGCCATATTCTAATAATTGTCATGTGCCAACGTTTCGCCACAGTCAGTGCCATGCTGAAACTTGCACTACTGTAGATCTGAAACAATTGGATGGTGAAAATTGCCAGCCAACCAGAAAAGCAAGATGAAGCTATTCAGATATTCTTGAAAGTCAGGACAATCCTTGTCCTACAAATAAATATACGTTTTTATACTTATGCAAAAAATGATTTTGCAAGCAGTAGGCATTTTATAATTAAATGTGTAGTGGAGCTTCATAGTTACACACTGACATCACGTAGGCTACCTTCAAAATGATTCAGCAATCATCATTTATTCGAAAAACAACGTTTCCATCATCATTTAGTTAAAATAAAAAAGTTCGACACAAAAATAATCCACCGCTGTCAAATGGATACATTTTTTTGTCGATCATTAGAAAGTTTCTCCTACATCTGTCGCAATTATTTTTTGTTTTTGCGACATTGCTTTTGTCGAATTAACCCGGGTCAACCTGCCTTATGATGGTCTCGGGTCCCTCTAGTGATAAACGAGGGGACTTGGTCACCCACTCTATATGAGCAGTACAGTATGAAGGAGGTTTGACGCGGGAGCTGTCCATGGTGCTGAATTAACCGTTTTATGCACTTTAACCAGCATGGATAAATAGCCTACATCTATGAATAGTGAAATAATTGACTACTTAACCACAAACCAGCATGTGCTATTGGGTGCGTCACTGCTCCAGTTATTCATCGCTATTGTATTATCTCATTGTGACAGCACGGAAGCCCTATTCCCTCTGGATTAGGCTGTTGTATTTTGAGCATCGTTGGTCAAGTGTATAGTCGACCTGACATATTGGCTATATGCCTACAATTCGTTTTATTGTAGTCCTTTGTAATACATTTTTATCCCCGCACATTTTCATACCAGGTCAGTAAAAATGTATAATATTTTATATATTTCTTTGCATATTTGAATTAATCGGGCCTGTCAAGAGTGAATTGTAATATGCTGTAGTCCTATTGTGGCTATTGGTGAGAATAGTGAGGTAAGGAGCGATTGTGAAAGAGTTGCAAAGCAATGATGTCATAGTTTTAAGTATGTGCCATGGGAGAGCATATGGTTCGTACAAGGTGCCGAGCGGCAGTGTTGCTTTGTTATGAACAGGCGGCGCTGTAGCTGGCGGAAGAGTAAGTCGCCCAGCCCAGTATATCTTCGCCTGGAAAATAGAAGCCGAGGGGGAGACGAGAAAACAGGAGGAGAAAATACAGTGTTGGCAGGAGGAGAAAGAGAAAGCTACGATAATGGCCGCTAAATCGGATGGGGTATTGAAAATGAAAAAGAGCGATGTAGCTTTCACGCCTTTGCAGAATTCGGACCACTCTGGCTCAATACAAGGACTCGTTCCAGGATCGCAGCCGGATTCGGGAATTGGGGATGGGGACTTCGTGAATGGAGAATCTCGGTGCTGTGGTTCTAAGTCGACATGTCTTCGCCTTGGCAGAGAGCAGCAAACTAAATACACGATATGGGACTGTCTATGGATCCTCGCCGCAGTGGCGGTGTATTTCGCCGATGTAGGCACCGATATTTGGCTTTCTGTCGACTATTACCTCCGTCGCGAGTACTGGTGGTTCGGACTCACACTATTTTTTGTGGTGCTGGGGTCGTTCTCCGTCCAAGTCTTCAGTTTCCGATGGTTCGTCCACGATTTCAGCACCGAGGAGATCTCAAATACCGCCGGTGCGGCAAACTGCTCATCCCACATGGACGGGAAGCTGCTGACCGGTTCTGCTTCACATGGAGACGTGGGCGCCCAACCGTCCACACCTCAAAAACAGGCATCCACCGCCAGCAAGAGCAACACCACAAGCAACAGTAACAGCAGCACGGCAACCCGGACTAATAAGCAAAGGTCGGCGTCCTGTTCTGTCTTTATCTGGTCCGCGCAATCCGTCATCCACATATTGCAGCTTGGGCAGATTTGGAGGTAAGCGTTTTATATGCTATTATGAATGAATGGAGTAGCTGCAGCCAATTAGCCTAGTAAGCCTACCTATGTTCTGCACGTAGGCCTACACATTTGGTACACTTGGCTCCCATCATGCCCAAGAGGGTCTATCATTCGTTATTAGGCACCACCTGCCATTGAACGTATAGCATTTCAGCTTTTACGCGCACTGTAAAGCCCTTTGGGTGCCCTGAGTAGACTCTTGGTGCGGTGATTGGTGTTATGTCTTGAATAAACAATAACTGGGAGAGAAAATAGTCTGTCGTAAAACAAAATGGGATCATAGATCATGATGTGATATCTTTGTGAATGTGCTTGGTCAAATGGCGAACTCAAAGTTGTGTTTAATTAATTGAATTCCTCACACCACAGGCCTAGATGTATGCAGTCCAGCTTAGTATAAAAATGTGTTACTCATTACAGCTAGGCCTATTATACTGGGCCTATTATTTACAAACAAGAAACAGTGTGTGTAAGGAAACCAACAGTAACAAATCACATTGATCTCCCAAAATTAATAATATATCAAATATATATTTTAGACATTTGGGTTCTGAACATTGAGGTTGAGGGTATGCTGTGTGCTATATAATGTGTATGTGTCAAGTAGACCTCAACACATGAGGATTAGACATCAATACTGTTCCCCAACTGGTGGTTTAATTTGGTTTTCTGAGCAAAACATATATGTATTATACACTACCGTTCAACAGTTTGGGGTCAATTAGAAATCTCCTTTATTTTTGAAAGAAAAGCCATTTTTTTGTCAATTTAAAATAACATAAAATTGATCAGAAATACAGTGTAAACATTGTTAATGATGTAAGTAACTATTGTAGCTGGAAACATTTGACTTTTTATGGAATATCTACAAGGCATAGAGAGGCCCATTATCAGCCTTCTAGGCAGAGTTGCAAAGACAAAGCCATATCTCAGACTGGCCCCCCCAAAAATAAAAGATTAAGATGGGCTAAGGAACACAGACACTGGACAGAGGAACTCTGCCTAGAAGGCCAGCATCCCGGAGTCTGCTCTTCACTGTTGATGTTGAGACTGGTGTTTTGTGGGTACTATTTAATGAAGCTGCCAGTTGAGGACTTGTGAGGGCCTCTGTTTCCCAAACTAGACACTCTAATGTACTTCTCCTCATTCTCAATTGTGCACCAGGGCCTCCCACTCTTTTTATTCTGGTTAGAGCCAGTTTGCGCTGTTCTGTGAAGGGAGTAGTACACAACGTTGTATGAGATCTTCAGTTTCTTGGCAATTTCTCACATGGAATAGCCTTCATTTCTCAGAACAATGTTCTCAGAACAAAGTTCTTCAGAACAAAGTTCTTTGCTTCTTGCCATTTTGAGCCTGTAATCTAACCGTCAAATGCTGATGCTACAGATACTCAAATAGTCTAAAGAAGGCCAGTTTTATTGCTTCTTTAATCAGTACAACAGTTTTCAGCTTTGCTAACATAATTGCAACAGGGTTTTCTAATGATCAATTAGTCTTTTAAAATGATAAACTTGGATTAGCTAACACAACGTGCCATTGGAACACAGGAGTGACGGTTGCTGATAATGGGCCTCTGTACACCTATGTAGATATTTAATTAAAAAAACCTGCCGTTTTCAGCTACAATAGTCATTTACAACATTAACCATGTCTACACTGTATTTCTGATCAGTTTGATATTATTTTCATAGACAAAAAATTTGCTGTTCTTTCAAAAACAAGGAGATTTCTAAGTGACCCCTAACTTTTGAATGGTAGCATACGTAACACCAGCAAATCAGCTCCAAGTTATTTTAAATTTTGGAAATCTGTTCCAAAGTATTCCCACACATAAGTATGTATATATATATATATTTGATTGAATACAAATGTAAGCAAGGTTTGAAATAATTATGTTTTAGTCGAATATTATATCTGTTTGGGCTTCTTGCGGTCAATTTGCAGTCTGCAAATTATTTGTAATTTTGTTCCGGACCCTGATCATCCGCTCAATAAAAAAATTGGCACGCGGCTAGATCTAGTTGATGATCCCTGCTGTAGAGACATTAAACCAGCACCTAGCGACCTCGTCAAGGGGTTCGATGTTCTTGGCGTAATGGTTAAGGTTTTGACTTGACAGTCGCTGTCCCTGGGTTTGAGTCCCAGTTGGGGCTACCCACTGAATTCACAAAATTTGGTGTCAGAAGTGGGATGGCTCAAGGCCAGCCATTGGAGAGGCGTCTACACGTGAGAGGGACATGATATAGAGAAGCATTGGGACAGACACGCTCTCCCGAAGTAATGGATCATGTAGCGATCTTAACCCAACACCTAGCAACCCTGTCAAGAGTTTTGGATCTCTTGGCATAACAGTTGGGTTTTTTGCTTGACAGTCGCAGGACCCAGGTTCGAGTCCCGGTTGGGGCTCCCCCTGAATTTGCTACAATACACACTCTTTGCAAAGAGCACATAATGTCAGAATAAATGTATTGTCATGAAAATGTACCCACATTAAATTCAAGTTCAATACCTAAATAGAAACTTATAATGATGTAGTGGTGATATTGAATAAAACCACATTGTAAATATATTATTAATGAGATTGAGCTTTAACTTTGAAATGCCCTTCATTAAATAGAGGGGGCGTAACACGCTATTAGTGGATATTGCTTCCATTGTCAATGCAATTTCTCCCTGGTGGCATTCTATTTTGTGCATCCATTGTGTTCCAGTCACACACAGCTTACAGTAGGCCACATGTTATCTGCTATATGGGCCAATTTAATGTGTGTGTGTGTGTGTGTGTGTGTGTGTGTGTGTGTGTGTGTGTGTGTGTGTGTGTTTGTGCTTGCAATGCCAGGGTTTTGTGTACTTGCAACGCCAGAGTCAGTTACTTGTTACTCCAAGGGCCAGCCGTGCTGCCCTGTTCTGAGCCAATTGCAATTTTCCTAAGTCCCTCTTTGTGGCACCTGACCACATGACTGAACAGTAGTCCAGGTGTGACATAACTAGGGCCTGGAGGACCTGCCTTGTTGATAGTGCTGTTAAGAAGATAGAGCAACACTTTATTATGGAAAAATTTCTCCCCATCTTAGCTATTGGTGAATCAACATGTTTTGACCTTGATAGTTTACAATCCAGGGTTACTCCAATCAGTTTATTCTCCTGAACTTGCTCAATTTCCACATTAAATATTGTTACAATTTAGTTAAGGTTTAATTAAATGATTTGTCCCAAATACAATGATTTTAGTTTTTGAAAAATGTAGGACTAACTTATTCCTTGCAACCCATTCTGAAACAGACTACACCTCTTTAAGTGTTGCAGTCATTTCAGTCGCTGTAGTAGCTGACGTGTATAGTGTTAAGTCATCTGCATACATAGACACACAGGCTTTACTCAAAGCCAGTGGCATGAAGTTAGTAAAGATTGAAAAAAGTAAGGGGCCTAGACAGCTGCCCTGGGGAATTCCTGATTCTACCTGGATTATGTTGGAGAGGCTTCCATTAAAGAACACCAAATGTGTTCTGTTAGACAGGTAACTCTTTATTCGCAATATAGCAGGTGGTGTAAAGCCATTACACATACGTTTTCCAGCAGCAGACTATGATCAATAATGTCCAAATCTGCACAGAAGTCTAACAAAACAGCCCCCACAATCTAGTTATCATCAATTTATCTCAGCCAATCATCAGTCATTTGTGTAAGTGCTGTCCTTGTTGAATGACCTTCCCTATAAGTGTGCTGAAAGTCTGTTATCAATTTGTTTACTGTAAAATAGCATTGTATCTGGTCAAACACCATTTTTTTTCAAAACTTTACTAAGGGTTGGTAACAGGCTGATTGGTTGGTTATTTGAGCCAGTAAAGGAGGCTTTACTATTCTTAGGTAGCGGAATTACTTTTGCTTCCCTCCAGGACTGAGGTCACACACTTCTAGTAAGCTTAAATTGAAGCTATTGCAAATAGGAGTTGTAATATCGTCTGCTATTATCCTCAGTAATTTTTTAACTAAGTTGTCAGACCCCGTTAGCTTGTCATTGTTGATAGACAACAATACTTTTTTCACCTCTGACACACTCACTTTATGAAATTCAAAATTACAGCGCTTGTCTTTCATTATTTGGTCAGATATACTTGGATGTGTAGTGTCAGTGTTTGTTCCTGGTATGTCAAGCCTAAGTTTGCTAATCTTGCCAATGAAAAATTCCTTCAAGTAGTTGGCAATATCAGTCGGTTTTGTGATAAATGAGCCATCTGATTCAATGAATGATGGGGCTGAGTTTGCTTTTTTTCCCAAAAAGTCATTTAGGGCGCTGCAAAGCTTTTTACTATCATTCTTTATGTCATTTATCTTAGTTTCGAATAGTCACATGATTTCTCAATTTGCAGTATGTTTGCCTATCAGTTGTGCAGCCAGACTTATTTGCCATTTATTTTGACTCATCCCTCTCAACCATACCCTTTTTCAATTCCTCATCAATCCACAGGGATTGAACAGTTTTTACAGTCATTTTCTTAATGGACACAGGTTATTAGTAACTGGGATGAGTAATTTAAAAAATGTGTCAAGTGCAGTGTTTGTTTGCTCCTCATTACACACTACGGACCAACAAATATTCTTTACATCAGCAACCTAGGAATCACTACAAAATGTATTGTATGACCTCTTATACACTATATTAGGTCTAGCCTTTGGAACTTTGGTTTTCCTAGATATGGCTACTATATTGTGATCACTACATCCGATGGATCGGAATACTGCTTTCAAGCTAATTTCTGCAGCATTAGTAAAAATGTGATCAATACTTCCCTGTGCTGTTTGTAAGTTCCCTGGTAGGTTGACTGATAACCTGAACCAGGTTGCAGTTCCTGGTTACAGTTTGAAGCTTTTTCTTTAGTGGGCATCTTGATGAAAGCTAGTCAATATTTAAATCACCCAGAAAATATACTTCTCTGTTGATATCACATACATTATCAAGCATTTCATACTGACTGTTAGCACTTGGTGGTCTATAGCAGCTTCCAGCAAAAATGGGCTTTAGGTGAGGCAGATGAACCTGTAGCCATATTACTTCAACAGTATTTAACATGAGATCCTTACATGAATGTGGTTCTGAATATAAACAGCAACAACTCCACCATTGGCATTTCTGTCTTTTCTGTTAACTTTGTATTTCTACCACTGTATCATCAAAAGTATTATCTTAGTGAGTTTCAGAGATAGTCAGAATATGAATGTCATCTGTTACTAGCAAGTTACTTATTTCATGAACCTTGTTTCTTAACCTACATATGTTGACATGGGCTATTTTGAGCACTTTTCTGGGATGCTTGGTTGTTTTCATTGCTTTACTGGGAAGCTTAGCAGCAGTAGATATTCTCATGTTATTTATGTTAGTGCAGGGTGAGCTGCACACAGTGGACTCCCTACTAGGACACACCGCCTCAGTGCTAACAGCATATATCTGGTTCATAGGCACATGATTGCTGCATGCAATAGCTGTAGGATCAGCAGTGGCATTCAGGGCAGTTAGAGGGACACCAATTAGGTTACTTACATTGTCTACCAACGCCCCTGGTATAATGTACATTTACTAAGGCATTATGACATCTTAGCGACACAATGGTAGGGATTAACTGAGCTGGGCTTACAAACTCAGAATGCTCACGAGCAGCCAGCTATTACAGCCGATTGGCTTGTGGCGGCCGAGTTGAGGGGGCAAGCAGTGTTACACACATCCATGCCACTATCCCGTGATCAGTCTCTAATCAAATCAAATCCAATTTATTTATATAGCCCTTCGTACATCAGCTGATATCTCAAAGTGCTGTACAGAAACCCAGCCTAAAACACCAAACAGCAAGCAATGCAGGTGTAGAAGCACGGTGGCTAGGAAAAACTCCCTAGAAAGGCCAAAACCTAGGAAGAAACCTAGAGAGGAACCAGGCTATGTGGGGTTGCCAGTCCTCTCCTGGCTGTGCCGGGTGGAGATTATAACTGAACATGGCCAAGATGTTCAAATGTTCATAAATGACCAGCATGGTCGAATAATAATAAGGCAGAACAGTTGAAACTGGAGCAGCAGCACGGTCAGGTGGACTGGGGACAGCAAGGAGTCATCATGTCAGGTAGTCCTGGGGCATGGTCCTAGGGCTCAGGTCCTCCGAGAGAGAGAAAGAAAGAGAGAATTAGAGAGAGCACACTTAAATTCACACAGGACACCGAATAGGACAGGAGAAGTACTCCAGATATAACAAACTGACCCTAGCCCCCCGACACATAAACTACTGCAGCATAAATACTGGAGGCTGACACAGGAGGGGTCAGGAGACACTGTGGCCCCATCCGAGGACACCCCCGGACAAGGCCAAACAGGAAGGAGATAACCCCACCCACTTTGCCAAAGCACAGCCCCCATACCACTAGAGGGATATCTTCAACCACCAACTTACCATCCAGAGACAAGGCTGGGTATAGCCCACAAAGATCTCCGCCACGGCATAACCCAAGGGGGGGCGCCAACCCAGACAGGATGACCACATCAGTGAATCAACCCACTCAGGTGACGCACCCCTTCCAGGGACGGTATGAGAGAGCCCCAGTAAGCCAGTGACTCAGCCCCTGTAATAGGGTTAGAGGCAGAGAATCCCAGTGGAAAGAGGGGAACCAGCAAGGCAGAGACAGCAAGGGCGGTTCGTTGCTCCTGAGCCTTTCCGTTCACCTTCCCACTCCTGGGCCAGACTACACTCAATCATATGACCCACTGAAGAGATGAGTCTTCAGTAAAGACTTAAAGGTTGAGACCGAGTTTGCGTCTCTGACATGGGTAGGCAGACTGTTCCATAAAAATGGAGCTCTATATGAGAAAGCCCTGCCTCCAGCTGTTTGCTTAGAAATTCTAGGGACAATTAGGAGGCCTGCGTCTTGTGACCGTAGCGTACGTGTAGGTATGTACGGCAGGACCAAATCAGAGAGATTGGTAGGAGCAAGCCCATGTAATGCTTTGTAGGTTAGAAGTAAAACCTTGAAATCAGCCCTTGCTTTGACAGGAAGCCAGTGTAGGGAGGCTAGCACTGGAGTAATATGATCAAATTGTTTGGTTCTAGTCAGGATTCTAGCAGCCGTATTTAGCACTAACTGAAGTTTATTTAGTGCTTTTTCCGGGTAGCCGGAAAGTAGAGCATTGCAGTAGTCTAACCTAGAAGTGACAAAAGCATGGATACATTTTTCTGCATCATTTTTGGACAGAAAGTTTCTGATTTTTGCAATGTTACGTAGATGGAAAAAAGCTGTCCTTGAAATGGTCTTGATATGTTCTTCAAAAGAGAGATCAGGGTCCAGAGTAACGCCGAGGTCCTTCACAGTTTTATTTGAGACGACTGTACAACCATTAAGATTAATTGTCAGATTCAACAGAAGATCTCTTTGTTTCTTGGGACCTAAAACAAGCATCTCTGTTTTGTCCGAGTTTAAAAGTAGAAAGTTTGCAGCCATCCACTTCCTTATGTCTGAAGCACATGCTTCTAGCGAGGGCAATTTTGGGGCTTCACCATGTTTCATTGAAATGTACAGCTGTGTGTCATCCGCATAGCAGTGAAAGTTAACATTATGTTTTCGAATGACATCCCCAAAAGTCTCTAGGCTTCATAAGATACCAGAAAAAGAGCTGTCTGACTCCATCTCAGTGCATTCCATTTCTGGACCTCGAGCTAGACTCACTCGCGTATCACGCGTTTCTATCCCCACGGGGTGTGTCCGGGTTCCGGCTCTGCTTCCAAGTTCCGGCTGGGTCACAGAGTGTGTTTTCAACAATGCCTATGCCAACTGGGGAGGATGGCTTCTATGATGGAAGCTGTTATGGTGGGGCTATTGTTGATACGACCCTTCCAATGCTGAGTGCCAGCCGCACTCCTGGGTGCATCTCGCAGCCTAAGCCGGTCGCTTCGGGTGTCCCTGTCAGGCCCACAGGCCATGGCCCATTGGTGGGACCCTCTGCTATTTTAAGGGGGCTCCCAGGGGCTGAGTTGTATCCACAAGGTGGTCACGACAGACATGTCCCGTCGAGGGTGGGGCACACTGTACGATGGCAACTCAATTGGGGGGTATGGACACTGGTGCAGAGTGCAATGCATATTAATTACCCAGAGCTCTTAAAATTGTCAGAGACTCCAGTCACCCAAGTCATAGACTGTCTTCTCTGCTACCGCACGGCAAGTGGTACCGGTGCTGTTTATTATCGCTGTTTATTATCTATGCATAGTCACTTCACCCCTACCTTCATAAACAAATTTTCTCAACTAACCTGTACATTGAGTTGGTACTTGTACCCCCTGTATATAACCTCATTATTGTTGTTTTATTGTTTTATTGTGTTACTTTTTATTATTTTTTACTTTAGTTTATTTAGTAAATATTTTCTTAACTTTTCTTGAACGGCATTGTTGGTTAAGGGCTTGTAACTAAGCATTTCACTGTAAGGTCTACACTTGTTGTATTTGGCGCATGTGACGAACAAAGTTTGATTTGATTTGTATCTGGCACTTGGCACTTCACCCTGCTTTTGTTGGGCCGACTTGTGCTGGTCAGAACCGAGAGTATGTCAGTAGTTGCATGCATCAACATAACTTTGGCTCGCTCCCTATTGCTGGTGAGCAGTGAGCATTATACCAGCAACAGTGTGTGAAAACCTTACAGAAAACGTTTGACCTCTGTCATTGCCAACAAAGGGTATACAGTGGGGCAAAAAAGTATTTAGTCAGCCACCAATTGTGCAAGTTCTCCCACTTAAAAAGATGAGAGAGGCCTGTAATTTTCATCATAGGTACACTTCAACTAAAATCCAGAAAATCACATTGTAGGATTTTTAATGAATTTATTTGCAAATTATGGTGGAAAATAAGTATTTGGTCAATAACAAAAGTTTATCTCAATACTTTGTTATATACCCTTTGTTGGCAATGACAGAGGTCAAATGTTTTCTGTAAGTCTTCACAAGGTTTTCACACACTGTTGCTGGTATTTTGGCCCATTCCTCCACGCAGATCTCCTCTAGAGCAGTGATGTTTTGGGGCTGTTGCTGGGCAACATGGACTTTCAACTCCCTCCAAAGATTTTTTATGGGGTTGACGCCACTCCAGGACCTTGAAATGCTTCTTACGAAGCTACTCCTTCGTTGCCCGGGCGGTGTGTTTGGGATCATTGTCATGCTGAAAGACCCAGCCATGTTTCATCTTCAATGCCCTTGCTGATGGAAGGAGGTTTTCACTCAAAATCTCACGATACATGGCCCCATTCATTCTTTCCTTTACACGGATCAGTCGTCCTGGTCCCTTTGCAGAAAAACACCCCCATCCACCCCCATGCTTCACAGTAGGTATGGTGTTCTTTGGATGCAACTCAGCATTCTTTGTCCTCAAACACAACGAGTTGAGTTTTTACCAAAAAGTTATATTTTGGTTTCATCTGACCATATGACATTCTCCCAATCTTCTTCTGGATCATCCAAATGCTCTCTAGCAAACTTCAGACGGGCCTGGACATGTACTGGCTTTAGCAGGGGGACACGTCTGGCACTGCAGGATTTGAGTCCCTGGCGGCATAGTGTGTTACTGATGGTAGGCTTTGTTACTTTGGTCCCAACTCTCTGCAGGTCATTCACTAGGTCTCCCCGTGTGGTTCTGGGATTTTTGCTCACCGTTCTTGTGATCATTTTGACCCCACAGGGTGAGATCTTGCGTGGAGCACCAGATCGAGGGAGATTATCAGTGGTCTTGTATGTCTTCCATTTCCTAATAATTGCTCCCACAGTTGATTTCTTCAAACCAAGCTGCTTACCTATTGCAGATTCAGTCTTCCCAGCCTGGTGCAGGTCTACAATTTTGTTTCTGGTGTCCTTTGACAGCTCTTTGGTCTTGGCCATAGTGGAGTTTGGAGTGTGACTGTTTGAGGTTGTGGACAGGTGTCTTTTATACTGATAACAAGTTCAAACAGGTGCCATTAATACAGGTAACAAGTTTTCTACAGTGTAGAAAATAGTTTTAAAAAAAAGAAAGAAACACTTGGATGAGTAGGTGTGTCCAAACTTTTGACTGGTACCGTATATATGCAATCTCTGTATACGTTTACTCTTATTTCACTCATGTAATATAATATTGCTTTTCTGTAAGGGTTGTCGTTTTCAATTGCACCTGTGTTGTTTATAATATGGCTGTCAAAACCTCTCCATACAGTATGCCAGATGTGTTTACAGCACATCTTTGGATTGACACATATCTCATTATAGGGTTTGCAAATGAGCAGCCTGGAATCGACCCCACAGTGTTGACCTTGCATTCTAGACCAGGTGTTGCATACATCTCAATGAAGAAGAAAGTATTTGCACAACCACAACTGTGAATGCACAGCCGCTGGGCTCATAATTCTAATTCATACTCCTAACGAACACGGACTAAGAGTGTGCACTTAGTGAATTACCTCAGACACACCATCAATTATGGTTCTTCATGAATGCCATAGTGTATTAGTTAAATGAATGGTACTCACATATAACAAATACACACAGTTTATTAGGTACACCACCCCATTCCCCAATCTCTACTCGGTAAAGCCCCACCTTATCTCAGCTCACTGGTCACCATAGCAGCACCCACTCGTAGCACGCGCTCCAGCAAGTATATTTCACTGGTCACCCCCAAAGCCAATTCCTCCTTTGGTCATCTTTCCTTCCAGTTCTCTGCTGCCCATAACTAGAACGAATTGCAAAAATCTCTGAAGTTGGAGACTCACATCTCCTTCACTAGCTTTAAGCACCAGCTGTCAGAGCAGTTTACAGATCACTGCACCTGTACATAGCCCATCTGTAAACAGCCATCTATCTACCTACCTCATCCCCATACTGGTATTTATTTATTTATTTAGCTCCTTTGCACCCCAGTATCTCTACCTGCATATTCATCTTCTGCCGATCTACCATTCCAGTGTTTAATTGCTATATTGTAATTACTTCACCACCATGGCCTATTTATTTCCTTAACTTACCTCATTTGCACTCACTGTATATATACTTTTTGTTTTAATTTGTTCTACTGTATTATTGACTGTATGTTTTGTTTATTCCATGTGTAACTCTGTGTTGTTGTATTTGTCGGATTGCTACGCTTTATCTTGGCCAGGTCGCAGTTGCAAATGAGAACTTGTTCTCAACTAGCCTACCTGGTTAAATAAAGGTGAAATAAATAAATAAATTCACGAAAATGGATTGCGCCAACAGACAGTGAGTCACGTGGCCGTGGCTTTCTGTATAAATCAGGAATCAAAGCATTCAGTTACTGTTTGATTGAATGTTTAGAATGGGAAGAACCTAGAATGTTTAGAACCTGTGACCTATGCTACTATGAGCGTGTTACGATGATGAGTGCCAGTCTCGCCAGATTCAGTATCTCAGAAACGGCCACCCTCCTGGGCTTTTCACGCACGTCAGTGTCTTGTTGATGAGAAAGACTTTGAAGGAGAATGGCAAGAATCGTGCAAGCTAACAGGCAGGCCATAACTAGACAAATAAATGCGCAGTACAACAGTGTTGTGCAGAACGGCATCTCGGAACGAACAACTGGTTGATCCTTGTAACGGATCGGCTGTTGCAACAGACGACCAATCTGGGTGCCACTGCTCTCAGCTAAAAACAAGAAGAAGAGGCTAGTTTGAGGTCCTGTTTGAGTGTTTGTTGCAGCTGCAGCGACCCAGGGATGTGTGTGCTTTGGGGACCTTTAACAGAATGTGACTGGCAGGACGGGTGTTGTATGTGGAGGATGAGGGCTGCAGTAGGTATCTCAGATGGGGGGAGTGAGGCCTAAAACGTTTTTTATAAATAAGCATCAACCTGTGGGTCTTGCGACGGGTATACAGAGATGACCAGTTTACAGAGTAGTATAGAGTGCAGTGATGTGTCCTATAAGGAGCATTGGTGGCAAATCTGATGGCCGAATAGTAAAGAACATCTAGCCGCTCGAGAGCACCCTTACCGAACAGCTGGTCGATCTATAAATTACATATCCATAATCTAGCATGGTCATCTGAATCAGGGTTAGTTTGGCAGCTGTGGTGAAAGAGGAGCGATTACGATAGAGGAAACCAAGTCTAGATTTGACCTTAGCCTGAAGCTTTGATATCTCAATTATTACTAGATAGCTACAGTAGTTGCCATGGTAACCAAACAAAACAACTTGTTAGTATAGTTAACCAAACCATCAGTCCTAGCTTAGTATTATGAAAATCGAATTCAACAATACCAATAATAATTTCAATTCGATTTTTGCTTTCAAAAGCCGCTCAAACATAGAACATATAAGTATGAACTATAGCCATTGAATTCTACCATGCCAATATTCTGTGCGTTATTTAAGCAATAAGGCTCAAGGAGGTGTTGTATATGGCCAATATACCACGGTTAAGAGCTGTTCTTGTGCACGACGCAACACTGAGTTCCTGGACACAGCCCTTAGCCATGGTATATTGGTCATTATACCACAAACCCTCGAGGTGCCTTATTGCTATTATAAACTGGTCACCAATGTAATTAGAGAAGTAAAAATAAATGTTTTGTCATACCCGTGGTATATGATCTGATGTACCATGGCTGTCAGCCAATCAGCATTCAGCATTCAGGGCTCGACCCACCCAGTTTATAAAGGGAAATAATGCACATTCTAGAATGCCTGTCAAACCAATCAGAAATGAGTATTCAACAATGCCATGGTATAATAGTGTTTATTAGTTTTATAGCTTAACTAGCCCATGACCAGGCTATACATATGCTGTGACTTCAAAAATGATTTATACCCCTTCACTTATTCTACATTTTGTTGTGTTAAAGCCTGAATACAAAATGTTTAAAAATATTTTTTTCTCTCACCAGTCTACACACTATACCCCATAATGACAATGTGAAAACATGTTTTTAGAAATGTTGGCAAATATCTCACTCCCCTGAGTCATTACTTTGTAGATGCATTTTTTGGCCACGATTAGAACAGTTTTTGGGGGTAAGCCTTTGCACACCTGGATTGTACATTATTTGCTCATTATTCTTTTTCAATTCTTCAAGCTCTGATAGATTTTCAAGCTGATTTAAGTCAAACCTGTAACTAGGCCGCTGAGTGTCGTCTTGGTAAGCCACTCCAGTATAGATCTGTGTTTTAGGTTACTGTCCTCCTGAAAGGTAAGTTTGTCTACCAGGTTTTGCGCTCGAATTTTGCTTGTGCTTATAGCTGTATTTATTTTTATTAGAAAAACTCCTTAGTCCTCGCCGATGACGAGCATAACCATAATATAATGCAGCCACTACCATGCTTGAAAATATAAACAGTGGTATACAGTGATGTGTTGTGTTGGATTTGCCCAAACCAGTGGAGGCTGCTGAGGGGAGGATGGCTCATAATAATAGCTGGAACAAAGCGA
Source organism: Oncorhynchus clarkii lewisi (assembly GCF_045791955.1). Classification (NCBI taxonomy): domain Eukaryota; kingdom Metazoa; phylum Chordata; class Actinopteri; order Salmoniformes; family Salmonidae; genus Oncorhynchus; species Oncorhynchus clarkii. Next base: position 22,537,031 of record NC_092166.1, on the reverse strand, counting down.
AACCATGTGTTTGACATTTGACGTTGATACCATTCCACTGATTCCGCTCCAGCCATTATCACAAGCTCGTTCTCCCCAAGTTAAAGTGCCATCAACCTCCTGTGCCCCAAACTTAGCACTTTGTATTCAAGACAAAAAAGTTCTACAGTTGCACCATCGAGAGCATCCTGACCGTTTGCATCACAGAGGGTAGTGCGTAAGGCCCAGTACATCACTGGGGCTAAGCTTCCTGACATCCAGGGGAATGTGTCAGAGGAAGGCCCAAAAAATGGTCAAAGACTCCAGTCCCCCAAGTTCTAGACGGTTCTCTCTACTAACGAATGGCAAGTGGTACTGGAGCACCAAGTCTTGGACCAAAAGGCTCCTTAACAGCTTCTACCCCCAAGCAATAAGACTGCTGAACAATGAATCAAATGGCCACCCGGACTATTTACATTGACCACCCCTTTGTTTTTACACTGCTGCTACTCGCTGTTTATTATCTATGCATAGTCACTTTACAAATTACTTCGACTAACCTGTACCCCTGCACATTGACTCGGTACCAGTACCCCCTGTATATAGCCTCGTTATAGCTATGTAATTTTTACTTGTATTTTTTTATATTGTTTTTTCACTTTAGTTTACCTTTATTACTTTATTTACCTAATATTTTCCTAGCATTTCACTAAGGTCTACCTACACCTGTTGTATTTGACGCATTTGACAAATAACATTTGATTTGAAAAAGTACCACTTTTTTTACAGTATTACTTAAGTACCTTGTTGCAAACAGGATGCATGTGTACAGAATAAAAATATTCCAAAAGTCTTCCTTCTTTTCACTGTCATTTAGGTTGGTATTTTGGAGTAACTACAATATTATTGATCCATACTCAGTTTTCTCATCATAACCATAACTGTTTTAAAATCCCCATTGGCCCCCTGAGCAGTTTCCTTCCTCTCCGTCAGTTGAGTTAGGAAGGACGCCTGTATCTTTGTAGTGACTAGCTGTGTTGATACACCGTCCATAGCCTAATAAATAACTTGCACCATGCTCAAAGCGATATTCAGTGTCTACCAATCGGTGATCTTCTTTGCGAGGCATTGGAAAAACCTCCCTGCTCTTTGTGAATGAATCTGTGCTTGAATTGCGCTACTCGATTGAGGGACCTTACAGATGGGGTACAGAGATGGGGTAGTCATAAAAAATCATGTTAAGCACTTATTGAACACAGAGTCCATGGAACTTATTATGTGATTTATTCATCCTTAAGAGTCTAAGTAACATCATTTTAAGATAGAGATATGTCAGTTTAAGCTGGAGATATTATTATTTGCATGGGCTGCATCTCAATCCACCGCATCCGCCTATGTTGGCCGAGCTGTTTGTCAAAAGTTGAGACATCGTTGGTCTTCCCACCAAAATGTCTGTCGCGTCTGAACGGTTTGGTCTACAAACTAATGTGACCCCACTATGGAAAGAGAGATTCTCCGTTTTGCTCTACGACCCCCACAAGTGTCACGGGACTCGTCTGAAGGTAAAACGGTACCGATTTTTAAAAAATGAATGCAAGTATGGAGATAGTTTTGTGCCAACAAAATAAAAGGGTCACATATGTGTCCAAAAAACACAAATATGGTATATCTCCTAGATATAGGAAAGACACTTCAAAACCTTATTCCTTATGACTTATTTCTGTTTTGCCACTTATGAATGTCTTACTCAATTTCAATACATTTCTATGGGCTATAGTAGTGAAGGCCAAATTCAATATTTTCTTTAAATCATTTATGATACCTACAGGGGTCCTAAAATTCAAAATCAGATCGCTAAATAATCCATGGTAAGACCATCTTAAGACCATTTTAGGCTTTGACATTTTTACTCCTGAACTTATTTAGGCTTGCCATAAATCATTTCTAAAATGTTCTACAAACAAAATTCCACTTTGACATTATGATGTATTGTTTGTAGCTCACTGACACAAAATTTAAATGTTATGAATTTTATATTCAGGCTGTAACAAAATGTTGAAAAATGAAGGTAATCTATTTTAAATTCAGGCTGTAACACAACTAAATGTGGAAAAAGTAAAGGGGTGTGAATACTTTCTGAAGGTACTGTATTGTTATACAACTCTGTAACTCTATGAGGCAGTCCATTATGTAGAAAACTATTGTGCTGTATTCATTATAATGCACATAACACTCTTAATTGAATCCATTACATTCTCTACCTGCATCCTCATTCTGTCAACCACTGTGTGCATGACGAATGTATACTGAATGCTGTCATGGAGACGTTGCCTCTCCTTGGATACATCCCAAATAGCATCCTATTCCCTATGCAGTGCACTAATACCCCCATGGGCCTTGGTCAAAATAAGTGCACTATATAGGGAATAGGGTGCCATTTGGGGTGCAACCCTGTGTTGTGTTTATGAGGTATGATTGCCAGGATGCCGTGTGTGCATTATGTGATTTATGGCAGGGTAGCAGTGTATCCTCAAGCTGTACTACTGACTCAATGTTGTATAGGATGACGGTAGTAGGATACATTGAGCCTGTCTGTTTTTCTGTGGAAGACTGTCATATTTCTAATCTGTGCAAAGTACGCATTGCGGGTTGTCCTCAATGGTGGTAGTTTTCTGTTGTACAACAATATACTGTAGGACTCATCAGGGGTTACCCCTATCAATAAAGATAAGGTTTCCTCTCTTTCATTTCCACTTCATGTTTTGTTTAGTCCTGTTTTGGACTTTTTATGGACTGTCGCAAGATACATTTCTGTGCTTGTGATTATGCATTATGTACTTCTAGTGCAGCTGTTGAATTTCATTATTGTTCAGTGTATTTTTGCTGACTATTGGTTGATGCCCTCCCACATACTGAAGTATTCCTGAAGATGCACAAACTGTCTTTCTGTTGTGTAAGATATAGTACAGTCTGTGTCAAACCTATATTACAGAATATAAGTCCATGCCCACTCAATCCCAGCAGACCACACATTTATTGTATTTAATTACCTAGGTGTATAGCAATAACATCAGAGCACCATTCTAGAGGGTAACTTACAATACAATGCTGTCGAGGCAGTGCAAACGAAAAGTGTCTGAGATCCACGTGGCTAGTTGAGAGAGAGAGAGAGAGAGAGACACTACTCATATTGCCCACCCAGTGTCAGGAAACAAAAACCCAAACAACTGGTGTCGCTCTATCCTAATTGCCCCATAGTGAAACAGATTGTTTGCACTCCCTTCCAGTACTGCTGTTTGAGGGCCTTTCTTTTAATTAAGGTTGCAAAATACAATTATAGATGGAGAACATGCCTCATTTAACAAACAACATAAAAGTGAATCAGAGCTGCTATGGTGCGATGTGCACATAATAATGTATATTTCTTCACTGCAGACCCCCAACCTTCCTAGAGGAAGTCTTACCAGGCAAATGTCCTGTTCTGTCTGATTTGTATAGGTCAGCATTTTGACAAAATGAGGATGACAAACCTATTTACCTACCACCTGTGTATTATATTCTGTAATATCCCTGCCTATGTCGGTCATCCTAGATCTACAGAGTGAGGTTGATACAGTACATTGAATGACAGACTGACCTAGTGGGGGCAACATAATAACACAGCAGGTTAACTAACCCTTAATGTGTGTTCCATATTGATCTTCATTTGAAATCTCTACTTAAAGAGGAGCTTGGTCCTGAATGTTTGTGATGCATTACATGTTTGTGATGCCATTACAGCCCTCTTTAGTGGTTCTGATGGTTTATTGGCGGTTGAATATTTCATTTCTGGATAAGGTTATTGCGCCTGAAGTGTACTGTACAAGGTGGACTATAAAGTATGATTGCTCTATTGACTTCCCTTGTGGGAGTCGTCAAACCCTAGGTGGTGTAGCAATTGAGCAGGGAATGGTTATTCTGTCTATGATGCAGTTGTAAGTGAACTGTGGGCAATAATGAAAACAATATTATACCTCTCCGACATATTAAACCACTCTTTCTTTAACCATATTTGTTTGAATATGGTGTATTGAATAATAACTTGTGTAATTAAAAAGTAAATGGATGTAGATTCAATTTAGAATCAGTACACAAAGGAAAATCCCTAAGTGCTGCATACATCACATAGTAAAGCTGTTTTCTTAAACATAATAAAATAGGCACATTTTAAAAAGACTGTTTCTTATGCCAGGGAATGGCCCAACAAGTAAGCCTCCTAAATGCATTGCTGTGGTCATGAGTGGAGCAGCTAGGCTTTAGCAGCATGGGGGACTGATAGCTGCTACAAACTCCCCATTCAAGGAGTAGAAGGATCTTGTAGGATTGTAACCTACTGATTCAGTCAATAAAAAGCGTGAGCAGGCAGCACACTCCAAGTCCCATAATGCGCAAGGCTCCTGGCTGGAGTATACCATCAACACTACTTCTTCTCCAACACCCCCCCCCCCCGCCACTTTACTTACTCCCATGTCAGTTTTTTTACCCACCAGCCAATGAAACACAGGGTTACATAAAGATTACCAAAGTCTATGATGTTCCTTTTCCTCCATTTCCTATAATCAGATCTTACATGACTGAGTCAAAGTGAGTGTGGCGGAGGAAGGAAGGTGGACGCATTTGTTGGGTCATTCTCTCCCACTAATGACATAACACAGCAGAAGAAGAGCTTTAGAGCTCCTTCTTGTTCCTGATGGAACCACAGAGAGAGGAGAGTCTCCATCCGGGAGGGATGCCCACCTTGGATTAATATTTAACCAGGTTGCGTGCTGCTGTCTCTATGTTGCCACAGAACTCCCTGCCTCCTATTTCAGGGATGTGTGTGTGTGTGTGTGTGTTTGTTTGAGGGTCTTCGTAGACTCTCATGTTCACATGTTCACTAAAAAACCATCTGACAAAATCAGGAACATTGGTCTGGATGGCGGATCTTCTGCTCAGGCTTTCCACTCCTTAAAATGGAATGTTTCTGCGATAAACTTAACACTAAAGCAGCTAGCCCCACACTGCTAACCCCCCTCTCTCTCTCTCTCTCTCTCTCTCTCTCTCTCTCTCTCTCTCTCTCTCTCTCTCTCTCTCTCTCTCTCTCTCTCTCTCTCTCTCTCTCTCTCTCTCTCTCTCTCTCTCTCTCAATTCAGGGCACTTTATTGGCATGGGAAACATATGTTAACATTTCCAAAGCGAACTGAAGTAGATAATATACAAAAGTGAAATTAACAATAAAAATTAACAGTAAACATTACACTCACAAAAGTTCCAAAATAATAAAGACATTTCAAATGTCATATGTATATATACAGTGTTGTAATGATGAGCGATCAACAGTTGATTCTAAGATTTGTATTTGATCATGTATGTTTTTGCTGTTTGTTCTTTGTTATAGAGCAAAAAAAGATTGGAGATGTGTTTTACCCATACATCTCCATTTTGAATAGATAATTATTTGTGTTGTTGTTTGTTTAGTGTTTTCCAATTTTCCCAGAAGTGGTTAGAGTCTATAGATTGTTCAATTACATTGAGCTGATTTCTGACGTGCTGTTCCTTCTTTTTCCATAGTGTATTTCTGTATTGTTTTAGTGATTCACCATAGTGTAGACTCAGGTTTTCTGGGTCTCTATGTTTTTGGTTAGACAGGTTTCTCAATTTCTTTCTTAGGTTTTTGCGTTCTTCATCAAAACATCTGTCATTGTTGCTCATTGTTTTCTGTTAGAAATGTTTTGATTTGATAGAGAAGTTGAGAGGTCAAATATACTGTTTAGATTTTCTACTGCCAAGTTGACACCTTCACTATTACAGTGGAACGTTTTGTCCAGGAAGTTGTCTAAAAGGGATTGAATTTGTTGTTGCCTAATTGTTTTTGGTAGGTTTCCACACTACATTACTTCCATTTATAGCATTTCTTAATATTACTCAGTTCCTTAATATTACTCAGTTGGCTTTGATGCCTCATGATTGAGTATTACTCTGTTCAAGTAGACTGTGTGATTTTGTTGTGATCTGATAGGGGTGTCTGGGCTGACTGTGAACGCTCTGAGAGACTCTGGGTTGAGGTCACTGATAAAGTAGTCTACAGTACGACTGCCAAGAGATGAGCTATACAGTTGAAGTCGGCAAGTTTACAAACACTTAGGTTGGAGTCATTAAAACTAATTTTTCAACCACTCCACAAATGTCTTGTTAACAAACTATAGTTTTGGCAAGTCGGTTAGGACATCTACTTTGTGCATGACACAAGTAATTTTTCCAACAATTGTTTACAGACAGATTATTTCACTTATAATTCACTCTATCACAATTCCAGTGGGTCAGAAGTTTACATACACTAAGTTGACTGTGCCTTTAAACAGCTTGGAAAATTCCAGAAAATGAAGTCATGGCTTTAGAAGCTTCTGATAGCTAATTGACATAATTTGAGTCAATTGGAGGTGCACCTGTGGATGTATTTCAAGGCCTACCATCAAACCCAGTGAATCTTTGCTTGACATCATGGGAAAATCAAAAGAAATCAGCCTAGACCTCAGAAAAAAACTGCAAATGCTTGAAGGTACCACGTTCATCTGTACATAAATAGTGTGCAAGTATAAACACCATGGGACCACACAGCCGTCATACCGCTCAGGAAGGAGACATGTTCTGTCTCATAGAGATGAACGTACTTTGGTGCAAAATGTGCAAATAAATCCCAGATCAACAGCAAAGGATCTTGTGAAGATGCTGGAGGAAACAGGTTCAAACGTGTCTATATCCACAGTAAATCGAGTCCTGTATTGTCTTAACCTGAAAGGCCGCTCAGCAAGGAAGGAGCCACTGCTCCAAAACCGCCATTAAAAAAGCCAGACTATGGTTTGCAACTGCACATGGGGACAAAGATCGTACTTTTTGGAGAAATGTCCTCTGGTCTGATGAAACAAAAATAGAACTGTTTGGCCATTATGACCATCGTTATGTTTGGAGGAAAAAGGGGGATGCTTTCAAGCCGAAGAACACCATCCCAACAGTGAAGCACGGGGCTGGAATTCTCATGTTGTGGGGGTGCTTTGCTGCAGGAGGTAGATGGCATCATGAGGCAGGAAAAGCCTACTTCCAAAGTTGTGGCAAAATGTCTTAAGGACAACAACGTCAAGGTATTGGAGTGGCCATCACAAAGCCCTGACCTCAATCCTATAGAACATTTGTAGGCAAAACTAAAAAAGCGTGTGCGAACAAGGAGGCCTACAAACCTGACTCAGTTACACCAGCTCTGTCAGGAGGAATGGGCTAAAATTCACTCAGTTTATTGTGGGAAGCCTGTGGAAGGCTATCCAAAACATTTGACCCAAGTTAAACAATTTAAAGGCAATGCTACCAAATACTAATTGAGTGTATGTAAACTTCTGACCCGCTGGGAATGTGATGAAAGAAAAGTAACAAAGCCTACCATCAGTAACACACTAGGCCGCCAGGGACTCAAATCCTACAGTGCCAGACGTGTCCCCCTGCTTAAGCCAGTACATGTCCAGGCCCGTCTGAAGTTTGCTAGAGAGCATTTGGATGATCCAGAAGAAGATTGGGAGAATGTCATATGGTCAGATGAAACCAAAATATAACTTTTTGGTAAAAACTCAACTCGTCGTGTTTGGAGGACAAAGAATGCTGAGTTGCATCCAAAGAACACCATACCTACTGTGAAGCATGGGGGTGGAAACATCATGCTTTGGGGCTGTTTTTCTGCAAAGGGGCCAGGACGACTGATCTGTGTAAAGGAAAGAATGAATGGGGCCATGTATCGTGAGATTTTGAGTGAAAACCTCCTTCCATCAGCAAGGGCATTGAAGATGAAACGTGGCTGGGTCTTTCAGCATGACAATGATCCCAAACACACCGCCCGGGCAATGAAGTAGTGGCTTTGTAAGAAGCATTTCAAGGTCCTGGAGTGGCCTGCCAGTCTCCAGATCTCAACCCCATAGAAAATCTTTGGAGGGAGTTGAAAGTCTGTGTTGCCCAGCAACAGACCCAAAACATCACTGCTCTAGAGGAGATCTGCATGGAGGAATGGGCCAAAATACCAGCAACAGTGTGTGAAAACCTTGTGAAGACTTACAGAAAACGTTTGACCTCTGTCATTGCCAACAAAGGGTATATAACAAAGTATTGAGATAAACTTTTGTTATTGAAATACTTATTTTCCACCATAATTTGCAAATAAATTCATTAAAAATCCTACAATGTGATTTTCTGGATTTTTTTTCTCATTTTGTCTGTCATAGTTGAAGTGTACCTATGATGAAAATTACAGGCCTCTCTCATCTTTTTAAGTCGGAGAACTTGCACTATTGTTGGCTGACTAAATACTTTTTTGCCCCACTGTATATCTCACTAGGTCAGGGTATTTAAGTCTCCATATATCCACTAATTCCAATATATCCATGACATTCATGACATTCAAGTGCCCGAGGGTGATAGTTTGTGGTGTGATTTCCTTTCCGGTCCCTAGAGGTATTTAAGACCGTATTAAAATCTCCCATCATTATAATAGTCTAGTATCTAGTGTTGCTTTGTAGAGTTGATCAATTATTATATATATTTTCTAAGAAGCTTGGATCATCATTATTTGGACCGTATAGGTTAATAAGCCATATCTGTTTATTGTCCAATAACATATTTAAAATAATCCATCTACCTTGATGATCTGTTTGGACAATTTGCACATTTGGCTCAAGATTACTGTTAATTAAAACCATCACCCCTTTTGAATTTCTTTGTCCATGGGATAAATATATTTTGCCCCCCCCCAGTCCTTTTTCCACAAAACTTCATCAAAACTTCATCTAAAATAGTTGAATGAGTTTCCTGTAAACAATAGATATTATATTCCTTCTCTTTTGGCCAGGTAATACTGATCGTATTTTCTTTTTATCTGCTAAGCCATTACAATTGTAACTGGCTATACTTATTTCACCACCTGCCATAATGAGACACAACTTTCAATTCTATTTATCAAAATATATGTTTGTAAACATACCATTAAAAAGTAACATGATGGTGATATATAGCTGTACCATGATATTTGCATTGCTACTAAGCATTGCTAAGTAAACCTCCAATTGGTCCCCACTATTCCACCCGCTGAAAGCCCTCCTCATCCCGAGTTGGGTTGTCATCCCAATGCCCGGCAGACCACCCCCGACCCCCCCGTATCCCATAGCCCTGAAAAGACTGGGATCCATCCTTCGAAAAGAGCACACAGTGCCATTTACAGAACAGAAGTTAACAGAACAAAACTGCCAAATGCATTTCCATCGCACTCACCTCGATTTGTATTATATATAGCCATCAAAAAATATATATTTTAAGAATCCTGTTTCTTATATTCCATAATTAGCTATTAATATTTGTAGTAATGTAGGCAATATATGAAAATGATTTTTACCTCTCACCAGTCTCGCCATTACCAAAATTACATTATTACAATCAATTATTATATTGGCAAACAATCGTTGTGAATCATCCTCTATTGTCCCTAACATCTTTTACTCCTTCGCAACAGTTGTGGGATACACACATACACCCACACACTCATACACACTCAACCCTTTCCCCCAACACAACCATAGGCTCACATTATCAACAGTTGCGCAGTTGCGCATTCCAGAGCCCAACTCAAGAAAGGTCTTGATTTACAAATGCATATACAGTTGCAGCTGTATGAGAAGGCCTGCAAGACCATGCAAAAAAATGGGCAGAAATTGAGAGATTGTATTAACCATTGTCACGTCCTAGATGATGGAGGTCAAATGTACACATTTCCCTGAAACACCCACAACACGTTCCCCTGTATTGACCATATTCCCAAGCATCTCCATGCAGTCAGACGTTTGATTTTGTGCCACCAGGGCCACAATAATATACCCCCTCTGTCAATGTCCGAGTGTTACCCCTCCCCATGGGTTACTGCAGCAGTGTTGCCAGCACTGCCACTGCCTGGGTGGGGGCACCCCACCGGAATCCCCACCGGCTAGGTACAAGGGTGTCAAGGTTCTCATTAGCGGCTTTGAGAATTTCCTTGTATAGTATGCTCTCCCTTTAGGGGGCTTTGGCTTTGCAGGACCAACCCTGCCAAGCAGGCTCAGAATCTTGAGGGGGCGGTGCTGCTCTAGGTCTCTGACCGCATTTTGTCAGCATACAGACCGCTTACAGCAGGCCCATAAAACAGTTAGGGTCTTCTCCTTAGTATCTGGGTCTTTCAGGTGGGTGTCTAGGGTATAGGGTTGTGGACCGTTCCATCAATATAGGATCGTAAATAAATAAATGAAATGTGTTTTATAAATGTGAAATGTGTTTTATTAGGATCCCATTAGCTGTTGTAAAAGCAGCAGCTACTCTTCCTGGGGTCCTCACAAAACATGAAACATAATACAGAATGACATAATACAGAACATCATTCAACAAGAACAGCTCAAGGACAGAACTACATACATTTTTAAAAAGGCAAACAGCCTACATATCAATGCATACACACAAACTATCTAGGTCAAATAGGGGAGAGGCATTGTGCCACGAGGTGTTGCTTTATCTGTTTTTTTAAACCGGGTTTGCTGTTTATTTGAGCATTATGATATGGAAGGAAGTTCCATGCAATAAAGGCTCTATATAATACTGTACGTTTTCTTGAATTTGTTCTGGATTTGGGGACTATGAAAAGACCCCTGGTGGCATGTCTGGTGGGAGAAGTGTGTGTGTCAGAGCTGTGTGTAAGTTGACTATGCAAACAATTTGGGATTTTCATCACATTAATGTTTCTTATAAAAAGAAGAAGTGATGCAATCAGTCTCTCCTCAACTCTTAGTCAAGAGAGACTGGCATTCATAGTGTTGATATCAGCCCTCTGATTACAATTAAGAGAAAAATGTGCCGCTATGTTCTGGGCCAGCTGCAGCTTAACTAGGCCTTTCCTTGCAGCACTGGACCACACGACTGGACAATAATCAAGATTAGACAAAACTTGAGCCTGCAGAAGTTTTTAGAGTGTGGTGTCAAAAAAGCAGAGCATCTCTTTATTACGGCTAGGCCTCTCCCCATTTTTGCAACCATTGAAACTACATATTTGGATCATGATAGTTTACTATCTAAGGTAACGCCAAGTAATTTAGTCTCCTCAACTTGTTCAACAGCCACACCATTCATTACCAGATTCAGCTGAGGTCTAGCACTTAAAGAATGATTTGTACTAAATACAATGCTTTTAATTTTAGAGATGTTCAGGACCAGTGTATTCCTGGCCACCCATTCCAAAACAGACTGCAACTCTTTGTTAACGGTTTCCATGACTTCATTAGCTGTGGTTGCTGATGCGGATATGGTTGATTTATCAGCATACATAGACACACATGCTTTGTTTAATGCCAGTGGCAGATCATTGGTAAAAATAGAAAAGAGTAGAGGGCCTAGAGAGCTGCCTTGCGGTACACCACACTTTACATGTTTGGCATTTAAAGACGCTTCCATTAAATAAAACCATTTGAGTTCTATTAGATAGATAGCTCTGAATCCACAATATGGCAGAGATGGAAAAGCCATAGATAGCACTTACGTTTTATCAACAACAGGTTATGGTCAATAATATCAAAGGCTGCATTGAAATCTAACATTACAGCTCCAACAATCCTCTTATTATTATCAATTTCTTTCAACCAATCATCAGTCATTTGTGTCAATGCAGTACGTGTTGAGTGTACTTCTCTAGAAGCATGCTGAAAGTCTGTTGTTAATTTGTTTACAGAGAAATAGCATTGTATTTGGTCAAACACCATTTTTTTCCAACAGTTTGCTAAGAGCTGGCAGCAAGCTTATATGTCTGCTGTTAGTACCAGTAGAGGCCACTTTACCACTCTTGGGTAGTGGAATGACTTTGACTTCCCTCAAGGCCTGAGGATAAAGACTCCTCTAGGCTCAGATTAAAAATATGACAGATAGGAGTGGCCATAGAGTCAGCCATCATCCTCAGTAGCTTTCCATCTTTTCCATGCCAGGAGGTTTGTCATTATTGATCGTTAACAATCATTTTTCCACCTCTCCCACACTAACTTTACAAAATTCAAACTTGCATTGCTTTTCTTTCATTATTAGTTTTTTATGCATGAATATAATTGCTCACTGTTTGTCGTGGACATTTCCTGCCTAAGTTTGCCCACTTTGCCAATGAAATAATCATTTAAATAATTGGCAAAATCAAATGGTTTTGTGATGAATAAGCCATCTGATTCGATGTAAGATAGAGTTGAATTTGTCTTTCTGCCCATAATTTCATTTAAAGTACTCTGTTTTTTTCCATCGTTTGTTATATCATTGATCTTTGCTTCATAATCAAGTTTCTTCTACTTTTTGTTGAGTTTAGGCACATCATTTCTCAATTTGCAGTAAGCAAGCCAGTCAGATGTACAGTCAGACTTATTAGCCACTCCTTTTGCCCCATCTCTTTCAACAATACCGTTTTTCAATTCCTCATCAATTCATGGAACCTTAACAGAAATACCTTAAAGATCAGTTTAACAGTTCAGTTTATTAATAATTGGAAGAAGCAATTTCATAATTTCACCAAGTGCAGCGTCTGGATGCTCCTCATTAATCACATCAGACCAACAAATATTTTTAACATCATCCACATAAGACTCTTAGCAAAATCGTTTTTTATGATCTCTTGTACACTATTTTAGGCCCAGCTGTTGGAACTTTGGCTTTTCTGGATACAGCCACTGTATTGTGATCACTGCATCCAATAGGTACGGATATAGCTTTAGAACTTTGTTCTACAGTGTTAGTAAAAATGTGATCGAAGCATGTAGATGATCTTATTCCTGTAGTGTTTGTAAACACCCTGGTAGGTTGATTAATAACCTGAACCAGATTACAGGCACTGGTTACAGTAAGAAGCTTCCTCTTGAGTGGACAGCTTGATGAAAACCTGTCAATATTCCGGTCCCCAAGAAAGTAGACCTCTCTGTTTCCATCACTTACACTATCAAGCATTTCACACATTATATTTAGTTACTGACTGTTAGCACTTGGTGGCCTATAGCAACAACCCAAAAGAAAAAGGCTTTAGATGTGCCAGGTGAGCCTGCAACCATAACACTTCAATAACACTTGACATAAGATCTTCTCTAAGCATTACAGGGATATGGCACTGAATATATACAGCAACTCCTCCCCCATAAGCATTTCTGTCTCTTCAATAAATGTTATATCCTTGCATCAAATTAATTATCTAAGTGAGGGGGAAGGAATGTTGTCACCTCCATGCAGGTGTTTGTCCCCCTGTGTGCTGAGGGTGGTCAGGTTCTTGTCCGGTTCTGGCAATTAGGTTGCCATAGACTTGTACATGTCCCGGGGCCTGGAAATGATAGATTCTCCATCCTGGAGGGAGAAATCAATCTTTATTAAAGTATGGGGATTCTAGTGGGGGGATATAAACTGTCAACTGCGTTTATTTTCAGCAAACTTAATATGTGTAAATATTTGTATGAACATTTCTGGGGGGAATGGCCCTAGCCCTCACCCTCCGATCCAACAGGTCCCAGACGTGCTCAATGGGATTGAGATCTGGGCTCTTCGCTGGCCTTGGCAGAACACTGACATTCCTGTCTTGCAGGAAATCACGCACAGAACGAGCAGTATGGCTGGTGGCATTGTCATGCTGGAGGGTCATGTCAGGATGAGCCTGCAGGAAGGGTACCACATGAGGGAGGAGGATGTCTTCCCTGAGATTGCCTGCAATGACAACAAGCTCAGACCAATGATGCTGTGACACACTGCCCCAGACCATGACGGACCCTCCACCTCCAAATCGATCCCCCTCCAGAGTACAGGCCTCGGTGTAACGCTCATTCCTTCCACGATAAATGCGAATCTGACCATCATCCCTGGTGAGACAAAACCGCGACTCATCAGTGAAGAGCACTTTTTGCCAGTCCTGTCTGGTACAGCGATAGTGGGTTTGTGCCCATAGGCAACGATGTTGCCGGTGATGTCTGAGGATCTGCCTTACAACAGGCCTACAAGCCCTCAGTCCAGCCTCTCTCTGCCTATTGTGGACAGTCGGAGCACCAATGGAGGGATTGTGCGTTCCTGGTGTAACTCGAGCAGTTGTTGTTGCCATCCTGTACCTGTCCCTCAGGTGTGATGTTCGGATGTACTGATCCTGTGCAGGTGTTGTTATACTTGGTCTGCCACTGCAAGGACGATCAGATGTCCGTCCTGTCTCCCTGTAACGCTGTCTTAGGCGTCTCACAGTACTGACATTGCAATTTATTGCCCTGGCCACATTTGCAGTCCTCATTTCCTCCCCAGTGGAGGTTCCTCGCGGCGAGGCCCATCCGTGCTGCTAGTTGAGTGCTAACGCTGGACATCTGGAGGTCTATGGAGCCCAGAGGGGCTTCTGCTGCTCCAGAAGGCTTCAACGCTGACTAGCTTCCAGACCCGCCATTTAACATCCCCATTACAGCGCTTTCAGAAAGGATTCATACCCCTTGACTTATTCCACATTTTGCTGTGTTACAGCCTGAATTCAAAATGGTTTAAATATTTTTTTTCACCCATCTACACACAATAGCCCATAATGTGAAAACATGTTTTCAGAAATGTTTTCAGATTTATTGAACATGAAATACAGACTTATCTAATTTATATAAGTATTCACACCCCTGAGTCAATAATTTGTAGAGGGACCTTTGACACCGATTACAGATGTGAGTCTTTCTGGGTAAATCTCAAAGAGCTTTCCACACCTGGATTGTGCAACATTTGCCCATTTATTATTTTTAAATTCTTTAAGCTCTGTCAAATTGGTTGCTGATCATTGCTAGACAACCATTTTAAGGTCTTGCCAAAGATTCTCAAGTAGATTTAAGTCAAAACTGTAACTTGGCCACTCAGGAACATTCACTGTCTTCTTGGAAAGCAACTCCAGTGTAGATTTGGCCGTGTGTTTTAGGTTATTTTCCCGCTGAAAGGTGAATTTATCTCCCAGTGTATGATGGTATGCAGACTGAACCAGGTTTTTCTCTAGGATTTTGCCTGTACTTAGCTTCATTACGTTTCTTTTTTTATCCTGAAAAACTCCCCAGTCCTTAACGATTACAAGCATACCCATAACATGATGCAGCCACCACTATTCTTAAAAGTATGGTCAGTGCTACTCAGTAATGTGTTTTACTGTATTTGCCCCAAACATAACACTTTGTATTCATGACAAAAAGGGAATTGCTTTGCCACTTTTTTTTGCAGTATTACTTTAGTGCCTTGTTGCAAACAGGATGCATGTTTTGTAATATTTTTATTCTTTACAGACTTCCTTCTTTTCCCTCTGTCAATTAGATTAGTATTATGGAGTAGCTACAATATTGTTAATCTATCCTCAGTTTTCTCCTTTAAGAGCCATTACTCTGTAACTGCTTTAAAGTCACCATTGGGCTCATGGTGAAATCCCTAAGCGGTTTCCGTCCTCTCCGGCAACTGAGTTAGGAAAGACACCTGTATCTTTGTAGTGACTGGGGTGTATTGATACACCATCCAAAGTGTAATTAATAACTTCACCATGCTCAAAAGGATATCCAGTGCCTGCCCCCCCCCCCCCCCATCTACCAATACGTGGCCTTCTTTGTGAGGCATTGGAAAACCTCCCTGGTCTTTGTAGTTGAATCTGTGTTTGAAATTCACTGCTTGACTAAGGGACCTTACAGATAATTGTACGTGTGGGGTACAGAGAAGAGGTAGTCATTTAAAAATCATGTTAAACACTATTATTGCACACAGAGTCCTTGTAACTTATTATGTGACTTGTTAACTAAATGTTTTACTCCTGAACTTATATAGATCTGACATAACAAAGGGGTTGAATACTTAATGACTCTTTTCATTTTTAATTCATTTCTAAACATTTCTAAAAACATAATTCCACTTTGACATTGTGGGGTATTTTATGGGGTATTGTGTGTAGGCAAGTGACAAAACATCTCAATTTAATCCATTTTAAATTCAGGCTGTAACACAACAAAATGTGGAATAAGTCAAGGGGTGTGAATACTTTCTGAAGGCGCTGTATATACAGAAACTACTACAGCTACTTCTCCAAAATGGCCTCCCAGAGAAGAGCCAATAATAGAGCAGTTATGGTGCCAACTGGCTCTTCAGGCTGGCCAGCAGGTTGCACCTCTCTCAAAGATTAGCACCCCCCTCCCAGGCTCACACACTCACACACTCACATATATTGTGTGTGTGTGTGTGTGTGTGTGTGTGTGTGTGTGTGTGTGTGTGTGTGTGTGTGTGTGTGTGTGTGTGTGTGTGTGTGTGTGTGTGTGTGTGTGTGTGTGTGTGTGTGTGTATGTGCGCGCGCGCGCGCGTTGGTCAGTGTGCCAGACAGACCCGAGTCAGTGTCTCTACAATCTGCCCACCATGTGGGGGGATGTTGGGATCTCTCTCCACCACCTGGATGTTGAATACACACCAGGCTTAGAGCTGACACAAGATAGTCAGGATGACGTGTTTCAGGAGCTTCATTATCTATTAATAAGTGCACACAGATTTTCGGATTATGGGCCTATACAGAATTGATCAGCTGCATGATTATTTTAACCTATGTACTGTATTATATTTGCAGTGTACAGATCTAGTGAGGATACAGTGTTCTTTACAAAAAATGAATGAATTAAGTAAAAGTGAATACTTTGACTTAAATATGTCGGACACATGAGCAACACAAATTGGTCTTTATACCTATTACTTATATACTATAGTTTTGGCTATGTGAAACTACTCTTAATTTGGCCCCATGAAACTGGTTGGCTGACATTCTGAAAAAGGAATGCCCTACAGTGTGTCAGGTTAAACCTGCAATGGCACTATAGCTGGACATCTTTATTTAGACATCCTGGCTTTCTGTAAATGTTTAGTGGTCTCATCATAAAGGGATTTTGATCAAATGGGCTACGTCTCTCCCTGCTGGACATTATGTATTCCTATGGGACTTTACAAAAATTGATGTGTACAGGGCAGGTTTCATGTTACATTTCTTAAAAGTGAGGGGCCTCCCGGGTGGCGCAGTGGTCTAGGGTCTGTGCCACCAGAGACTCTGGGTTCGAGCCCAGGCTCTGTCACAGCCGGCCGCGACCGGGAGGTCCATGGGGGAACGCACAATTGGCCTAGCGTCGTCCAGGTTAGGGAGGGTTTGGCCGGTAGGGATATCCTTGTCTCATCGCGCACTAGCGACTCCTGTGTTGCGGGCCGGGCGCAGTGCACGCTAACCAGGTCGCCAGGTGCCCCAGTATGACCCAATCATATTATATATAATTGTAATCAGTAGACTTCAAGGAACACTTACAGTGCCTTCAAAATGTATTCCTACCCCTTGACTAGTTCAAAAGAAATTGTGTTACAGCTTAAATTCAAAAATGAAAAAATAATAATTCTCCCCATCTACACACAATAGTCCATAATGACAAAGTGAAAACACATTTTTAGACATTTTTGAAAATGTTTTGAAAATGAAATAAATGTATATCTAATTTTCATAAGTATTCACACCCCATTGCTATCACACTCCAAATTGAGCTCTGGTGCATCCATTTGACAATGATCATCTTTGAGATGTCATACAACTTGATTGGAGTCAACCTGTGGCCAATTTAATTGTTTGGACACGATTTAGAAAGAAACACCCCTGTCTGTCAGAGTAGTATGTCAGAGTAGAAACTATACCATGAAGTCGAAGGAACTGTCCATAGAGCTCCAAGATAGAATTGTGACGAGGCATATATCTGGAAAGGGTATGAAACAATTTCTAGAGTGTTGAAAGTTTCCAAGAGTCCATCATTGGGAAATTGAATAAATATGGATTTACCAAGTCTCTGCCTGGAGCTGGCCATCCAACCAAACTGAGCAACCAGGAAAGAAGGACCTTGGTCAGGGTGGTGACCAAGAACCTAACAACCACTCTGACCGAACTACAACTGTACTACAGTTCCTTGGCTGAGTTGGGAGAACCTGCCAGAAGGAAAAGCACTTGACCAATCTGGGCTTTATGGGAGAGGGGCTAGACTGAAGCCACTCCTGAGAAAAAGGCACATAACAACACGCCAGGAGTTTGCAAAAAGAAATGTGAAAGACTTATACTGGGGAGAAGATTTCCATTCCAGCAGGACAATGACCCCAAGCAATACTGAAATGGCTTCAGAACAAGAATGTGACTGTCCTTGAGTGACCCAGCCAAAGCCCAGACTTGAATCCCATTGAGAATCTGTGGAAATAATTGCTGTTCAAAGACACTCCCGTTCTAGCTTATATTTTATTTAACCTTTATTTAACTAGGCAAGTCAGTTAAGAATAAATTCTTATTTACAATGACGGCCTACTCAGGCCAAACACGGACGACGCTGGGCCAATTGTGCATCCCCCTATGGGACTCCCAATCACGGCCGGATGTGATGCAGCCTGGATTTGAACCAGGTACTGCACTGAGATGTAATGTCTTAGACTACTGTGCCATTCTGTATGAATGCTTTCAGTGTAAATTTTACTTTTGCATTTAATACACCACATTAAAAGAGTTTTCTGATGGCTTTTCATAATTGTTGCGATCATAAAGGACAAAACAAAGACCATATGATTTTGGTTGTTGATTAAATGTGTTCCCCAAACCAATTTTAAACTATTTTGTGGCCATGTAGACCCAACACAGGGGAAGCCATGACCCAAAACATAATTACAGGTACATTTATTTTCACAATTGACCTTTAGGGGATGCTACAAGCTGACCTGAGGCTTTGCTGAAATGGCAGTATATCAGGTTTTGTTCAGCACGAAAAATGTTATACATCTTGTGCCAATTTTCACACCTATACTGGACTATATCACATTTATTATCATGAACTGCCTGCATATAGAAGACAGATTTCAGATATTTATATAAAATAAGATTTTTTATTACAGAACTAAGGGGCATGGGGTTGTGCGGTTGGCAGTCTTCTCTCCTGCACACCTCAGATTATGGTCTTTAACATAGGCTTCTACTGACTTGATTGGTTTCCATGGTGATGGAGGAAAATACTTTGATGACATAATGCCTGTGCCTTTTCTTTGTCTTTCTTTCATTCTTCCATTTCTGAGAAGTGAACCTGGCAGTGAACCTGTCAGTCTGTCTGTCGTGTCGGTCTCTCTCTGAGGGCCAATAAGTATTTTATTTATGAATAGTATTTTATGGCGGTAGAATGACATTAGCAGTGATTGTCATCACACATTGTCTGCCGTTTGAGCAATGGTGACAGGATGAAATTTGAGAGAGAAAAAAAATCACAGAAAAGTACAATCACAGATGTCGACAGTGGCTTGCGAAAGTATTCACCCCCTTGGCATTTTTCCTATTTTGTTGCCTTACAACCTGGAATTAAAATATTTTTTGAGGGTTTGTATCATTTGATTTACCCAACATGCGTACCACTTTGAAATGCAAAATATTTTTTATTGTGAAACAAACAAGAAATAAGACAAAATAACTGAAAACTTGAGCGTGCATAAAGTCAATACTTTGTTGAGCCACCTTTTGCGGCAATTACAGCTGCAAGACTCTTGGGGTATGTCTCTATGAGCTTGGAACATCTAGCCACTGGGATTTTTTCCCATTCTTCAAGGCAAAACTGCTCCAGCTCCTTCAAGTTGGATGGGTTCCGCTGGTGTACAGCAATCGTTAAGTCATACCACAGATTCTCAATTGGATTGAGGTCTGGGCTTTGACTAGGCCATTCCAAGACATTTAAATGTTTAGCGATATGCTTAAGGCCATTGTCCTGCTGGAAGGTGAACCTCCGTCCCAGTCTCAAATCTCGTTCCCTGTATTTAGCACCATCCATCTTTCCTGCCGATGAAAAACATCCTTACAGCATGATGCTGCCACCACCATGCTTCACTGTGGGGATGGTGTTCTCGGGATGATGGGAGGTGTTGGGTTTGCGCCAAACATAGCGTTTTCCTTGATGGCCAAAAATCTCAATTTTAGTCTCATCTAACCAGAGTAGGTTCTTCCATATGTTTCGGGAGTCTCCCACATGCCTTTCGGTAAACACCTAACATATTTGCTTATTTTTTTCTTTAAGCAAATGATTTTTTTCTGAACACTTTTCCGTAAAGCCCAGCTTTGTGGAGTGTACAGTTAAAGTGGTCCTATGGATAAATACTCCAATCTCCACTGTGGAGCTTTGCAGCTCCTTCAGGGTTATCTTTGGTCTCTTTGTTGCCTCTCTGATTAATGCCCTCCTTGCCTGGTCTGTGAATTTTGGTGGGCGGCCCTCTCTTGGCAGGGTTGTTGCGGTGCCATATTCTTTCAATTTTTTAATAATGGATTTAATGGTGCTCCGTGAGATGTTCAAAGATTCAGATATTTTTTTATAACCCAACCATGATCTGTACTTCTCCACAACTTTGTCCCTGACCTCTTTGGAGAGCTCCTTGATCTTCATGGTGCCGCTTTCTTGGTGGTGCCCTTTGCTTAGTGGTGTTGCAGAATCTGGGGCCTTTCAGAACAGGTGTATATATACTGAGATCATGTGACAGATCATGTGACACTTAAATTGCACACAGGTGGACTTTATTTAACTAATTATGTGACTCTGAAGGAAATTGGTTGGGTCCAGATCTTATTTAGGGGCTTCAAAGCGAAGGGGGTGAATACATATGCATGCACCACTTTTAATTTATTTTAAACAAGTAATTTTTAAAATTTCACTTAACCAATTTGTACTATTTTGTGTATGTCCATTACATGAAATCCAAATAAAAATCCATTTAAATTACAGGTTGTAATGCAACAAAATAGGAAAAATGCCAAGGGGGATGAATACTTTTGCAAGGCACTGTATGCACTGCTATTCAACAGCCACACACCTTTCAAGCTCACAATAGCAATAATGCTCTCCCTCTGATATACAGTACCAGTGAAAAGTTTGGACACACCTACTCATTCCAGGGTTTTTCTTTATCTTGACTATTTTCTACATTGTAGACATCAAAACTATGAAATAACACATGGAATCATGTAGTAACCCAAAAAGTGTTAAACAAATCAAAAGAAGCTAAAGCCATGACATAATTTTCTGGAATTTTCCAGAAAACCCCCAGTCCCCTAGGACCCCGTTCCACTAGCGGAAACCCTCGCCAACAGCCAATGAAATTGCAGGGCGCCAAATACAAATCAACAGAAATCTCATAAATTAAATGTCTCAAACATACAAGTATTAGGCACCCTTTTAAAGATACAATTCTCATTAGTCCAGCCACAGTGTCTGATTTTAAAAATGCTTTACAGCGAAAGCTCCACAAATGACTATGTTAGGTCACCACCAACTCACAGAAAAACCCAGCCATTTTTCCAGCCTAAGAGAGGAGTCACAAAAAGCACAAATAGAGATCAAATGAATCACTAACCTTTGATGATCTTCATCGGATGACACTCATAGGACTTCATGTTACACAATACATGTATGTTTTGTTCAGTAAAGTTCATTTTTATATCCAAAAATCTTATTTTACATTGGCGTGTTGTATTCAGTAGTTCCAAAACATGCAGTGATATTGCAGAGCCACATGAATTCACAGAAATACTAATTGTAAATGTTGATGAAAATTCAAGTGTTATGCATGGAACCTTAGATACACTTCTCCTTAATGCAACCGCTGTGTCAGATTTTTTTTTTTACTTTATGGAAAAAGCATAATCTGAGAACGGCGCTCAGCAAAAATAAATATCCGCCATGTTGCACAGTCAACATTAGTCATAAATAGCATTTTAAATATTCACTTACCTTTGATGATCTTCATCAGAATGTACTCCCAGGAATCGCAGTTCCACAGTAAATGCTTGTTTTGTCCGATAATGTCCATCATTTATGTCCATTTATGTCCAAATAGCTTCTTTTGTTAGGGCGTTTGGTAAACAAATCCAAAAGCGTGTTCAGGTCCAGTTGGACGAAAAGTTCAAAAAGTTATATTACAGGTCGAAGAAACTTGTCAAACTAAGTATAGAATCAATCTTTAGGAGGTTTTTATCATAAATGTTCAATAATGTTCCAACCTGAGAATTCCATTGTCTGTAGAAAAGCAATGGAACGAGAGATACCTCTCATGTGAAATGCGCGTGACTGAGAACAAGGCTGCTGGCAGACCCCTTAGTCAAACAGCTCCAATCCGGCCCTCCTTCACACGAGAAGCCTGAAACAAGGTTCTTAAGACGGTTGACATCTAGTGGAAGCCTTAGGAAGTGCAAAATAACCCATATCCCACTGTGTATTCGATAGGGTAATAACTACAAACCTCAGATTTCCCACTTCCTGTTTGGATTTTTTTCTCAGGTTTTTGATTTAATGACTCCAACCAAAGTGTTTGTAAACTTCCGACTTCAACTGAAGATACTAGATTTTACATGGCCACTTCATCAGCATACAAACTCTACACTTTCTCTCATTCCATTCGTTACCTGTACTAATGTATGAGGTGTGTGTGTGTGTGTGTGTGTGTGTGTGTGTGTGTGTGTGTGTGTGTGTGTGTGTGTGTGTGTGTGTGTGTGTGTGTGTGTGTGTGTGTGTGTGTGTGTGTGTGTGTGTGTGTGTGTGTGTGTGTGTGTGTGTGTGTGTGTGTGATAGATGCTCTCTAAAAGATGTCCTGTGCTATCATGCGTTTTGAAGACTCTCACTCACTGACTCCTCAGTGATAGTGAGGCTGCTGTGTGTGACTGTGGCTGTGTGCAGGCCAGTGAACAGTCTAGTGTGTAATGGTGCTCCTAGCACTAACCTACCCCCCTGTGTGTGTGTGTGTGTGTGTTCTTGGACGCACACTTTTCCAATATATTAAACTGTTATATAAAAAAATAATTCACATTTCTAAAAATGGAAATGTAAGATTGGACCAGTGTAAAGAAAGAAACTAGCACACCTGCACCACACTCCTTCCATTATCAACCAATAGCAGGCGAGTGACAGGGGCTCTGTCACTGCTGCAGTAGTCTAGTTTGCTGCTGTCACTTCTCGTTGATTGTCCCCAGGCGGTGTAGAGGCATGCCGAATCTCACCATGACAGTTCTACAGAGGTAGCTCTGGGTTTGATTATTCAGGCCAAGGCTTTGATGTTGATACATTCACTTCCTGCTAATCCTGCTGCTGCATTCCGACCTCCTCATGCCTGCCTTAAAACCACTTACCCCTACTTCTCACAGTAAACATGACTTACTAAGAAGGGTTCGGTCAATATGTGTATGTAGTGAATCGATAGGCCCTAGTGCTTATTTGATGGATAACGATGAGTTTTCATTGTGAATACAGTGCTAGGGGACGAAGCTCTTTATCTACAATAACAAATGACTTAAACAGAGTGCTGATTCTATGTGATTTTGTTGAAGAGAGAAGGTTTATTCCTTACCTAGCTGAGCCTGATTCACAAAATGCAGTCAACATACCTCAGCTGTCCCTCATATTTCTCGAAGCAATGTACAAGACACTGTCTGTCGTTTACACATGTCCAACAGTCCCCTTGACTAAAACCCATTATCAATTGCAACAACTTTTACATATTATCAAACGCAGCATACTGTAAATACAGTATCTCTCTCTGACATTAAAAGGAAATCTGGTGTTTGGGATTCCTCCCAGACCTAGTTTAATCCCTGTCTTGAGAAGCATTCATATCCCTCAAAGTTTGTCACCACCACGTCGCATACTGGTTAATAAACGCTGCATTCCCCCTAAGCCGTAAGGAGCCTGGAGAAAATAGTTGTGAGAGAAGCTTTGAATTGTTTGCTGACAGCCATATCCGTCTCAGGATGACACAAAACCACTATCTTTTAATTCATTTATTATTTATTTGTTTTATCCACGGGAAGGAGGGTAGTAAACTACTTTATTCTACCTCAAAAACATTGAATAAAACTATTTTTCTGGCAACCTCACCCTACTGTAAGTCTAGTTTAGTCAAGTCTTAGGGCTTTGACGATCATGGAATTTTGGATGGCTGTAATATGCCAGCCAAATGACCGTGGTCTCCGTAATAACCACTTAGTTTTTAAAAATAAAATGCAAATGTTTTCCTCTCTTAAAAATAATGGTTATGGCGGTTATTTTATTTTCATCACAGTCTTGATCCATAACCGTCGGTTACACAGTTATACGTAATTGGTCCAGCAATACTAAGGATGCAATACATTTCTCGATTGGCCATTTCAAAGCCATGGACAGCGCCTCATATGTTCCATGGTTCATTGAAAACAAACATCTATTGAAATGTTTCATCTCTCAATTATACGGTTCATGGAATTGTGTACTGCTTCCCTTGAACATCCTTACCTACCCTATAGCTACAGTTAAAGTCGGAAGTTTACATACACTTAGGTTGGAGTCATTAAAACTCGTTTTCAGTCGGTTAAGACATCTACTTTGTGCACAAGACAAGTACTTTTTCCAACAATTGTTTACAGATTATTTCTGTAATTCACTGTATCACAATTCTAATGGGTCAGAGGTTTACATACACTAAGTTGACCTTGCCTTTAAACAGCTTGGAAAATTCCAGAAAATGATTGCATGGCTTTAGAAGCTTCTGATAGGCTAATTGACATCATTCGAGTCAATTGGGGGTGTACCTGTGTATTTATTTCAAAAGAAATCAGCCAAGACCTCAGAAAAAAATGTTAGTGCTCCACAAGTCTGGTTCATCCTTGGGAGCAATTTCCAAACGCCTGAAGGTACAATGTTCATCTATACAAACAATAGTACGCAAATATAAAAACACCATGGGACCACGCAGCCGTCATACCGCTCAGGAAGGAGACGCGTTCTGTCTCCTAGAGATGTACGTACTTTGGTGCGAAAAGTGCAAATCAATCCCAGAACAACAGTAAAGAACCACAGTAAAATGAGTCCTATATCGACATAACCTGAAAGGCCTCTCAGCAAGGAAGAACCCACTGCTCCAAAACCGCCATAAAAATGCCAGACTACGGTTTGCAACTGCACATGGGGACAAAGATCGTACTTTTTGGAGAAATGTCCTCTAGTCTGATGAAACAAAAACAGAACTGTTTGAACATAATGACCATTGTTATATTTGGAGGGAAAAGGGGGAAGCTTTCAAGCCGAAGAACACCGTCCCAACAGTGAAGCACGGGGGTGGCAGCATCATGTCGTGGGGGTGCTTTGCTGCATGAGGGACTGGTGCACTTCACAAAATAGATGGCATCATGAGGTAGGAAAATTCTGTGGATGTATTGAAGCAACATCTCAAGACATCAGTCAGGAGGTTAAAGCTTGGTCGCAAATGGGTCTTCGAAATGGACAATGACCCCAAGCATACTTCCAAAGTTGTGGCAAAATGGCTTAGGACAACAGCGTATTGGAGTGGCCATCACAAAGCCCTGACCTCAATCCCATAGAAAATTTGAGGGCAGAACTGAAAAAGCGTGTGTGCGAGCAAGGAGGCCTACAAACCTGGCTCAGTTACACCAGCTCTGTCAAGAGGAATGGGCCACAATTCACCCAACTTATTGTGGGAAGCTTGCGGAAGGCTAATTTTTACTAGGATTAAATGTCAGGATTAAATTGTAAAAAACTGAGTTTAAATGTATTTGGCTAAGGTGTATGTAAACTTCCGACTTCAACTGTACAGCTACAGAATCCTCAGATTACCATCAGTAATATTCTGAATAGAACTGAATCCTGAATAGAAGTGGAGGTAGCAAGCTTGCTTGTTGTCGTTGTGGAGTATTCTCCAAATACAACTTTCAGGACTTTCGCTAAAATCAATCCAAATCCAATGTTTCGCATTTTTTTCTTCACTCTTTTCTATGTGTTGGTAGCACTGTTGATCATCTTCGGTCTGGGTGTGTAGCAAGCATGCGTTAGAGAGGTGATGAATGTTCCCAAACAATCTTTGGCAATAAACAGATATTGAGTGATAGATACCCTTACAGTGTTACAGCCAAGTCAATGGGGAATCTGTTCTTCAACATTGATCTATAGCTGGAGCAAGCTGTATTTAAAGTTGCACTATGCAGAAATCGCTCTTCCACTTCCTGGTTTCTAAAACTTTAATGGTTGTCCTAATTTCAGTTTTTGTGACAAAATAAACAAATATTGTGTGTAGATAATTATTGTACCATCTAAACCGGTGTGAAATATATTTTCCATAACCCCAAATATGGTTGTTTCAGCTGTTTGAAGCTGGAGTACAAAACCGAAAGTAAAAGGAAGCATATAAATAAAGCACATAGAACATATCTACTGCTTCTTAGACTTGCTTTCAAGTTGAATGATAGCTCTATAACTCACATTTCTATGTGAATTTGGTCAGGTCGCCCAAAAAGTTACATACTGCCACTTTAATTTAAACTGGAGGGCATCATTATATTTCATCCTGTCATGATGGGGCTCAACTGACTATGGGCCTGTATCTCGGTCTGTAGTACTCCTAATCACGGTCCTCCACTGATCTCAGATCATCTGACCCACGTCTATTCATTTTGATCCAAGAACTTTCGCTACTCGCCACATATGTTCAATTGATGTTCTGTTGTGTATCTTTGTTCCAAAGAAAACACCAAACACATTGCTTCTCTCTGTCGTACGACCATAACCCACACTCATATATCATGCACATAATACAGTATATGTAAGCTGTCTGGCGAAACTGGCAGCCAACTGCAAGTGTTTGTAGTGTTGTCACAATGCCAAGCCTGCCCGCGGAAATGATCCCATGGTGATAGCACATTTTATCAATGCGCTGCTGAAGGGCACTTAGTGTTACGCCAGGCAAAATCCACCCAGGGAAAGTGCTTACAACAAGGAAATATTGTATGCCAAGTGCCTTATGACCATCTAAGGCCATCTCCTCAATGCCTTCTCACAGATTTAATTTTCAAATACTTTATCGACAAGGGAACTTAATTTCATGTCCCATTAGGTTTATATTTAATGAGAATGAAGTGGAGTATTGATGATATTTCGGAGCGTAACCTTATATGGCCTTTGAAGCTTAAATGGCTCTGCTGCAAGGAAATATATGGGCAAAAGAGTTGGAAATTGAAGCAGAATCTTTAAAGCAGTATGTTCCATTTGCCAAACGTTTCATTGCCTTTGTCTCTACAAAATGTCAGTAGCCTTTATCTATCATTTGTAATTAGACTATCAGTCATGTAGACAGAAATGCAGCATTTGAACAGGTATAATGAACATAAAGGGACCAATTTGTCTTAAGACACTCAGTATTAGGAGTTTTCCCCCTGGCAAAACAAACTGAGATATTCCTATAAGAGAGACCTATTTGGCATGCTATATGCTTATGATTGTTGTTTAGACGATGTATCAATCAAAATATAGTTCCATTGATCCAACAGGACTAAGTTGCCTACAGTGTCACTTTGTGATGGATGGACCTTGTGGAGGAGCACTGGGCACAGGGACCAGGCAGTGATGGGCCTCCTGTGCCAGACTGGGACATCATCGTCTGGGATCGATGGTCGCAGACCGCTGCTGTAATGTCCCCCAGGGAGGGGAGACCAAGGAGGGAGGGAAGGGGGATGGGGAGGGACAGTGAAATGGACAAATGGAGCGGACGGACCAACATCCTCCAGGGGACCAATCCCTCCCATCCTCTTGAGCTGCTGTAATTTCCCCCAGAGGAGGGCCTCAGCGCAGCCTGTGTGCCGGAAAGGGAGGGGAGACAGAGGAGGGAGGAGAGGAGGGAAGGGAAGGGGGATGTTGGAAGAGCAGTGAAATGGCCAATGGGGCGGACTGACCAACATCCTCCAGGGGACCAATCCCTTTCATCCACTTGAGTCAGCCACTCCAGCACACACACATGCGCTCACATACATATGCACACACACACACACACACACACACACACACACACACACACACACACACACACACACACACACACACACACACACACACACACACACACAACATATGACCACTGTAATGACAATGACGTTAGAATGAGATCAGCCCTCGTGGGTGGCCCCATCCAATCACATCTTCTGTCACAGCCGATGGACAGACACCACAACCTGATGTATGAAAATACACTCTGTTTAAAGACGTGCACATCAATGTCATTGTCACCGTATCACTGGTTAAAATCCTGCAGACAGTATTGAATTTGTGTCGACCTTTGTTGTGCCAGGACAGGAGGGGAAATAATCAATTTTACTTTGGAACGTATTATCTTTCAACAATGAATGGAATTTCTTTGTCTCTGGATAGATTATCTATTAGATAAGCTGCACAGCAAGTATGTACTTTAGCTTGTTCTTTGGCTATGATTGCATTTCGTCAGCCTTTTTAAGATAAATTATACTTAGCAATACATGTACTATATAGACACTGCATGATGTCTTTTATTAAAGACCAACGTTCCTTCGCAAGGTAGTATATCGATACTTAATGTTTGGAGGGCAGCACTACATGTTATGACGGAACTTGTTCAATGAAAGATTGATTGCATTATTTTATTACAATACCTGTCCTCAGCCACCCATTGCAGCGCAGGCACCAAAAGGTGTTCTCATCCCTTTAATCTCTATCATTACCATCCAGAGGAAGTGAATGGCTCTGATATCTCATATCTGTGATTATAATGATACTTCAAGAGGAATCAAGTCATTCTGTCTGGGGTTAATAAGCATTTTTTATTCAGTTGACCAGCCATAAGCACGCACAAAAAAACGCCAGTGTCCATATTCATACATGACTGAATGTTAAATGCATTATACTGTACCAAGCATGAAGATATTATACAGTAGGCCCTTTGCGGTTGGTATTTCCATTTGGATATAATAACACTCAAATCCATTAAATGCACTTCATGTAGAGTGGAAATCCTGGCTTTAAATGCATCATTATTGTGATTGAGTTAACAAAGGTTCATGCGATGGATTTGGATAATTAAGGGTTGGAATATTAGAATATATGTACTGCGGCATACAAAACAGATGCTCTCAGTGATTACAAACATTGAACTCTTGAGTCCAGTAGTACTCATAAGTCACATGGGATACAGAGTAGTTAGCCTATATCATATAGTGTTTAATGTAGTCCTATTGGAAGATACTCAAATTAGCTTTAACCAATAGTTATTAGTTAGTGGCAAAATCAGGAAAGATGGAAGAAACAATGATTTGTTTTCTTTGGTTTCCAAACTAAGATTCTGCAGTTTGCGCCAAAATCTCTCAATATACCCAAGCTATTTGTCATGAAGCCAGTTCCACAGTTACTGATTTGGGCCATCTGTTACATTGCTTTTGTGATACATTTCCCTCTGGTTTTAGGTGTCATTGCTTGCACAGCATAAAAGTGCTTTTCAGGAAGGGCTGTTTGCCATAAATGCTTCTAATGGAAACTGTGGGTGTCTCTACTTGACCCTGAGAACCTACTTTATGTAGTGTTATCTGTAATGGCTTTACAGTACAGTACTACTACCACAGGCATTAAGCTCCTCTATTTACTACTGTATATTCTATCTCTGCCTGAATTTTAACTGGAAATTTTTATCTTCACCAATCTTCTAAGTGTCAAATCTACTCTGTTATGGCCTAGAAAATAAGAAAAGACGTTAACCTTGCGTAGTGCAGACAGGCAGGCTTGAACAGAACGGCTCTCGTGAGAACATCTTTGGCTCCTTGAGGGTGAATCTCAGAGGAACCACAGGAGAGAGGGGGGCTTATGGCCGCTGGACATGCCTGAATGTCACTACGGTCTGAATGTAATCTAGGTTACTCATGTGTGCATTGCTCTTGGTGCATATGCCATGTGCACACTGCCCCTCGCACAGCCAGCCATTTTGTTTCAGGGATTTTAATTGGAATGATAACATGGAGAGAGAGGAGAGGGTTTTGGAGGGAAATTCACAACCACACATCTCCTTTAATGGCATAAAATACTACCGCAGAAAGAAGAAATCTCAAATCTGTATCAGCTGAGAATCGTTATGGTTGAATGATGTCATGCTATGTATGTATATATTTACTTGTGTGTCTCTTCAGCTGCAATGACATAGACATACACTGAAGGAGCACAGTAGCTGTACAGAGTGATAATGTGGCCCATACTGTATAATGATGATGATTGTGCTCCAGATGTGTGCTGAATCACACATAGTTCACACTCAGCAGTCTGGGCCTGAGGGGACAAGCTCACCATGTGCCTAATGAGGGACACATTAACTGGGGAGGAAGGGGCCTTATACAGCTGTGTGTGTGTGTGTGTGTGTGTGTGTGTGTGTGTGTGTGTGTGTGTGTGTGTGTGTGTGTGTGTGTGTGTGTGTGTGTGTGTGTGTGTGTGTGTGTGTGTGTGTGTGTGTGTGTGTGTTGAATCACTGTGTCCAGGATGAAGACTGATAGTGGCTGGGCTAGGCTGTTGAGCTAGGCTGGGCCTCTATCTGCCTCACTGGAGAGTGTCAGTCACATGCCGTGCTCTCTGAGTACAGTGTAGACTGAGTTTTACGCGCTGTGACATAGCAGTGACATCCGTGGGTTCCGGCATGCAGCACAGCCTGACAGAAGCACAGGCAGCCTAGCCAGCTCTCTGACTGACAACATGGCTGCCTGTGGCTTCATGGCTACTGCCTCCTCCTCCTGTTTGTGGATGAGACACATTTGGACAAAAATGAAAATGCTGCAGACTACTGATCTGGAATACTGGTGGGAATAGTGTTAAGAATTATTCATCATGGGCAGGAGGCAGGACTGGACTGGGCTGCATGCTGAGGAGGCTCTGCCTCTGGCTATGGTTGTGGCTCCAGACTGCAGTGTGTGGAGAGTAGTAACAGCACCCCATAGCCCTGCCTGTCTGTCTGATATGGGCCTCTAAGGGCCAGGCCCAGTGGAACCAAGAGGGCCACACACACACACACACACACACACACACACACACACACACACACACACACACACACACACACACACACACACGCCACTTCAAAGATGAGTAGTATTAGAGGTGCAGTATTTCTGTGGTCTTCTAATTGACTGCAGTGGTCACAGTCTCTTTGTGGTGTCTCTTTGGTGAATCTCTCTGTGATATTCTCTGATTGACAATGAGAATGCAGTAATTAGCAGGTTCAGTTGGTCAACTGTGTCCCGGTGAAGCTATGATTTACTGTGAGATATTGACAGTCCATCCACGTTTCTCCTCCTGGCAGTATGGCAATGTAGTTGCTGTGGTTACCAATCAAAATGGTACCATTTGACTCAAGCCCATGTTGGTATTTGTGATGTTTGTTTGCTGTCTCCTCTATGTTCCCACAAGGGTTTTGAGTGGATGCATGAAATCGTGCCTAGGGATCACTATATAATCCACTATAGACACACAGACGTCTAGAGAGAGGACACATGCATGCACCTGATGGTGATGGTGGTGCTTATCAATGTGCTTAAAGAACAGGTGTTTTCTGGCACTGCAGCCTCAGCCTATGTTCCAAATGGCACCCTATTCCTTTTATAGTATACTTGCCACATTTCAGGCTTCAAACATAAAGATATAAAACTGTATTTTTTTTGTGAAGAATCAACAACAAGTGGGACACAATCATAAGGTGGAACGACATTTATTGGATATTTCAAACTTTTTTAACAAATCAAAAACTGAAAAATTGGGCGTGCAAAATTATTCAGCCCCCTTAAGTTAATACTTTGTAGCGCCACCTTTTGCTGCGATTACAGCTGTAAGTCGCTTGGGGTATGTCTCTATCAGTTTTGCACATCGAGAGACTGACATTTTTTCCCATTCCTCCTTGCAAAACAGCTCGAGCTCAGTGAGGTTGGATGGAGAGCATTCGTGAACAGCAGTTTTCAGTTCTTTCCACAGATTCTCGATTGGATTCAGGTCTGAACTTTGACTTGGCCATTCTAACACCTGGATATGTTTATTTTTGAACCATAGATTGTAGATTTTGCTTTATGTTTTGGATCATTGTCTTGTTGGAAGACAAATCTCCGTCCCAGTCTCAGGTCTTTTGCAGACTCCATCAGGTTTTCTTCCAGAATGGTCCTGTATTTGGCTCCATCCATCTTCCCATCAATTTTAACCATCTTCCCTGTCCCTGCTGAAGAAAAGCAGGCCCAAACCATGATGCTGCCACCACCATGTTTGACAGTGGGGATGGTGTGTTCAGCTGTGTTGCTTTTACGCCAAACATAACGTTTTGCATTGTTGCCAAAAAGTTACATTTTGGTTTCACCTGACCAGAGCACCTTCTTCCACATGTTTGGTGTGTCTCCCAGGTGGCTTGTGGCAAACTTTAAATGACACTTTTTATGGATATCTTTAAGAAATGGCTTTCTTCTTGCCACTCTTCCATAAAGGCCAGATTTGTGCAATATACGACTGATTGTTGTCCTATGGACAGAGTCTCCCACCTCAGCTGTAGATCTCTGCAGTTCATCCAGAGTGATCATGGGCCTCTTGGCTGCATCTCTGATCAGTCTTCTCCTTGTATGAGCTGAAAGTTTAGAGGGACGGCCAGGTCTTGGTAGATTTGCAGTGGTCTGATACTCCTCCATTTCAATATTATCGCTTGCACAGTGCTCCTTGGGATGTTTAAAGCTTGGGAAATCTTTTTGTATCCAAATCCGGCTTTAAACTTCTTCACAACAGTATCTCGGACCTGCCTGGTGTGTTCCTTGTTCTTCATGATGCTCTGTGCGCTTTTAACGGACCTCTGAGACTATCACAGTGCAGGTGCATTTATACGGAGACTTGATTACACACAGGTGGATTGTATTTATCATCATTAGTCATTTAGGTCAACATTGGATCATTCAGAGATCCTCACTGAACTTCTGGAGAGAGTTTGCTGCACTGAAAGTAAAGGGGCTGAATAATTTTGCACGCCCAATTTTTCGCAAGGCACTGTACCTTTGAACAGGGCCCATAGGGACATGGTCAAAGAAGGTAGTGCACTATAAATGGAATAGGGTGCCATTTGGGAAGCATCCTGTTATGTTACTCCATGGTGAGTCTATCTCCCAAGTCTTGTAGCCCGTCTCTGTCAGACAGCCTCAGAGCCCGGCTCTGTCAGACAGCCTCAGAGCCCGGCTCTTTCCACCTCAGTCTCCCCCATAAAAGCAAAGGCTTGTTCCACTGACCAGTCACCTTTCTCCAGCGACCACTAGCAGGTCAAGTGCTCTCCAACTGTAAAAGATGAGTTTCACTAAATGCTAGAGTGTTGTATAGATAGAATTTCTAGTGAAAATGTCTCGGTGGCTTGATTTCACATAATAAACCATCACATACATACATACATACATACATACACACACACACACACACACACACACACACACACACACACACACACACACACACACACACACACACACACACACGCACAGGCGGTATAAAGTTATCATAGCTGTTGGTCTCTGGTCTGGCTCTTTTGTAGGTGAATCACAGGACCCAGTGCTTGGAGAATAGATAAGGCTTTGGCGTCAGAGAGATACAGTATATTGGTGAGGAGAAAGTGCGTACGGGCGTGTGCGCACGAGTATGTGTGTGTGTGTGACATGTCAGTAAGAGCAGGAGTGTGTATGTGCGGGGGAACTAGGTAATAACCACACCGGGCCACTGATGGGAGGGAGGGAGGGAGGGAAATGAGACAGTGATGAAGGGGACAAGGCTGGACCCTACAGTATGATGCCAGAGTGATGTGAAGGATAGAGCCATTGGGAGAACAACTTTGTCACAGAGAGACAGAACAGAAGAGCCATTGCCACCGGCCCCAGAACCCACAGAGAAACTGCACAGAGCCACGGAGGGAGTCGACAGGCAGGACAGAACAGAGCCAGTGAAGGAGTCAACAGGCAGGCAGAACAGAACAGCGCTAGATGCCCAGGCCAGTAGCATGACTAGGAACAAACTGGATGCCCTTGTGAGACAAATTCAAGTAGGACCTCCTCGGTTTAGAAATGTTTTCTCCTGTGTTGTGCCGAATGAGCACGATCATGGTTTACAGACGATGAGAGACATCGAGAGACAAGTGTTCGATAATGCATTTGCGCTATTGTGTTTGAGGGAATTGTATCTGTGTTTGATAATTGTTTATTCTGTGTTTCAGGGACTGATAGAAACATTAAACAGACAACTAGATGGTAATTGTGTGACTTGCTTCAAGTGGCAGTGGATAGGATAGCCTGAACATTTGAAAGTTGGTTTGGTGTCTCTAGTTTGAACGGTTCAAGAGTTACTGTTGGCGGGTTATTTTATTCTATTTTATGCTAATTTATGTAGTTATACTGTAGTTAAAGTTTTAAAGAATTTGAAGTTAGGATAGCCTGAACATGTTGGTTTAGTATATCTAGCTTGAAGCGTTCAAGAGTTACTGCTGGTGTGTTTGTTACGTTCCCCAGTTTCTGTGTTGTAGTTTGTGTATTTGAGTGTGTGTTTCAGGAGATGGCTTCCTGAAACCCCCCAAGCAGCTGATTAGTCGACTCCATGGCTAATTGGAGCTGACCCCACCCCCTCAAGTTACAGCTGTATCCCATTAGACTCCTTCTGAAGCTATATATGTTGGTTGTGTTCTCAGAGAGAGAAGATGGCAGAAAGATCATTGCTGAGAGAGGAGGCTGATGGCGATATACTGTGTTGGTTGTTCTCAGAGGGAGATGATTAGTGTGTCCTGTATTGGTTGAGTGAGAGTTGATTGGTTATGTCTGTGTGTCAATAGGACGCAGTGTTTTGATGATTGAAATTGTTTGTGTTATTCTGTTTCATTTGTACCCGGGGGGGAAGGGGAAGGCACCTAGGGAGTGCTTAGGCAAGAGGCCCGCGGGCATCCATATACCCGTAGTATATTCACTGTCTAGGCACACTAGGTAAGACCTGGGCGGACCACTCCCTGTATTTTGGTGGTGCTAAATGGTGGTGCTAAATTAGGTAAGTAGTGGGTAGGCAGGTTCGATAGGAGAGGGGGCTTTGAGATTTACTTTCTTTGCTTTGGTTCCGTCACAGCCCCTTTTCCCCATATTACCGTGTGAAGGAATAAATTCCTAGTAAACGGTAAATTCTCTGCCTTTTGTCATCCTTACTCGCACCTACATTCCATACCTCTTTCACTTCACGGGGAGTTGAGTTGTAGCAGGGTGTTGCGTTCCCTCTTCACAGAGGCGTGCGTAACAGTGTTATTTTATGCGAGTGTAGCATATATTAGTTAAAGTTGATAAAAGGTTGTGTCCAGTATGAAGTTAGAGGTACTCTATAGGTATCTGTAACAGATACCAATTGACTGCCCGCCATTGTGCTAATGCAAGTTAGTATTGGCTCGTGAAACTACCTCTAACTTCCTTAATACTGGACACAGAGTATTAAAAATGGTATCCAAGAGTTAATTTGACTGGGGAAGTAGATAAGGGCCTCATTGCCAAAATCCAGAAGAATCCCTTTAAAGTATGAAAAATGTTTTTATCTTAAACACTGTAAGAGGAGTAGCCTTGTAAAGAATAATGACTAAAAGTCAGAAATCATTTTCACAATATCTAATGTGGCTGCTGTCACAAGCCACATTAATAATGAAATAGTTGCTTGTGTCACAGCAAATGCAAATCTCTAAGAAATATACAGTGAGCTCAAAGTATTGAGACAGTGACACATTGTTTGTTGTTTTGGCTCTGTACTCCAGCACTTTGGATTTGAAATGATACAATGACTATGAGATTAAGGTGTGGAATATCAGCTTTAATTGGAAGGTATTTTCATCCATATCGGCTGGACCGTTTAGAAATTACAGCACTTTATGTACACAGTCCCCCATTTCAGGGGACCATAAGTATTTTGACAAATTCACTTATGTGTATTAACGTAGTCAAAAGTGTAGTACATGGCCCCATATTACTAGCGCGCAATTATTACACCAAGCTTGTGACTCTACAATCCGTAACCATGGGTGTAGGAGCTAACAGACGTTTTTAGGAGTGTCTTAGGAAATCCTACTGATTTGACATATGGTGAGCCAAAGTTCTGAGCCTCACAAAGTCAGTCAGTCAGTCACATAGTCCTGCGTGGTGCCTGTCATAATCACTTTCTCAGGCTGGTGCAATTTGGACAACGTCAGTGTTTGTTATGAGAACAACTTGGGGCATAAGCCCTGTCTGTGCTGTAGCTCAGCCCTTCCCTCTAACATAGACGCAGGTCTATTTTGTGTGTATTCACCTATTTGAATGAGTGTGTATATTATGGGTTTCTACACAGGCAGGCATGTTGTGTGTACAGTAAACTATGGGCCCATCCACAGGCATTGTTGCTCTATGCACGTTTCTTGAGCCACTCTTCAGACTGGCATTGGCTGAGCTGTAGAAATAATCCCATTTCAGGGAAGGAAGCGCAACATCTGCCTAATCCCATTTAAAATGCCGATTATCACCACACCATGCAAAGCCCTGGCTCTCCACTGCAGTATTAACATCATCCAGAGGCCAGTTACCCATCCAGTTATCCATCCAGTTATCCATCCAGTTATCCATCCAGTTATCCATCCAGTTACCCATCCAGTTACCCATCCAGTTATCCATCCAGTTATCCATCCAGTTATCCATCCAGTTATCCATCCAGTTATCCATCCAGTTATCCATCCAGTTATCCATCCAGTTATCCATCCAGTTATCCATCCAGTTACCCATCCAGTTACCCATCCAGTTACCCATCCAGTTACCCATCCAGTTATCCATCCAGTTATCCATCCAGTTACCCATCCAGTTATCCATCCAGTTATCCATCCAGTTACCCATCCAGTTACCCATCCAGTTATCCATCCACAACCAGCGCTGCGCATACTGGGGGGCTTGGTGCTGTGGATGATATGAAATAGGTAGTTAGTTACCATGAGGGGGAGATGTTTTCAAAGGAAATTAGTCATAAGCAAACAAATGATCCTACTGATTCAGTACTGCAGTATTATTGGCTTTTATGGTATTGCACAGTATTTCATCATGGTAGTATCCTGGTTCAACCTGGAAGATTAGCTTTGTTTTTTTATCATGCGAGAACATGTGTGGTAATCTGGGAAGATGATCTCTGGGTTAGCTTTGACAATGTGGAGGAGCAGTGAGTGAGTGAGGAGGGATAGTGTCCTGTCTGTCTTCATGACCGTGTTAGGGGGGTGGGATGGGGTGCATCATTATGTGGTTCAGGGCCTGGAGCCCATTCAGTGAGAAAGTCGGGCAGGAAGATCCCACTGAGACTCTGCTGCTTCCCCAATGCAGACCTGGACCTGGACCAGCACACACACACCTGCTTATCCACTGGCCTGAAGACAGAGACAGACCTCAAGCCCATGAAGGGATGGGATCTTCTGCGGTGTTTATTGTTGCTGTTATTTGTGTGTAGTTTTTTTATGTCCAGCTTTTGGGCAGTAAGTGAAGTCAAGATATTTGAAGCATTCCTCTTTTGATTGATCAATCTTGAATAGGTCGGGCCTCCCGGGTGGCACAGTGGTTAAGGGCGCTGTACTGCAGCGGCAGCTGTGCCATCAGAGTCCCTGGGTTCGCGCCCAGGCTCTGTCGTAACCGGCCGCGACCGGGAGGTCCGTGGGGCGACGCACAATTGGCCTAGCGTCGTCCGGGTTATGGAGGGATTGGTCGGTAGGGATCTCCTTGTCTCATCGCACACCAGCGACTCCTGTGGCGGGCCGGGTGCAGTGTCCGCGCTAGCCAAGGTTGCCAGGTGCACGGTGTAGCCTCCGACACATTGGTGCGGCTTGCTTCCGGGTTGGATGCGCGCTGTGTTAAGAAGCAGTGCGGCTGGTTGGGTTGTGTATCGGAGGACGCATGACATTCAACCTTCGTCTCTCCCGAGCCCGTACGGGAGTTGTAGCAATGAGACAAGATAGTAGCTACTACAACAATTGGATACCACGAAATTGGGGAGAAAAAGGGGTAAAATTAAAAAACTTTAAAAAATAAAAAAATTCTTGAATAGGTCATTTGATCATTGACAGCGCAGGACGGAAGTATCCTTGTGGTTTGCATAATACTTTACCACTATCATAATCATGCTTGTCTGTAGATTTGTAGAGCTTCCATGCCAGACATACTAAAGTCTAATAAAGTCTAGTGCATTCAGACCCCTTGACTTTTTCCACATTTTGTTATGTGTAGATTCCACACCAATCTACACACAATACCCCATAACGACAAAGCGAAAACACCTTTTTGCAAATGTATTACAAATAAAAAACAGAAATACCTTATTTACATAAGTATTCAGACCTTTTGCTGTGAGACTTGAATTTGAACTCCGTTGCATCCTGTTTCCATTGATCATCCTAGAGATGTTTCTACAACTTGATTGGAATCCACCTGTGGTAAATTCAATTGATTGGACATGAATTGGAAAGGAGCACACCTGTCCAAATAAGTTCCCACAGTTAACAGTGCATGTCAGAGCAAAAACCAAGCCATGAGCCTCCAAGACAAGATTGTGTCAAGGCACAGATCTGGGGAAGGGTACCAAACATTTCTGCAGCATTGAAGGTCCCCACAAATACAGTGGCCTCCTTCAATCTTAAATGGAAGAAGTTTGGAACCACCGAGACTCTTCCCTAGAGCTGAGTGCTCTTTAATTACTTGTTCCTTTTATTTCTTATTCTTATTCATATTTTTTACTGCATTGTTGGTTAGGGGCTTGTAAGTAAGCATTTCATGGTGAGGTCTACACCTGTCTACGCGCATGTGATTAATACAATACAATTTAATTTGTTTCTTTATTTTTGCTATTTTGTACACTGTAGATTAATAGTGAAGACATCAAAACTATGAAATAACACACATGGACTCATGTAGTAACCAGAAAAGTGTTAAACAAATCAAAATATATTTTATACTTGAGATTCTTCAAATAGCCACCCTTTGCCTTGATAACAGCTTTGTACATTCTAACCAGCTTCATGAGGTAGTCACCTGAGTGCATTTCAATTAACAGGTGTGCCTTGTTGAAAGTCAATATGAAGAATTTCTTTCCTTCTTAATGCGTTTGAGCCAATCAGTTGTGTTGTGACAAGGTAGGTGTGGTATAATAAAGATAGCCCTATTTGGTAAAAGACCAAGTCCATATTAGGTTCTCTTCTCCATACATCTCTGTAATAAGAACGTTTGTGAAAGAAGCTTTTTAGTTATTCTATAAAATAATTGTCTAAAGGACAAAGGAGGTTAGATGCTTGGCTTGTACCTAAAGCAATGGTTGGAACACTTGTTTTATAGCTTATTTAAAACACAACACTGCATCTTTTGATGGGGTTTTATAGAGCAAATGCTCCAATTAGAGAGACCCCAAAGCAAGTATTATGGTAGATCCCATTGTCACAAATTGGCTGTCCTTGCTGTCCTACTGTAGTACAGGCCAGTGGTTGTGATGAGTGGCTTCCTAAAGGGAGAGGCAGGTAGTTGTTGAGGGGATAAGGGCCTCTTTCCTCCTTCTCAGGAAATGAATGGAGGAAATGAACTAGCATGATGAAGTCCCCTAGATTTCACCTTCTATTGAGAGACAAAGAAGTGCTCAATTTGCGTGTAGCTGGATTCATCATGGGTAAGCTTGGTGGCAATATGTTTCATGAGTTTAGAGATGATAAAATACTGTAGTCTTGTTGTGAGGAACGATGTGATACTCAGGAATTAAATAAAATCCATTAGTTTACATCATTGTACAAACATCAAAATAAAATCATTAGCTCAAAAAACATCCTAGGGAATATTTTCACTCAGTAACTACAACCATTGTAAACAAAGATGTATGATCGCTAAAGACTGACACGAAGCGTGCCTAGTTAAATAAAGGTTAAATAAATAAATGAAATTAAATAAAAAATGTATGTCATAAAACAAGGGGCTGGCATGGATTTGCCTGACCCATTTAGTGCAAGTCATTGTTGGTTCACCTCTCTGTTGCTTGTGAGTGCGAGTATGCTGCTTTGGTTGGCTGGGTGCCTTGGTGGGTCACGGGGATAATGTGTCTGTGTGAGGCCCCCAGAGACACCCTGGGAATGGGTAATCTGGCACTAGGGCTGGCAGGGTCATATACATTAGGGAACAGTTAGCAAAACTTTTTAAAACGTTCTTCAATCAAAAATGGAAAACATTGGACAAGTTGGACAAGTATTGGGCAAGTTCAGGTTGTCCCTCCCTGTTTCAGTACTTCTATCTTTCATTTGTTGCCAAATGAATACAACGCAGGTGCCAGTAGGCAGGGCCTCTGTTGGAAACTATTTCCAGGGCCTACAGCAACTGCTTCCTGACAAAACAGCCAGTGTAACAATTCACAGTCTGGCATTTCAATTGGGCCATATTCAGTCATTGACCTTTAGCAATGACAGTCAACCTAGTCAGAATTGTTGTTTATAGATCAAATTTCCCTAAGCATCCTGTCTTCAGGGGTTGTTTTGAAATGGGAAATGGGGTTCTTAGAAACCTCTGAAGTGTAGTTACCATAGTGATCCTTAGCTGACCCCAGAGACTTTAAGACAATAACAGAGTCACAGAAAGTTGAACTCAGCTCGCAAACCTTGAATTCATATCAATGAAATGCATAATGCTCACTGTTTGTATTTGGTTTTTACTAGAGAAACATAAACACGGTATGTTCACAGGTGAGAAGTTGTGATAAGTACAAATCGATAAACAAAATATACAGTCGGAAGTTTACATACACTTAGGTTGGAGTCATTAAAACTAGTTTTTCAACCACTCCACAAATTTCTTGTAAACAAACTATAGTTTTGGCTAGTCGGTTAGGACATCGACTTTGTGCAACAGAATGCATTTAGCAGTAAGAGGCTGCCTGCTGTTGTGTTGTGTTATCCTGTGTGTTAGGTATGCCTAAGGATGCACATGGAGTTGGTGTGAATTATGTAGTGCTATTGCAGTTGATCCTGTGAATACTGACAGAGTGTGGCAAGAAACAAACACAGAGACAGTGATGTCAATTTAATAATGTCTTGATAAACACTACCGTTCAAAAGTTTGGGGTCACTTAGAAATGTCCTTGTTTTTGAAAGAAAAGCACATTTTTTGTCCATTAAAATAACATAAAATTGATCAGAAATACAGTGTAGACATTGTTAATGTTGTAACTGACTATTGTAGCTGAAAACGACTGATTGTTAATAGTATATCTACAGTTAAAGTCAGAAGTTTACAAACACTTAGGTTGGAGTCATTAAAACTAGTTTTTCAACCACTCCACAAATTTCTTGTTAACAAACTATAGTTTTGGCAAGTCGGTTAGGACATCTACTTTGTGACACAAGTCATTTTTCCAACTATTTTTTACAGACAGATTATTTCACTTATAATTCACTGTATCACAATTCCAGTGGGGTCAGAAGTTTACATACACTAAGTTGACTGTGCCTTTAAACAGCTTGTAAAATTCCAGAAAATGATGTCATGGCTTTAGAAGCTTCCGTTAGGCTAATTTACATAATTTGAGTAAGTTGGAGGTGTACCTGTGGATGTATTTCAAGGCCTACCTTCAAACTCCGTATCTTTTTTGCTTGACATCATGGGAAAATCAAAAGAAATCAGCCAAGACCTCAGAAAAAAATGGTAGTGCTCCACAAGTCTTGTTCATCCTTGGGAGCAATTTCCAAACGCCTGAAGGTACCTTGTTCATCTGTACAAACAATGGTACGCAAGGTACGCAAGGTCCACACCGCCGTCATATCGCTCAGGAAGGAGACACATTCTGTCTCCTAGAGATGAAAGTACTTTGGTGGGAAAAGTGCAAATCAAAGTGCAAATCAATCCCCGAACAGCAGCAAAGGAACCTTGTGAAGATGCTGAAGGAAATAGTTACAAAAGGTATATATATCCACAGTAAAACGAGTCCTATATCGACATAACCTGAAAGGCCGCTCAGCAAGGAAGAAGCCACTGCTCCAAAACCTCCATAAAAAAAGCCAGACTATGGTTTTCAACTGCACATGGGGATAAAGATCGTACTGTTTGGAGAAATGTCCTTTGGTCTGATGAAACAAAAATAGAACTGTTTGGCCATAATGACCATCGTTATGTTTGGAGGAAAAAGGGGGAGGCTTGCAAGTCGAAGAACACCATCCCAACCATGAAGCACAGGGGTGGCAGCATCATGTTGTGGGGGTGCTTTGCTGAAGGAGGGGCTGGTGCACTTCACAAAATAGATGGAATCATGAGGGAGGAAAATTATGTGGATACAGTGCCTTGCGAAAGTATTCGGCCCCCTTGAACTTTGCGACCTTTTGCCACATTTCAGGCTTCAAACATAAAGATATAAAACTGTATTTTTTTTGTGAAGAATCAA
The DNA here is from genome assembly GCF_045791955.1 of Oncorhynchus clarkii lewisi. Classification (NCBI taxonomy): domain Eukaryota; kingdom Metazoa; phylum Chordata; class Actinopteri; order Salmoniformes; family Salmonidae; genus Oncorhynchus; species Oncorhynchus clarkii. The sequence goes on along the minus strand of NC_092166.1, from coordinate 22,494,714 downwards.
CAACAAGTGGGACACAATCATGAAGTGGAACGACATTTATTGGATATTTCAAACTTTTTTAACAAATCAAAAACTGAAAAATTGGGCGTGCAAAATTATTCAGCCCCCTTAAGTTAATACTTTGTAGCGCCACCTTTTGCTGCGATTACAGCTGTAAGTCGCTTGGGGTATGTCTCTATCAGTTTTGCACATCGAGAGACTGAAATTTTTTCCCATTCCTCCTTGCAAAACAGCTCGAGCTCAGTGAGGTTGGATGGAGAGCATTTGTGAACAGCAGTTTTCAGTTCTTTCCACAGATTCTCGATTGGATTCAGGTCTGGACTTTGACTTGGCCATTCTAACACCTGGATATGTTTATTTTTGAACCATTCCATTGTAGATTTTGCTTTATGTTTTGGATCATTGTCTTGTTGGAAGACAAATCTCCGTCCCAGTCTCAGGTCTTTTGCAGACTCCATCAGGTTTTCTTCCAGAATGGTCCTGTATTTGGCTCCATCCATCTTCCCATCAATTTTAACCATCTTCCCTGTCCCTTCTGAAGAAAAGCAGGCCCAAACCATGATGCTGCCACCACCATGTTTGACAGTGGGGATGGTGTGTTCAGCTGTGTTGCTTTTACGCCAAACATAACGTTTTGCATTGTTGCCAAAAAGTTACATTTTGGTTTCATCTGACCAGAGCACCTTCTTCCACATGTTTGGTGTGTCTCCCAGGTGGCTTGTGGCAAACTTTAAACAACACTTTTTATGGATATCTTTAAGAAATGGCTTTCTTCTTGCCACTCTTCCATAAAGGCCAGATTTGTGCAATATACGACTGATTGTTGTCCTATGGACAGAGTCTCCCACCTCAGTTGTAGATCTCTGCAGTTCATCCAGAGTGATCATGGGCCTCTTGGCTGCATCTCTGATCAGTCTTCTCCTTGTATGAGCTGAAAGTTTAGAGGGATGGCCAGGTCTTGGTAGATTTGCAGTGGTCTGATACTCCTTCCATTTCAATATTATCGCTTGCACAGTGCTCCTTGGGATGTTTAAAGCTTGGAAAATCTTTTTGTATCCAAATCCGGCTTTAAACTTCTTCACAACAGTATCTCGGACCTGCCTGGTGTGTTCCTTGTTCTTCATGATGCTCTCTGCGCTTTTAACGGACCTCTGAGACTATCACAGTGCAGGTGCATTTATACGGAGACTTGATTACACACAGGTGGATTGTATTTATCATCATTAGTCATTTAGGTCAACATTGGATCATTCAGAGATCCTCACTGAACTTCTGGAGAGAGTTTGCTGCACTGAAAGTAAAGGGGCTGAATAATTTTGCACGCCCATTGTTTCAGTTTTTGATTTGTTAAAAAAGTTTGAAATATCCAATAAATGTCGTTCCACTTCATGATTGTGTCCCACTTGTTGTTGATTCTTCACAAAAAAATACAGTTTTATATCTTTATGTTTGAAGCCTGAAATGTGGCAAAAGGTCGCAAAGTTCAAGGGGGCCGAATACTTTCGCAAGGCACTGTATATTGAAGCAACATCTCAAGGCATCAGTCAGGAAGTTAAAGCTTGGTCGCAAATGGGTCTTCCAAATGGACAATGACCCCAAGCATACTTCCTTAGTTGTGGCAAAATGGCTTAAGGACAACAAAGTAAAGGTATTGGTGTGGTCATCACAATGCCCTGACCTCAATGCTATAGAAAATGTGTGGGCAGAACTGAAAAAGTGTGTGCGAGCAAGGAGGCCTACCAACCTGACTCAGTTACACCAGCTCTGTCAGGAGGAATGGGCCAAGATTCACCCAACTTATTGTGGGAAGCTTGTGGAAGGCTACCTGAATCAGTTGACCCAAGTTAAACCATTTAAAGGCAATGCTACCAGATGCTACCAAATGCTAATTCAGTGTATGTAAACTTCTGACCCACTGGGAATGTGATGAAAGAAATAAAGCTGAAATAAATCATTCTCTCAACTATTATTCTGACATTTCACATTCTTAAAATGAAGTGGTTATCCTAACTGATCGAAAACAGGGAATTTATACTGGGATTAAATGTCAGGAATTGTGAAAAACTGAGTTTAAATGTATTTGGCTAAGGAGTATGTAAACCTCCGACTTCAACTGTAAGTATTCAAACACAGTCCTTTCAAAGTGGTGTTGCATATAAAGCCCCACAGTGGCGATGTCATACCCATAAAACCTAGCGGTGAAACAGGGAAATGGTTCCAATCATTTTTCTATCGTTCATTTTGTCCAATGGTTATTTTAGAAACACTTTAAACAAGGGCTGTGTTTCGTGCAGGCTTACACTGGCGTGACGTGTTGATAACTATGTACATATGTTTTGGACAAGGGGACTTTTATCAACATATTCGACTCTATTTACTCTGAGATTCCAAAATGCTAATTTGCATCAGACATCATGCAAAACTACAAATCCTTGCATGCTCCCGTCATCTCTAGCTGACACCTTTACCAACAGCTATTGTGTCAATTTAAAGCTTGCACAAGACAGTTCACATAATTGTCCATTTAAAGACATGTAGCTAATGTTTTCATGACTCCATTTAGCTAACATTAGATAGTTGATCCAGATATTCTTACCTTTTCCTCGATTCAGCAGTCTCGTCAAGATCATCATGGCATTTGTAGTTCTTTATGATAGCCACATTAGCAGCTAATTAGCATTTAATTTGGGGGGGGTAAATACAGGCAATTAATTATATGTTGATAAGAGTCACTTTTACACAGTTATCAGAACATCAAACCAGGGTAAGCCTACACAAAACACAGCCCTTATTTTAAGTGTTTCTAAAATCCCCTATGGGAAAAATTTATGGTGGATAAACGATTGGAACCGTTTCCCTGTTTGACCGCTAGGTTTTATGGGTATTATGACTCATACTGTGGTACTCTATAACACACATTTACAAATGTAGGATCTTAATTTGAGCCAGTTTCTTATAGCAAGTTCTAAATTTGTGGAAATTACTTTTGGAATTATTTGTGAAATTACAAACTTTAGAAGCCTTTTTAAACCTCATACACTACAAGGTTAAAATGTCCTGCGTTGCAGGATAGTTCTACTGCAACAGTGTGATCAAATTAAGATCCATCCTACATCTGTAATGAGGCACATATAAAACATTATTTGTGACAAAATGTGCGTAATATCACTGCTCTTGATTTAGAGACGTACCAGAAATTATACAGTGCATATATTCAGTGGGCAGAATGGGCACCAAAACACAGACTAATTAGTTGCGAAGTTGGCATCCCCTCAACATATTCTCATGTGATGGAGTAGTAGATGCAGTACTGAAATTGCCCCAGGGTGAGACGGTAGATTCTGGGAGGTTATGTTTGGAACGTTGCCCAGACTACCAGTGGAGCATAATATTTTGTGTATGTGTGTGAGAATTTAAATTAATAGATTGGTGTAGATGTAGTCAATAGCTCATATTCATTCTGAACCTCTCTCTCTCTCTCTCTTTACCTTTAAAAATGTATGTTTGAGAAAAAAGCTCTTTCAAGCCATTTTGTTTAAATAGTTAATTAGCTGGGAATAGCTAGCAGATTAGAGTGGACTCCATCAACTCAAGGGCTGAGTCCCAAATAGCACCCTATTCCCTATATAATGCACTACTTTTTACCAGAACCTTATGGGTAGCCTAGAGCAAGTGAACGGACATCTGGTTTCTGTCCGGGGGGAGAGAGATGTAGGGAGAGAAGGGCCAATGTTAACTCATCTTAAGTTAAGTGCCATTTGAGACATTCTTACTGTGTAACAATTAAGTCCACTTTTTAGAAAACAATTGGTCTTTATTCTCTTATTTATTTATTCATTTGCAATGACAGGTTAAATGTACATGTACACTACCATTCAAAGGTTTTGTGGGTTTTTGAAACCCGCAAAACACCAGTCTCAACATCATCAGTGAAGAGGCGACTTCGGGATGCTGGCCTTCTAGGCAGAGTTGCAAAGAAAAAAAACATATCTCAGACTGGCCAATAAAAAGAAAAGATTAAGATGAGCAAAATAACACAGACATTGGACAGAGGAACTCGAAGGCCAGCATCCCGGAGTTGCCTCTTCACTGTTGACGTTGAGACTGGTGTTTTGCGGGTACTATTTAATGAAGCTGCCAGTTGAGGCATCTGTTTCTCAAACTAGACACTAATGTACTTGTCCTCTCGCCCAGTTGTGCACGGGAGCCTCCCACTCCTCTTTTTATTCTGGTTAGTGACAGTTTGCGTGTTCTGTGAAGGGAGTAATACCCAGCGTTGTACAAGATCTTCAGTTTCTTGGCAATTTCTCGCCTGGAATAGCCTTCATTTCTCAGAACAAGAATAGACTGACGAGTTTCAGAAGAAAGTTTTTTGTTTCTGGCCATTTTGAGCCTGTAATCGAACACACAAATGCTGATGCTCCAGATGCTCATCTAGTCTAAAGAAGGCCAGTTTTATTGCTTCTTTAATCAGAACAACTGTTTTCAGCTGTGCTAACATAGTTGCAAAAGGGTTTTCTAATGATCAATTAGCCTTTTAAAATTGTCAACTTGGATTACTTGCCATTGGAACACAGGAGTGATTGCTGATAATGGGCCTATGTACATTTGAAGTCGGAAGTTTACATACACCTTAGCGAAATACATTTAAACTCAGTTTTTCACAATTCCTGAAATGTAATTCCAGTAAAAATTCCCTTTCTTAGGTCAGGTTGGTAGTCCTACTTTCTCTCACACAGGCTTTTTCAGTTCTGCCCTCAAATGTTCTATTGGATTGAGGCCAGGGCTTTGTGATGACCACTCCAATACCTTGACTTTGTTGTCCTTAAGCCATTTTGTCACAACTTTGGAAGTATGCTTGGGGTCATTGTCAAGTGCACCAGTCCCTCCTGCAGCAAAGCACCCCCACAACATGATGCTGCCACCCTCGTGCTTCACAGTTGGGATGGTGTTCTTCGGCTTGCAAGCATCCCCATTATTCATCATTATGGCCAAACAGTTCTATTTTTGTTTCATCAGACCAGAGGACATTTCTCCAAAAAGTATATTTGTCCCCCCCATGTGCAGTTGCAAACCGTAGTCTGGCTTTTTTATGGCGTACTATTGTTTGTACAGATGAACGTGGTACCTTCAGGCATTTGGAAATTGCTCACAAGGATGAACCAGTCTTGTGGAAGTCTACAATTGTTTTTCTGAGGTCTTGACTGATTTCTTTTGATTTTCCCATGATGTCAAGCGAAGAGGCACTGAGTTTGAAGGTAGGCCTTGAAATACATCCACAGGTACACCTCCAATTGACTCAAATGATGTCAATTAGCAATCAGAAGCTTCTAAAGCCATGACATCATTTTCTGGAATTTTCCAAGCTGTTTAAAGGCACAGTCAACTTAGTGTATGTAAACAAACGCCTGACCCACTGGAATTGTGATACAGTGAATAATAAGTGAAATAATCTGTCTGTAAACAATTGTTGGAAAAATGACTTGTGTCATGCACAAAGTAGATGTCCTAACCGATTTGCCAAAACTATAGTTTGTTAACAAGAAATTTGTGGAGTGGTTGAAAAACGAGTTTTAATGACTCCAACCTAAGTGTTTGTAAGCTTCTGACTTTAACTGTAGATATACTATTAACAATCAGTCGTTTTCTGCTACAATAGTCAGTTACAACATTAACAATGTCTACACTGTATTTCTGATCAATTTTATGTTATTTTAATGGACAAAAAATGTGCTTTTCTTTCAAAAACAAGGACATTTCTAAGTGACCCCAAACTTTTCAACGGTAGTGTTTATCAAGACATTATTAAATTGACTTAACAATCACATCACTGTCTCTGTGTTTGTTTCTTGCCACACTCTGTCAGTATTCACAGGATCAACTGCAATAGCACTACATAATTCACACCAACTCCATGTGCATCCTTAGGCATACCTAACACACAGGATAACACAACACAACAGCAGGCAAATAAATGTACAAATCCATGTTATTCAATTATTGCACCTACACTGCTCGCGCGCGCCACATGTTTAATGCTTTTCGACCTGTCCCCAAATGAATGTCATTGGTTCAGTTTGTTTTGATATTTTAACCTGCGTGTCGTGATCGCCTTTGGTGTGGGGGGACAAAACACATTTATGCACAATAGCGCACGATGGCTCACGCGCAAAGCTGGTTTGGGTTCCGTGTTACTGCTAAATGCATTCTGTTGCATAGGAGCTGTAAGACCCAATATTAGAAATGAATCCTAGTCAAATGAATTGTAGATAGAATTGTAAAAGAATGAAGAGAAATGAAAAGGGCTGCATGAAAACTCTAATATGATATGATTCTTTATATACTGTTCGTGTATAAAACTCTAATATGATATGATTCTTTATATACTGTACGTGTATAACCAAACAGGGGATTCTTAGCTGTTACGCCAAAAGATCCAAACTTTTTGACAAGGCCCCTGCTGGTGCTTTTCCGTCTAGACTTACCCCCACACCAGGGTGTCACCAGTGTTTAATGTTAATGTAAGCTCCAGTGTTATTGTGTTTCCATCAGGAGTGTGACATGACAGAGGAGAATCAACAACATCTGCATCATCAAGACTGTTGTTTTGTAAGAAGGTGTTAAAGTCCACAGTTAGCCTTTGTTATGTAAATGGTGTCTGAAAAGTACACAGGGCCTAGCCTTGGCTCCAAGTCAGAGCTGGTCCGCTGGAGTCATGGCCCAGTGAGACATGGGTGCCAGCCAGCGTAGATTGAAAAAGAAAAGTTTGAGACGATTGGTTAAAACACTGGGGTAAATCCTCGGTGGAACTGTCATTTGGCTCATGGATGTATTGTTTCCTTTTATTCCAGGTATTTCCATGCCATCTACCTGGGCATCCGGAGCCGGCGCAGTGGGGACCATGACCGCTGGAGGTTCTACTGGAGGATGGTGTACGAGTTCGCTGACGTCAGCATGCTACACCTCCTGGCCACCTTCCTGGAGAGCGCTCCTCAGCTGGTCCTGCAGCTCTGCATCATCATCCAGACTCACAAACTGCAGGCCGTCCAAGGTACTGGCTGGAACCACACCCTGTATTAACACTCTCGCTTTCACCTCATCTATCTGCCACTGTACACATACTGTAACTACACAGGCCATCCAACATACTTTCTGAAAACCCCACTTTCTAACACTCCATTTTCACTACTCCCGTTCACTATTCCCATTCACTATTCCCATTCTGTCTGTTGTAAAGCTTTTTCACAGGTTGGGATGTATCGGTTGCCACGGTTTCAAAGAACACCCCCCACCCAGGTGTTATATTGTAAGCCAGGGCTGTATGGAATACTTATTTGTCAGTGTAAACAGAAGAAAATGCAGGCATAATGTAATGCACAGTGGTCCTCTCTCCAATGCAAAGAATCATGTTCAATTATATTAACTGGGCTGGCACACAGAGACACACAGAGACACACAGAGACACGCAGACACACACACACACAGACACACACACACACACACACACACACACACACACACACACACACACAGGGAGGGAAGCTGGCCACATTTAGGCCAGTGGAAGGCTTCCAGGCCTGCTATGGGCTTAAACGATACAACAAGTCTTCTCCTTGTCCCTCATCCACTCCACAGTCTTGCTTTGCGCTGCCTTCTCTGCTGTGCTGAGTCACTGGAAGGAGTCTTTGCTGCACTTAAGAGGCACTTATGCTCTTTTTGCTACGTTAAAGAAGATTTGGCCTCCTCTGACGAGAGGAGAGGAGAGGAGAGGAGAGGAGAGGAGAGGAAAGGAGAGGAGAGGAGACGAGAGGAGAGGAGAGGAGAGGAGAGGAGAGGAGAGGAGAGGAGAGGATGGTTCGGCAAATTCTGTGATCAGCTTGAGAGGGAGAGAAAAAAGAATAGAGAGGATGCTGACATGTTTGTGGATCTAGTCATTGTCAGTTGTATTCCTTCTTGTCAGTCTCTCTCCATACATCATTGCAAAATGATTCTATTCATACTGTATGAGTTGCAACACAAGATTTACGAGTGGACAATGTACATAATGCAAGATGTTAATCACTGTAGCTAGGAGCCTTGGGAAAAGGAGAGAGAGTCTATTTTTCCATTTGAAATTCACAAGCTGCTATAGTACAATGTGCCAGCCAGAGAAATGTGGATGGAGCGGATGAGGAAAGTTAATTGATCTGAAAATCCCATCCTCGGCTCACCGAGACTCGAGGAAGCTCCCCCATACCGTTTTTCTCATAAACAGTTTTCTATAAAAATACATGAAAATGTGGTTGTTCAATGTTGGCTCCTCTAATGTACAGTGTGTTATACATTTGGTTTCTATCACCAACGAGACCTGGCCATTAGATATCTGGACCCCCTAGGTCTCTCTAACCTCAATTGACCTCAGGTAGCATCACTCACAGGACTTCTCCAATGCTTTGAGGGAGAAAATTAAAAGAAAATACTGTTAAAAGAAAATACTCAATCAATGGTCACTTTTATTACCTGGTCTAAACCCTTGTAGGGTTTATGTACTGCAACAGTACCGTTCCCATTTGAAGAGAATGTGGAGCTTTCTGTTGACATGATGCTGCATGTTAATCTGTCTCCATGTCTGGGTTTTTCAGACCATTCATTTGTTCTCATTCATTTCTCAGGAGACTAGAGACTGTAACAACATATTTACAGCATACAATCATCTTGTCATCTAATAAGATTAGGGCAATATAATTACATTTTTTTCATGACAGTCTCTCTCGCTTGCTCTCTCTCTCTCTCTCTCTCTCTCTCTCTCTCTCTCTCTCTCTCTCTCTCTCTCTCTCGCAGTCTTTCTCTCTCATTATTTCTTATAATGTTTCCCTACCCCTCTCTAAGTTTCCATAGCTACTGTGGTTTTATCCCACACTAGCAGTCAGACAGCCCTCATCAGTCGTCAGATTTTCCTCTTTTACACTCTGTCAGAGTGACACACTTCCTTCCTGGGAGAAGAAATATTCTCCAGGAGGCCTATCCTACCAGCTCCTGTAAGTGAGCAATTCTTCAGCTTGACTGTATTTCTTGCAGCACTTTTCCTGAATTACCACCTACTTTGTCTTCACTGCAATCATAAGTACCATCCCCAGGTGAAAAATAAGGGGTATTCAGCAACCCAACTGCCTGAAGTCAAGAGTACAGTGCAGTTGGTTTGCCTATAGTATGAACATGAAAACACATTTCATGTGGTTACTCTTTTATTGGAAAAGAACAGGAGAAATTAGAGATAGTGTTGTAAAATATCAACACTATGTGATAACCGAGCGAGCTACCATCGATAGCTTTTTGAAATGCAAGCCAAGTCCTACCTTCTGTGTTAAGAAACCATTTAACCCAGTGGCATATCACCGCTCATTTGTCTAAAGCATTTAGGTAGAACAATACAGCCTATATAATCTGATAAATTAGCCCCTGTGTTTAAACACCCACCATAGTAAGGACGAGCTTGCTTTCTCCCTTTCCAAATAACTGTGTGTTAATGTGTTTGATAAGGCTCAGGCCCCCTGTGTTTAAACACCCACCATAGTAAGGATGAGCTTGCTTTCTCCCTTTCCAAATAACTGTGTGTTAATGTGTTTGATAAGGCTGGCTCAGGCCCCCTGTGTTTGCTCTTTAAATGACTTGTCTTCATTCCTCTCTGCTAGATAAGTTAATTGAGGTAATGTCTTCTTCTTCACCACAACAGTCTGTCTGACTCTCTCCCTTCTTCTGGATTTATTTTAGAAGGCCAATCCTGGCTGTTTTTCAAATCCCTGCAGTTAAGCAAGATGTTATTTTGATCATGCGGCCTTGATCTCCCTCTCTCTCTCTTCAATTTAAGAGCTTTATTGGCATGTGAAACATATGTTTACATTGCCAAAGCAAGTGAAATAGATAATAAACAAAAGTGAAATAAACAAAAAATGAACAGTAAACATTACACTCACAAAAGTTCCAAAAGAATAAAGACATTTCACATGAAATATGTGTCTCTAATATGGTCATACATTTGGCAGGAGGTTAGGAAGTGAAGCTCAGTTTCCACCACATTTTCTGGGCAGTGTTTTGGGGGATATTTTTTGCAGAATTCTGCATGCAGAGTCCCAATTTGGTGTTTGTCCCATTTTGTGAATTTTTGCCTTGTCACTCACATCTCTCTCTCTCTCTCTCTCTCTCTCTCTCTCTCTCTCTCTCTCTCTCTCTCTCTCTCTGATGTCTCAACTCATTGCATTCCTATTTTGACCAATTTACGAGGAATATTTTGGCAATTCTACAATCGCTTCACATTCTATTTTCCAAAAAGGAGACATATTCTTTCCAACCTTGAAAATGCTAGGGATTCCTTTCACATCAGAGCAGCATTCACTTCGTTTGAAGTCAATCCAGGACAAGGAATTCCATTTTGTATGCATCGATAAGGTGCTGTGTGATGTCTCGGGAAGATCAAATAACTTATTTTTGGACATCACAGTCTGAGTAGCGGCTACAGATGTCATATTATTCAACCTTTGAAACCAGATAAGAAGATAAAAGTAGAAGTTGCCCTAAGATTTAAAGACATGCTACGGTACTTTGGCGACTAGTAAGTATTTTTTAAACCTGCTGCTTTGGGCTGGATGTGTCAACGTGTAGTTCATACATGCATAATCTATGGAAAGGTGGAAAGGGTTCTACATTGAACCCAAAGGGTTCTTCCTGGAAACAAAAATAGTTATTCAAAGGGTTCTCCTATGGGGACAGCCGAAGAACCCTTTTAGGTTCTAGATAGCACCTTTTGAAAGGGACTGATTTGACTGGGTCTAATTGTGTTGCTGTACTGGGGCTCTGTAGGGTCTGTTTGTGTTTCTGGAAGCTGCGCAGGGCCATTTTTTCCTATGTTTACCCACACGTGGGGCAGCCCCTTAGCAATTCAAGTTTCAGCCAATGAGCTTCAGCCCCTCGCCATTTGAGTGACAACTAATAAGACGCACACACAGTAGAGAGAGAGCATTTGTGACGTAGTACGCAATTTTCGGGGGCCACTTTTGGCTCGTGGTGATAATTTCAGAACTCCTAGCTAAAAAGTATACAAAAGTACCAGAGAATATTTTTTAAGTGTCACCGAGAGAGTTATCTAGAGAGTAAGTTATACAGCTCTATTGCTTGCAGTGAGAAATCCATAGTGTCGTTTTATAAAAGCAGTGACAAACCAAGGAACTATCAGTAACACTATGGTTGCCAAAGGCATGGGTCGATGAGGAGAAAACCACTCTGACAAAGCTCAACTGTACCGTATACCAGGAAGCAGACACTCATGAGCGTTTTATTTCCTATATCCATTTCCCAGTGCTGTCAACACTGACCTTGCTACTGCTGCTGCTGAAGCAGGTATTTCCCATCAGTTGGTTATTTTACTGTTAAGTCCTCTGTGTGGAAGATACTAAGGAGACACAGGCTCTGTCTGAAAATGACAATTCCCTATATAGTGCTTATACTCTATAGTAATTATATAGTACTTTTGGGCAGATCCTTTGCAGTCCGAAATGGCCCCCAATTCCCTATATAGTGCACTAGTCTGGTTAAAGGTAATGCACTGCATATGGAATAGGGTGCCATTTGGGATGTTGCAGCCCCAGACAGTGCTGCAGTGCTGCTGCTGTGGTTTACATAACCCCCTCTCCTCCCTGGTCCCCAGCCCGCCCCATTCCCCAAATTACTGTAGCTTCTGTGAGCAAGACGAGCAGAGAGGAGAGGAGAGGAGCATTACATGACCAGTCAAATCACACAGCCCAGTAACCAGGAAGCATGCTACTGGACCATTCCAGCCAGGCAGGTTCCTCTGGCTTTGGCTTTCCTCCCCTCATTGAGATGCACTGCACATTTGTGTGTGAGGGCAGAGGAGGGGCTATGCTTCCTTCCGCAGAAACACACACGCACTTGCACACACACACTCACACGCATGCACTAAACTAAACGCGTGCTAAACGTGCACAAACGCATGCACGCAGGGCCTAGCTCCAGAATAAGAATCGCAGCCCCCTCCCAGTCCCCTGCCACTCCTGGCCTCAGCCTGTTAATTATCCCACTCCACACAGTAGTCATTAAACCCTTTCATCATGCCCCAACAGCCAACACCTAATGGCCTGGCCTGCATCTAACTGGGTTTAACACTGTCATTAATCAATGACAAGAAAATACACACATGGAAATAAATAGACCAATCGATATAGTAGATACAGTTGATTAAAAAAAAAAGCATCTGCTTAAAGGCATAGTTATATTATTGATAGATAGACAGACAGCTGTCTGATTCTCCCAGCTCAATGTACTGTATGTGGTGGACAGACAGTAGTGGTCGAAGAAAGATAATTATTTCCTGCCATGTTTAATGAACATGTTGTCCTACTGTATACATCACACCATCCAGTTCTGACATCCTTCAAAAAACGGACTCGGTTTGACTTTGAAGTGAAATGTACTAGAAAGCGCAGGAGTCAGCCATATGTTCACTTCTGATTACAAAATGCAATTGACTGTGATGGTCCTGGGTGTTAAAGGCCAGGAACAGGGAGATAAGTCATGCCTGTAGTTCCACGTAGTCCCATAGAGACTTATTTAGGAGACATTACACACAGGGAAGCTACAGAAAGGATAATAGGCTCACACTTTGCTGTACTGAAAGGCTTCTTGAGTAATGTGGCAGGGTTGACGTGGCACCAAAATGCAGGCTCTGAAGAGCCGTGGTGCCACGTAAATATCCTTCCACAAGGAGGCAAAGAGTTTTGAGTGAGGCACTACTAAAAAAAAGATCTTCATGCTTTGATATATGCACATACATTGAAGATGTCCTATATTTTCCACTTCATCTAAGCTCTTCGTTTACATTTGGAAGGGTGTTTTGGTGGCTTTCGTTTTCAACGATTGAAGCTGGATCTACTAATCCATATGCAGGATAATTAATTGATTATGTATGAGGTTGTTTCTATATGGACAGAAAGTGTCTGTAGCAGCCACATCATAACCCAAAATCTAGGTTAGACAGACAAATATCTTTCCCACAACAGTGCAGTCTAGAGAATGTTAAGTTTTTCTCTCACTTTTCCCACTAAAGCACAGCTTGTTGCCAGACCTCTATGTGGACGAGGCTCCACTTCACAGTGGTAGCTGTAACTCTTTATTGTAAGAGGAGCCAAGGGAGCTGTGTTAAAATGAATAGCAATCATCTCCATTTCAATGTGGTCTGATCTGATCGAACCTTTAAAGGCACAACCTAGTCCACCCAGCCAGGCCTTTAGACTATTGGATGAACTGAGGTTATCGGCGCAGCTCGACCAGTCTTCATTCACCAGATCGCTTCACTCTCTCTTTGCTCTTGAGAATGTAATAAAGCAACAGAGCAAGTGTGTTTACTGAGAAGCCTAGCTGCCTTGAATTATGGCAAAGAGTAAGTGACTGTCATGCGCCGTAATAACGACTGTTCCTCACTTTTTATTTGCTCGATGATTGAATAACATGGTTTATTAAGCTTCCCAAAGAAAATGGAGAGTGGGCTGAATGGGGACATTCCATTCTGAACAGGCTGATGGAAAATAAGCCTTAACTTTTAATTGGATACAAAGCTGTTGCAATTAAGATTTCAGAGCCACTCGTGTTAATGGGAAGCCATCTTCGTTTGGCATGGTCCAACAGCACCATTGTATAATTGCCAGAGAGAGGTCCAGGTCTACATCCAAAATGGCACCCTATTCCCTATATAGTGGGGGGCTCTATAGTGGGCTCAAAAGTAGTGCACTATAGGGAATAGGGTACTATTTGGGATGTATACCAGGATTTTATATGGTCCTCCTCCGTGTGATTAAAGGGTTGCATGAACTTGAATGGCTGCCAATTAGCATCTTATTGCTCCTGCTTTCAGTGTTTATAGTCAAATTGTAGTCTAAAGAGTTTCTCTTGAATCCCTAGGGGTTTACAGAGGAATAATAAACAGTAGATGTATTCAACAGAATTTACTTCACAAAGCTAGTTAAATGCAGTCAATTCAGTCTGTCGACTTGTTCTTTCTCTAATGTCTGCTCTAGCGCACGTGTGTGTGTTTGTGTGTGTGTGTGTGTGTGTGTGTGTGTGTGTGTGTGTGTGTGTGTGTGGTGTGTGTGGTGTGTGTGGTGTGTGTGGTGTGTGTGTGTGGTGTGGTGTGTGTGTGTGTGTGTGTGTGTGTACAAGTGCATGTGTGGGCTGTTGTCTCCCTCTGGTATCGAGGCCAGGAGATGGTCTCCTCTCGCTCTTGATAGAGGACGATCACTCCAGCAACATGAGCACTTAGTAACCATGGCACCCAGCTCCTCAGAGAAACCCAGTGTCATTACTCTCCAGCCAGGATTCCCTGGACCTCTGCCATCACAGCCATCTTTACTGGAGCTAACTGAGTACCAAGTAACAATAAAGTCCCTCAGTTCAGATATTTCAGCGCTAAACACCACCAGTGGGCCTTGTGAATTACTGTATTTTACAGGCAGCTTGGAAAAGAATGGGGTTAATATTGAGCTAATTGTGCAGTGGTGTAAAGTCCTTAAGTAAAAAATACTTTAAAGTACCACTTAAGTCGTTTTTGGGGGTATCTGTAGTACTTTACTATTTATACTTTTGACAACTTTTACTTCACTACATTCCTAAATAAAAGTATGTACTTTTTACTTTTGTTAGGATATAGCCTTATTCTAATATTGATTAAAAAAAAAAATCCTCATCGATCTACACACAATACCCCTTAATGACACTGGTTTTGAGATTTTTTTGCTAATTAAAAAAATAAAAAATAAAAAACTTAAATATCACATTTACATAAGTATTCAGACCCTTTACTCAGTACTTTGTTGAAGCAACTTTGGTAGGGATTACAACCTTGAGTCTTCTTGGGTATAACGTTATAAGCTTGACACACCTGTATTTGGGGAGTTTCTCCCATTCTTCTCTGCAGATCCTCTCAAGCTCTGTCAAGTTGGATGTGGAGCGTTGCTGCACAGCTATTTTCAGCTCTCACCAGAGATGTTTGATTGGGTTCAAGTCCGGGCTCTGGCTGGGACACTCAAGGACATTCAGAGACTTGTCCCGAAGCCACTCCTGCATTGTCTTGGCAGTGTGCTTAAGTTCGTTGTCTTGTTGGAAGGTGAACCTTCGCCCCAGTCTGAGGTCCTAAGTGCTCTGGAACAGATTTTCATCAAGGATCTCTCTGCACTTTGGTCTGTTCCACTTTGCCTCGATCCTGACTAGTCTCCCAGTCCTTGCCGCTAAACAAAATCCCCACAGCATGATGCTGCCACCACCATACTTTACCGTAGGGATGGTGCCAGGTTTCCGTCTGGTCACTCTACCATAAAGCCCTGATTGGTGGAGTGCTGCAGAGATGGTTGTCCTTCTCGAAGGTTCTCCCATCTCCACAGAGGAACTCCAGAGCTCTGTCAGAGTTACCATCCTGTCTCTGAGCTCTACGGACAATTTGGTTTTTGCTCTGACATGCATTGTCAACTGTGGGACCTTATATAGACAGGTGTGTGCATTTCCAAATCATGTCCAATCAATTGAATTTACCACAGGTGGACTCCAATCAAGTTGTAGAAACATCTCTAGGATTATGAATGGAAAGAGGATGTGACTGAGCTCAATTTCGAGTCTCATAGCAAAAGGTCTGATTACTTATGTAAATAACTTATTTTTATTTTACATTTTTTATAAATTAGCAAAAATGTCTAAACCTGTTATTCGCTCTGTCATTATGTTGTATTGTGTGTAGATTGCTGAGGATTTTTATTTATTTAATCAATTTTGGAATAAGGCTGTTACGTAACAAAATGTGAAAAAAAGTCAAGGGGTCTGAATACTTTCCAAAGGTAATGTATTTTAGCAATTACATTTACTTTTGATACTTAAGTATATTTCAAACCAAATACTTTTAGACTTTTACTCAAATAGTATTTTACTGGGTGACTTTCACTTTTACTTGAGTAATTTTCTATTAAGGTATCTTGACTTTTACTTTTTTTAACTTTTTTTCCCACCACTGGTAGATATTGCTATGCAGTTCCTCCCACTAAGGTCTATGGGCCCGGGGCTGGGTTTCTACTAAGCTAACATATGGAATTGTTTTAAGATGGTCATACCAAGGATCATTTAGCTATTTTATTTAGAATTTTAGGACCCCTGTAGGTATATAAAAAATATATTACAAAATTATTTGATGAAATATTGAATTTGCCCGAACTGCTATGAGCCCATAGAAACGCATTGAAAAACAGATTCATACATGGGGGAAATAAGATAATCCAAAATTAAATAAAAAGGAAGTATGTTTTGAAGTGTCTGTCCTTTATTTGAGAGATATAGGAAAGCTCCAAAACATATATACAGTGGGGAGAACACTGCCGATTTTGCAAGTTTTCCTACTTACAAAGCATGTAGAGGTCTGTAATTTTTATCATAGGTACAGTTCAACTGTGAGAGACGGAATCTAAAACAAAAATCCAGAAAATCCCATTGTATGATTTTTAAGTAATTCATTTGCATTTTGTGACATAAGTATTTGATACATCAGAAAAGCAGAACTTAATATTTGTTATAGAAACCTTTGTTTGCAATTACAGAGATCATACGTTTCCTGTAGTTCTTGACCAGGTTTGCACACACTGCAGCAGGGATTTTGGCCCACTCCTCCATATAGACCTTCTCCAGATCCTTCAGGTTTCGGGACTGTTGCTGGGCAATACGGACTTTCAGCTCCCTCCAAAGATTTTCTATTGGGTTCAGGTCTGGAGACTGGCTAGGCCACTCCAGGACCTTGAGATGCTTCTTACGGAGCCACTCCTTAGTTGCCCTGGCTGTGTGTTTCAGGTCGTTGTCATGCTGGAAGACCCAGCCACAACCCATCTTCAATGCTCTTCCTGGGGGAAGGAGGTTGTTGGCCAAGATCTCGTGATACTTGGCCCTGATACTTGATACTTGGTTTCCACCTCCATGCTTCACGGTTAGGATGGTGTTCTTGGGGTTGTACTCATCCTTCTTCTTCCTCCAAACACGGCGAGTGGAGTTTAGACCAAAAAGCTCTATTTTTGTCTCATCAGACCACATGACCTTCTCCCATTCCTCCTCTGGATCATCCAGATGGTCATTGGCAAACTTCAGACGGGCCTGGAAATGCGCTGGCTTGAGCAGGGGGACCTTGCGTGCGCTGCAGGATTTTAATCCATGATGGCGTAGTGTGTTACTAATGGTTTTCTTTGAGACTGTGGTCCCAGCTCTCTTCAGGTCATTGACCAGGTCCTGCTGTGTAGTTCTGGGCTGATCCCTCACCTTCCTCATGATCATTGATGCCCCACGAGGTGAGATTGACCGTCATCTTGAATTTCTTCCATTTTCTAATAGTTGCGCCAACAGTTGTTGCCTTCTCACCAAGCTGCTTGCCTATTGTCCTGTAGCCCATCCCAGCCTTGTGCAGGTCTACAATTTTATCTCTGATGTCCTTACACCCTCTCTGGTCTTGGCCATTGAGAAGACGTTGGAGTCTGTTTGATTGAGTGTGTGGACAGGTGTCTTTTATGCAGGTAACAAGTTCAAACAGGTGCAGTTAATACAGGTAATGAGTGGAGAACAGGAGGGCTTCTTAAAGAAAAGCTAACAGGTCTGTGAGAGCCTGAATTCTTACTGGTTGGTAGGTGATCAAATACTTATGTCATGCAATAAAATGCTAATTAATTACTTAAAAATCATACAATGTGATTTTCTGGATTTTTGTTTTAGATTCTGTCTCTCACAGTTGAAGTGTACCTATGATAAAAATTACAGACCTCGGAGGCCGACACCAATGTGTCGGAGGAAACACTGTGCACCTGGCGACCTGGTTAGCGTGCACTGCACCTAGCCCGCCACAGGAGTCGCTAGTGCGCGATGAGACAAGGATATCCCTACCGGCCAAACTCTCCCTAACCCAGACGATTGCTAGGCCAATTGTGCGTCACCCCATGGACCTCCCGGTCGTGGCCAGCTGCGACAGAGCCTGGGCTCGATCCCAGAGTCTCTGGTGGCACAGCTAGCACTGTGATGCAGTGCCCTAGACCACTGCGCCACCCGGGAGGCCAAACAAAGACATTTCTAAGTGACCTCAAACTTTTGAATGGTAGTACCAGTCAAAACATTTGACTATTTTCTACATTGTAGAATAAGGCTGAAAACATCAAAACTATGAAATAACACATATGGAATCATATAGTAACCAAAAAAGTGTTTAACAAATCACAATATATTTTATATTTGAGATTCTTCAAAGTAGCCATCCTTTGCCATGATGACAGCTTTGCACACTCTTGGCATTCTCTCATCCAGCTTCATGAGGTAGTCACCGGGAATGCATTTAAATGAACAGGTGTGCCTTGTTAAAGTTCATTTGAAGAATTTCTTTCCTTCTTAATGCATTTGAGACAATCAGTTGTGTTGTGACAAGGTAGGGGTGGTATTCAGAAGATAGCCCTATTTGGTAAAAGACCAAGTCCATATAATTGCTAGAACAGCTCAAATAAGCGAAGAGAAAAGACCATCCATCATTACTTTAAGACAGGAAGGTCAGTCAATGCAGAACATTTCAAGAACTTTGAAAGTTTCTTCAAGTGCAGTCGCAAAAACCATCAAGCGCTATGATGAAACTGTCAATCATGAGGACCACCACAGGAAATGAAGACCCAGAGTTACCTCTGCTGCAGAGGTTAATTAAGTTAATTAGAGGTACCAGCCTCAGATTGGAGCCCAAATAAATGCTTCACAGAGTTCAAGTAACAGACATATCTTAACATCAACTGTTCAGAAGAGACTGCATGAATCAGGCCTTCATGGTCGAATTACTACAAAGAAACCACTACTGAAAGACACCAATAAGAAGAAGAGACTTGTTTGGACAAAGAAACATAAGCAATAGACATTAGACTGGTGGAAATCTGTCCTTTAGTCTGATGAGTCCAAATTTGAGATTTTTTGTTCTAACCGCTGTGTCTTTTAGAGATGCAGAGGAGGTGAACGGATGATCTCTGCATGTGTATTTCCCACCATGGAGCATGGAGAAGGAGATATTATGGTGTGGGGGTGCTTTTCCGGTGACACTGTCTGTGATTTATTTAGAATTCAATGCACACTTAACCAGCATGGCTACCACAGCATTCTGCAGCGATATGCCATCCCATCCGGTTTGCGCTCAGTGGGACATAATTTGTTTTTCAACAGGACAATGACCCAACACATCTCCAGGATGTGTAAGGGCTATTTGATCAAGAAGGAGAGTGATGGAGTGCTTCATCAGATGACTTCACGATCACCCGACCTCAACCCAATTGAGATGTTTTGGGATGAGTTGGACCGCAGATTGAAGGAAAAGCAGCCAACAAGTGCTCAACATATGTGAGAACTCCTTGAAGACTGTATGAAAAGCATTCCAGGTGAAGCTGGTTGAGGGAATGCCAAGAGTGTGCAAAGCTGTAAAAATAAAGAAAAACCCTTGAATGATGTAGGTGTGTCCAAACCTTTGACTGGTATCGTATGTACCGTTTAAGTCGGAAGTTTACATACACCTTAGCCAAATACATATAAACTCAGTTTCACAATTTCTGATGTTTAATCCTAGTAAGAATTCCCTGTCTTACGTCAGTTAGGATCACCACTTTATGTTAAGAATGTAAAATGTCAGAATAATAGTAGAGAGAATGATTTATTTCAGCTTTTATTTCTTTCATCACATTCCCAGTGGGTCAGAAGTTTACATACACTCAATTAGTATTTGGTAGCATTGCCTTTAAATTGTTTAACTTGGGTCAAACGTTTCGGGTAGCCTTCCACAAGAAGTTGGGTGAATTTTGGCCCATTCCTCCTGACAGAGCTGGTGTAACTGAACCAGGTTTGTAGGCCTCCTTGCTCGCACACACTTTTTGAGTTCTGCCCACAAATTGTCTCTGGGATTGAGGTCAGGGCATTGTGATGACCACTCCAATACCTTGACTTTGGAAGTATGCTTGGGGTCATTGTCCATTTGGAAGACCAATTTGCGACCAAGCTTTAACTTCCTGACTGATGTCTTGAGATGTTGCTTCAATATATTCACATCCACATTTCCCGCCTCATGATGCCATCTATTTTGTGAAGTGCACCAGTCCCTCCTGCAGCAAAATACCCCCACAACATGATGCTGCCACCCCTGTGCTTCACTGTTGGGATGGTGTTCTTCGGCTTGCAAGCATCCCCCTTTTTCCTCCAAACATAACGATGGTCATTATGGCCCAACAGTTCTATTTTTGTTTCATCAGACCAGAGGACATTTCTCCGAAAAGTATGATCTTTGTCCCCATGTGCAGTTGCAAACCATAGTCTGGCTTATTTATGGAGTGTTTGGAGCATTGGCTTCTTCCTTGCTGAGTGGCCTTTCAGGTTATGACGATATAGGACTCGTTTTACTGTGGATATAAATACTTTTGTACCTGTTTCCTCCAGCATCTTCACAAGGTCCTTTGCTGTTGTTCTGGGATGGATTTGCACTTTTCGCATCAAAGTACGTTCATCTCTAGGAGACAGAACGCGTCTCCTTCCTGAGCGGTATGACGGCTGCGTGGTCCCATGGTGTTTATACTTACGTACTATTGTTTGTACAGATGAATGTGGTACCTTCAGGCGTTTGGGAATTGCTCCCAAGGATGAACCCAACTTGTGGAAGTCTACAATTTTCTTTCTGAGGTCTTGGCTGATTTCTTTTGATTTTCCCATGATGTCAAGCGAAGAGGCACTGAGTTTGAAGGTAGGCCTTGAAATCCAATTGACTCAAATGATGTCAATTAGCTTATCAGAAGCTTCTAAAGCCATGACATCATTTTCTGGAATTTTCCAAGCTGTTTAAAGGCACAGTCAACTTAGTGTATATACATTTCTGACTCACTGGAGGTGTGATACAGTGCATTATAAGTTAAATAATCTGAATGTAAACAATTGTTGGAGAATGTACTTGTGTCATGCACAAAGTAGATGTCCTAACCAAGTTGCCAAAACTATAGTTTGTTAACAAGAAATGGAGTGGTTGAAAAACGAGTTTAAAGGACTCCAACCTAAGTGTTTGTAAACTTCTGACTTTGTGTGTGTGTGTGTGTGTGTGTGTGTGTGTGTGTGTGTGTGTGTGTGTGTGTGTGTGTGTGTGTGTGTGTGTGTGTGTGTGTGTGTGTGTGTGTGTGTGTGTGTGTGTGTGTGTGTGTGTGTGTGTGTGTGTGTGTGTGTGTGTGTGAGTTATGTGCTGTATAGACAATACGGATAGTATATGTGTGATGGGCTGTATAGACAATACGGATAGTATATGGCTAGAAATATGTAGTATATCTGAAGAATACTATCTGTACAGCAATAGTTAAATAGGATAGGCTTTGACTAGAATATAGTATATACATATGAAGTGGGTAAAACAGTATGTAAACATTATTTAAAGTGGCAGTGTCCCATTATTAAAGTGACTAGTGCTTCATGACAATGTACATAGGGCAGCAGCCTCTAAGGTGCAGGGTAGAGTACAGGGTGGTAGCCGACTTGTAACAGTGACTAAAGTTGAGGGCAAGGTACTGGGTGGAGGCTGGCTCGT
Source organism: Oncorhynchus clarkii lewisi (assembly GCF_045791955.1). Taxonomy (NCBI): domain Eukaryota; kingdom Metazoa; phylum Chordata; class Actinopteri; order Salmoniformes; family Salmonidae; genus Oncorhynchus; species Oncorhynchus clarkii. The sequence goes on along the minus strand of NC_092166.1, from coordinate 22,473,089 downwards.
GGTGTCTATTCAATTAACAGTCTGATGGCCTTGAGGGAGAAGCTACTTTTCAGTCTCTCGGTCCCAGCTTTGTTGCACCTGTACTGACCTCGCATTCTGGATGGTAGCGGGGTGAACAGGGTCTTATGGACCAAGCCGAATTTCTTCAGCCTCAAATTCTTCACAATACTGTCTGTGTGGCTGGACTATTTCAGAAGGTCAGCCCATGCAAAGAAAGAGATAACTCTAGCTTAAATAGACGGATTTTGATGGTTCTTTTTTAATTTGATTCCCGTGTGGATGCGGACATCGACACTAGTTAAGGGTTTTTTGTCTCCTAAATGTGCTTTTGTTTGTGTTTGGTGCAAAAAGATTTGAGTTTGGCTCCTGGTTCTGTTTGTTGTTGCAATGCTCTTTGAAAAGCTCTTAGATACTTCCTGCAAAATATATATTTTTCCATCACACATTTTCTGTGACTCCTCCGTTGGTGACATTATAGTATATTATTTAAGAAGCCGTCACATGGCAGATTTACAGGAAGGAAAACTCCACACATTACTACCAATATGTAATGCCTGTAAATGTGATTGTGGCTGTGTCTCTAATTCGTTTTTTTTGTCCGTTCTGTGTTTCCTTAGGAATGACAGCGGCTGCCTCCCTTGTGTCTCTGGCCTGGGCCCTGGCATCCTATCAGAAAGCGCTGCGAGACTCCCGGGACGACAAGAAGCCAATCAGCTACCTGGCTGTCATCATCCAGTTCTGCTGGCATTTCTTCACCATCGCTGCCCGGGTCATCACCTTCGCCCTGTTCGCCTCCGTGTTCCAGCTCTACTTCGGCATCTTCATCGTCCTGCATTGGTGCTTCATGACCTTCTGGATAGTCCACTGCGAGACCGAGTTTTGCATCACCAAATGGGAGGAGATTGTCTTCGACATGGTAGTGGGCATCATCTACATCTTCAGTTGGTTTAATGTGAAGGAGGGTCGTACTCGGTGTCGGCTCTTCATCTACTACTTTGTGATCCTGCTGGAGAACACTGCTCTGAGTGCCCTGTGGTACCTGTACCGCATCCCTCAGAGCACCGACGCCTTCGCCGTCCCCGCCCTCTGTGTCATCTTCAGCAGCTTCCTCACCGGCATCGTCTTCATGCTCATGTACTACGCCTTCTTTCACCCCAACGGGCCCCGCTTCGGACACTCGCCTAGCCTCGTGCTGGACGACCCCACTGCTGCCTTCATGCTGCCCACCGAGGGGGCCACCAACTCGCTGAGGTCCAATCGGGGTGTGCCCCTCATCTCGGGGGATGGCACCATTGGCAGAGACGCCAAATACACTGAGAGGGACGGCTGTATGCCCGTGTTTCAGGTGAGACCCACCGCCCCCTCCACGCCATCCTCCCGTGCCCCACGCATTGAGGAGACAGTCATCAAAATAGACCTGTGTCGGAATCGCTATCCGGCCTGGGAGAGGCACGTACTGGACAGGAGTATACGCAAGGCCATCCTGGCCATCGACAGTTCCCCCACGCCACCCAGACTCCAGTACAAAGATGACACTACTGTTCAGGAGCGTCTAGAGTACGAGACCACGTTGTAGCCCTGCACCGCTGCCTGGATGAAGGATCCATGGAAATGTTCAACTGTAATAAAGGATTACCATCAACTTGGATTTACAGCAGGACTGTGGCAATAATACGTTATGAACTCTCTCTATATACATACTAGCATTGAACCATGATGTTGGTTGTCATGGTTACAACTTCAGAATGGAGAAAGTTGCACACTCCATGTATAATTTCCCAGCAATTCAATGGGTATTTACCAATGTTTTGGCATCACTGTGATTTCCTCAGGGGAAGGCACACTTCCTCACCCTGAGGAAGGCACAGTGATGCCGAAACGTTGGTAAATGCCCATTAAATTGCTGGGAGATTATACATGGAGTGTGCAACTTTCTTTATTTTAATAGTTTATAGTTTATTCGCCATTAGTCAGCACCTCCACACAAACTATTATTCGGGGTGTGCGTGCACCAGCTGTTTTTTTGTGTGTGTTTTTTTTTACAACTTCAGAATAGGCACAACTTACTAGTTGATGTGACAGAGGGATATATTCATGTTTTCTAAACAGTTTTTTTTTTATTTGGTTGATGTTGTTGTTATTGTTCTTGTAGTTTTTACTTACGTCTGTCAGGGAATCTCTTATTTAATAAAAGGCCATTGCACACACAAATACAAATGTATCCCCATAGTCTATCATAATAACAGCAGCATTCCAATGAATGACATCATGCCCCTTCATAGTAGGTGGGTTATGAAGGTTCATAATAGGTTATAACAGGTCGTTATGAAGGTTGTCTGAGCTCTGCCAACCAGGTGGAACCAAGCAGAGGACCATACAAATCCTCACATGACAAAAGTACCAAAGTACTCAATATAGGGTCATTGCTTGTTCCTGTTTACCTACGGCATCTCAAATATCTACAATCATCTCTACTACCACCATCTTAGATCTGCAAAGATATACTGTACATTTACAGATACTAGTAATATCCCCTGATATACAGTGGACGTGTTATTGACTTTAAAAAAAGGTCATCAAATGGTCCTGATACATATTAGGATGGTTCTAGTTACAGTGGGGCAAAAAAGTATTTAGTCAGCCACCAATTGTGCAAGTTCTCCCACTTAAAAAGATGAGAGAGGCCTGTAATTTTCATCATAGGTACACTTCAACTATGACAGACAAAATGAGAGAAAAAAAATCCAGAAAATCACATTGTAGGATTTTTAATGAATTTATTTGCAAATTATGGTGGAAAATAAATATTTGGTCAATAACAAAAGTTTATCTCAATAATTTGTTATATACCCTTTGATGGCAATGACAGAGGTCAAACGTTTTCTGTAAGTCTTCACAAGGTTTTTCAAGGTGGCTGTCTAAATACTTTTTGACCCACTGTATTTCTGTGATGTAATTAGCAACATGACTAGAGAGTTGTCTGTCATACTGTACAGGTGTACTGGTCCCAAGTTCTGATGTCATCAGCCATGTTGTGCTAGTGCCAAAAGGTCTGAAACTACTGGATTGTGTGAACTGAGTCTGCGGGTCGGTGGCTGTGACTGCCAGTAACTGGACAGTACTAGATTGAGGCTGGGCAGAACTACTATTTACTTGAATACAATGTTGAAGAAAGAGTACTGTACCCGGGTATCATGCTGTTTATATGCTACATAAAACCGAAATGTTCATGTACTGTGGAGAGACTGAAGGACAAACCTCATCTTTGTTCTCGCCTGGATAAAAGGCAGCAGGCCAAATACCTTCCTGGCAGCTCCCATTTACAGTCCAGCCTCGTGCAGCTCTGGTCTGGGCTGCCGTGCGTCCATCCGGCTGATAAGGATCAGTCTACTAGCTGGGCCACACAGACCTGTTCTGTATGGGGAGGAGGAGAGGAGAGGAAGAGACGGGGACACAGACGAACAGCCACTTCAGCCAAACTACTCTCATACCTGAAGCACCTGCAGGATGTACTGTCAGATTCAAGATGCAACATTCTTTTTAACGTTGTACGTAACTGATGTGAAAATGTTATTGCCATCCGTGCGTGTTGGGGGGGGGGGGGGGGGGTGTTTGTGTGTGTGTTTGTGTGTGTGTGTGTGTGTGTGTGTGTGTGTGTGTGTGTGTGTGTGTGTGTGTGTGTGTGTGTGTGTGTGTGTGTGTGTGTGTGTGTGTGTGAGTGTGAGAGAGACACAGCATGGCACAGGAGGGCATGCGTAG